>NW_024412468.1:302898-339623 GCF_014898765.1 Herpailurus yagouaroundi | reverse complement strand
GGATGTAGGGGTGCGGGGGGGGCTACCACCCCTCCTGTGAGTGCGGGGGATGTAGGGGTGCGGGGGGGCTACCACCCCTCCTGTGAGTGCGGTGTGGCGGTGCGGGGGGTTACCGCCGCTGCGGGTGAGTGCTGGGGGGCTGTCGGGGGTGGGGGTTGCGGGTGCGGGGGGCCTACGACCGCTGCGGATGAGTGCGGGGGGCATCGAAGGGGGCTACCACCAATGCGAGTGAGTGCGGGAGGAAGGTGGGGTGGGAGACCACCGCTGCGAGTGAGTGCGGGGGGGGGCAAGGGGGAGCTACCACCCGTCGTGTGAGTACGGGCAGGGGTCGCCACGGGCGGGCGCGGGGGAGGGCGCGTCGCTGTGTGTCCCCGGTGAGCGCTCGTGGGGAGGTCGGCGGGACTGGGGGAGGAGCGCGACCCCGGGGCGCCCTGTCGGGCGGGTCACGGTCTGGACGGGGGACCGGGCTAGATTCGCGGCCGCTAGACTCGGTCCGCGGGGCGATGCCAGAACTCTTGGGATCTGCGGGGTCCCCGCCCGCCCCTGCCCTGCTCGCGGCCAGCTCGGTCGAGCACAAGTTGGAACGTGTCCCTGCAGGAGTGGACCCGCCCGGCCCTGCCCCTCCGTTCCCCGGGTCGCCCAGCGCCCGACTCTAGGGCACCGACCCGCGGGGCTCTCCCCGACCCCTTGGCACCCGGCTCCCACGGAGGGCGCGCGAGGGCGCGCAGGGGCGCGGACGTGCGGGACGGGAGACTCGTCCGCGGTCGCGGTCCCGGCGAGGGGGTCGAGGTCGTCTGCAGCCAGCTCTGAGTAACGAGGGGATTTTACTTAAGAAACCGGAGGTTTTTCTGGGGGGAGGGGAGTGGAATGAGGGCCAAGCCCTCCCTCCCTCCCCAGCCACCCCGAGCGCACTTGCGGCCCAGATAGCGTTTCTGCTCCTGTCGCTTGGCTCCTTCTGGTTAGTGTGGCTTCCTGAAGCGTCACTTTCTTTCCGCACGCGGTTCCCGGGTTCCCGGCCGAGAGCGGTTCCGGGAGAGCAGTGGGTGCTGGGGGTGGGGGTGGAGTCGGGGGTGGGGTCGTGGGGGCAGGCTCCTGGCAAACCCCTGTTATGGACCCGTGTCCTTTCAGTCTTGGTCAGGTCCGCCCAGAGCCCAGGCCTGATGCCCTTCCCTTTTTCAGGAGAGGTGAGCCCCCGGAAACGGTGCATCTAATTTTTCCCAAGATAAAAGAACTAAGTTGGAACTGGTACCGTTCGTCTATGTGCTGTACAATTTGAAAGCATTTACTATTATCTTTTTTCCTTCTCCAAAAATTAAGATCTATTTCACATACCATGGAATTCACTCGTTTACATTGTACAGGTCAGTGGTTAATGCATCTACAGAGCTGTGAAGAAACACCAGGAACATTTTCATCGTCCCCAATGAAGTCTTGTCCTTGACTTTAAATTAGAAAACAACTTCTGTGTCTTATAGCACAGTGTCTCTCATGCTTTAATGGACATACGAATTTCCTGGGAATCTTGTTCAAGTGCAGACTGTAACTCCAATAGGGCCTACGTGCAGCCCGATATTCTGCATTAACAGCGATCTCTGAGATGTGTTGAGGCTCCTGGTCCATGGACCACAATATGAGGAGCATGGGGATCTATGCCAAGAAAAACAACCAGGAAAAACAAATCGATCCTGGATATTCTGAATACAGCTGTTTTCAAATTTGCTTTCAGGGTATATGTTTAAAACGTAAGTGATTTTTTTAATTGGCTTAGACTTGAGATCTACTAAGCCTGAGGGTTATATATTTAGTAATGTTGTCTGAAGCTAACTTAAACAACTTTAGAAAGCTACATTGCTTTTTAAAAATTAGACTGTCCTATAGACAAAATTTAAATTTTTTCAACTGATCATTCTATAGTCAGTCACTTGTTACTATGTCTGTGAGAAAAATAATTTGATTTTAAAAACTTGTGGTTGTAAATTAGTGGTGAGAGACACTGGTTCCAAGTTGTCGTGTAAACTTTCTCCAATGCTTAATGCAAATGTGATCCCCCTGCCTTACTGATTTGTCTACTTCTTAACATCACCTACTATCTAGAGAGTAAGTATTTTTCTCTCTTAGTTCAGGAATCTCAGACGACTAAATGCATAGACCAGGGCGGTAGACAGATGACACATTTTAATTGCTTCAATTCGTAATGAACATCCCCTGTATCATGCTGAAGATAGTATGATGAATTTAAGAGTGAACCACATTCTGGAGTAAGACTTGGCTTTTGTCTAAATCTATTATTTGCCAAGATTCTTTATGTTATATATAATTATATTATATAAATATATTATAGTGTTCATCACTGCTTACTCTGTTTTTCCAGTGGAATAATCTAGTAAGTAAAAATTTAATCAACAACAGCATTCCCCACCTATGATGTATGAGATCAAGCTGTAGAAGACTGCTTCCTTCTGGTGGAGAATAGAAATAAGCCCTTCCTTACACTTTTGACTTTGATTTAAACAATTTCATGTCTTTTCCTAGAGTGGGAGGCTTACTATTTGTGAAAGAGGCACTGTGGATTGGGCCTCACCATTTTTTCAAATCATTGAGATTTTTCCTTTATAAGATCACAGATCATTGCAAGTTGTCATTTCTGTGGGATAAATTCTATGACTTTTGCAAAATATTCTGTTTCATAGTTTGTATATGTAGAAAGATTTTTATGTTACATTATTTATATCATGAGGCTTCTATTCCTGAGGAGTAGGGCAAATCATCTTGTTTGAGAGCAGTTACAGATTTTCAGGACTTAATAGTAGAAGTGGTAACATTCAAATGGTGTTTAGAAAAAAAAAGATTGTTTCCCTTTTTTTTCCCCAAGTTTTCTCACAAATCAATTAATATACTGTATTTTGATCAGTTTGTAATGGTGATTAGGAGGAAATGGTCCATGTCCTTCCAGGATCCCAGGAGGTATTTCAGAGAGTTATTTCATTTAGAATTTAAAAATATGTCTCTCTAGTCCGTTACTTCTAAACAAGGGGAAGAATCCTGGACGTAAAAAATAATGTGAAGGGTTTCTAACTACTCAGGATCTGAAATACAGTTCCACTAAACTTCTGCTTTGGAAGGACTAATTGGTTAAATGATTGTGAATAATTAAACAGTAAAGTATTCATACACTAAAGCAATGCAGTAGACTGAGATCATCTAAAAAGCTCACGATTACAAACACTTAGTAATACTGGATAAAATATTTGACATGATTTTAAAACAGTAACTAATTTTGCAATCAGCCAATCAGTCAATGAGAAAGGATTATTACCATGTACCTGAAGCAGAGAAGTTGAAAGTCAGAGGGTAGCCTGTGTATGAACGGATGCCGTGGCTGCCCCAGGGATTCTGTGTGAACACAGAAGGTGGAGTTTGACGTCTGCATGGACAGAGATGAAGTGAAGGCCTTGGTCCCAGATAAGGCGCAGAGCTGGGACTGAGACATGCCTGCCTCCTGCATAAACCCAGGACCGTTACTGTAATGAACGGTTAGGCTGGAAAAATACCACCAGCACAGAGTGAGAACAAGAAACGTCATTAGTGAGAGGCAAAGAAATCTTCCCCTAAGAATTGTGTTCTTTTAGCCTGCGTGTCATGTGAGTTTTTGTTTTTGTTTTGCACACCACCTGCTGACCTAGAAATCTTCAAGTAGAAAAATAGCCCTGGGGCTCCTCAAAGAGTAAAACCCAAAACCATCCTGAAAGCTGGAACCAACCACCTAGAGTGCCAAGGACTTTCAAGAAAACAGCAAGCCCGCTGAGAAAATGCTCCCTGAAATACATGACCAAACACCCAGGGAAACAATCAACCAAGACTGAGCGTGAGCAGATGATACCGTCCATGAGGCAGAGTCAGCATAAGGCATGACAGCAGTGTTGAAACTTAAAGACTTGACATGATACAACAACACGAAAGAGATGGAAAATGGGTGGGTATAAAATGTTGACAGCATATAAGAAGAAATCATACCCTAAGAAAATAAAAGACTTATTTTTTTAAAAACAAATAGAAAGTCTATACATAAAAATATAGTTTTGAAATAAAAAACTCACTGGAAGGGTTAAAATGCAGATTAATCATAGCATAATTGATGATAATAGCCAGGGTCCAGAGACAGAACTAAATGATAAATATAAACATTGGTGAGTTATGGAGCGAGAAGGGAGGAGGCTCAAAAGGAGAGAATACAGACAACAACGGAGAGGCAACATTTGAATAGATAAGGGGTGATAATTTTCCAGAAATGATGAATTGAAGTACAACAATGTTAGGGCAATGCACAAAACTAAACCCATTTCAACATACCATGTTGAAATTGCAGAACATTAAAGATAAGAGGAAATATACCAAGATACTAATGAACTAGGAACAAGATACTTGAGTGCATAAGTTTTAAAATAAAAATATACACAATGGAAATGCACTCATAATGTATCTTGATTCCTGTTATGTCATGTGTAGCTTGAAAGAACTATGGTTTTTCTTTCATGTAAAAGCATTGTTTATTCTGTATTAATGTAATGTTGTGTATACAAAGTTAGTGTTCCTTTGCTGATAGGATCTCTTTAAATATGGATATGCATAAAAAGGGATTCGTATGTAGTGGTTTAGATGTCATAGAGAATCCTGTTATCTATTATGACCTTTCAGAAAACCCATAAAGCAAGACCTGGACTTTGGTTAAGGGTTTGCAGTTTGGGAGCTGCTAGCAGGGGAGAAGGAAATGTAAAAATCACCTTCGGATTTGCTTCCCCTGCATTGAGGAGTGGACATCTGCCCCAGCCTGTTGGATTTACTGTGGGTCTTTTCTAGTTGACCACTTTGGAGATCTGTTTTGCACAACAGAAACTACCCATTTTGTTTCCAAATGTCCTCTGGCTTGAAGTAATCAACATCCGCTGATAACAAATTATGATCATGAACATGTTTTTTTTAGGGGGTCAGCTTTGTAGGTTGTGGAGTTATTGCCAGATGTACCGAAAGGCCCACATTTATTCTGTAACAGAATGTTACCTCTAGGAAGACATTGCATCGTTTTTTTTCTAGACAGTTTTGTCCCTTGTGTTGTAAGAAGTAACTTCATAAGGCAATTCATCTTTGCTCCTAGAGAGTAGATCATAAAATGAAAACATTTTCTTGAGTCCATTCTTGTGTTTCTCACTCCTTTATAAAACATGCGAAACATCATTGGACCCAGTTGGATAAAATCACCACTTGTGATTGCTCTTTGTTAGGAATCTTCTGCTGCTTTCAGTCCAGGGAGAAGTGCTCATCCAAATGCCAAATTCCAGTTAAACTTTGGCGTCTAAAGTTGGTATGCTGTTCAAGACTCTTCAACCCTCGGAACTGATTGACTCGTTTCTTACGGAACGTCTGTTGGCAGCAAGCAATCAGGACTGAGTGTTACAGGGAGCAGAACATACATGATGGCAACTGTTCTCTACCTGATTCGGGTAGCTCAGCCAGGACGAAGGGGAGAAATGATGTTAACCAGAATCATTGACAGTGTAGTGCCAGTGCTGCTTCAGTGGAGGAGGCATCGAAAATATTTACATATATCTGGGGGGAACTGACAGTTTTGAATACCTACCTTGGAGCAGGCCCTTTTCTTGCTATCATGCAAATATAGTTTCCTCTTCAGAGTGGTCACCTGGCTATTTTTTTTTTTTTTTTAAAGTTTATTTATTTTTGGGACAGAGAGAGACAGAGCATGAACGGGGGAGGGGCAGAGAGAGAGAGGGAGACACAGAATCGGAAACAGGCTCCAGGCTCTGAGCCATCAGCCCAGAGCCTGACGCGGGGCTTGAACTCACGGACCGCGAGATCGTGACCTGGCTGAAGTCGGACGCTTAACCGACCGCGCCACCCAGGCGCCCCACACCTGTCTATTTTTAATGTCCCTTTTATAAAAGTGCAGAAATGTAGACATGTTAAGCGATGTTGAGGCAGTTGCACGGCTGGTAAGTCGCTGGGGGTTGGACAGGCAGCACATCTTAGGGAGTGCGGGCTGGCTCACGGGGGCAGAAGACTGTGAGGTTGCTCGGTGGGGTATGTGGTGACATGTGCTCCTGGAGGGCACCCTCGTCAGTTCTTCTTCTCCGTCTTCTCATGGCTACTTGAGAGAGCACAGGTGGGCTCTGATCCCCTGAAACGAGATTGCTGTCCCATGCTCCTGACATTGGGTTGTACTCTGGGTGAGGGGAGGAGGCAGGAAGGAAGGTTATGATGAGCAGTGACACATATGTTCACCTTCGCCTTGTCTTTCTATTGAAATCATCATCTTTTTTTTAAAAAAATTTTTTTTCAACGTTTATTTATTTTGGGGACAGAGAGAGACAGAGCATGAACGGGGGAGGGGCAGAGAGAGAGGGAGACACAGAATCGGAAACAGGCTCCAGGCTCTGAGCCATCAGCCCAGAGCCCGACGCGGGGCTCGAACTCACGGACCGCGAGATCACGAGATCCCGCGAGATCGCGAGATCGTGACCCGGCTGAAGTCGGACGCTTAACCGGCTGCGCCACCCAGGCGCCCCTGAAATCATCATCTTTAAAGATCAAGCTTTATACTCCACTTCCTCTTTCACTAACTTAGGAATCTATTTATTCATTTATTTCGACCTTGGCCTTACGTGACTATGTGTAGCAATAATAAAATTAATAAAGATAAAACTAATAAAAATTATGAGGGGCTTCCAAGTGCTAGGCTCTCTTCTAAGTGCTGCATACCTTCTACCTGATTTAATACTTATTTGACAAGCCTATGAGGTATGCACTGTTATAATCCCTGATAGGAAAGAGGAAAGCACCACAGCAGAGAGGGTAAGTGACTTGCTAAAGATTGCACACTTAGTAGTTGACAGAAAGAGGAAGGAAGAAAGGAAGGAGTAGAAAACTCTATTTTATCACTTTTGCAGATAAACAGGGAAACTAGGTTTTAAAACACAGCCAATCTTTGTCACCAAAGGAAAATCGTGAATATACAAAAACTCCATACATAATCTGTAGATTACTTACTAATTTTACCAGATGGTACATAAACTGATGATGGCTCTTCCAAGATCACAAGAGAGGAAGCTTTCTTTTCGGCTTCATTTCTGCCTGTCATGTGGATGAAGTTGCTTTTGTGCGGTAACTCAGGCTGTATTGGAAAAACTGACCTCACTCCAGTGTGAGGTGTGAAAGTGAGGATTTCAATGCATGATGTGCATGATTTTTAAAGGCATTTTCCGTGGTATTCATCTGAAAGTGTGTGTTACTGGAAGGCAGTGACAGTGTGGATAGCCATGTGAAGACCGATGCCTATTCAAGGCCGATTTCATTTTCAAATTCCAGTGCCTCTGGTTTGTAGCACAAAACCTTCACACAAAACTCGGAAGAGTTTTCTTTGTGGGGATTTCCAACAAAATCATTTTGAAAGTTACAATAATTGGAAATGACATGATTTATAAAGCCTAAAATTCTTTTAGGCACTTAAACTGTTACAGATAAAACTCGGGTCTGTTGCTACCATTGAAGGGTTGAAGGGTGGCTTGCTGTGGTGACTTCAAAGCTGATCCCTGGGCACAGTGAGAATCCCCACTACTGCCTAGGGCAACGTTTTCTGCAGAACATCTTTTCTTGGAGGGCATTCAGGGCCAGACATTGTATTCCATTTTGCAGAATGCATTACTTTCTTTCAGTAAATATTTGTTTAAGCTCCTTTGATGTTCCAGGCACCATATTTCATTGAATCTAAAGTTCTATCAATTGTGAGGCCTGCCCTGATATTTTATTTTAATTTTCTTTAACGTTTATTTTTTTTTTGAGAAGAGAGAGACAGAGCATGAGCGGGGGAGGAGACAGAAAGAGGGAGACACAGAATCTGAAACAGGCTCCAGGCTCTGAGCTGTCAGCACAGAGCCTGACTTGGGGCTCGAACCCACGGACCGTGAGATCATGACCTGAGCCGAGGTCGGACGCTTAACCGACTGAGCCACCCAGGCGCCCCTGCCCTGATATTTTATATACATTCAAAACACAAGCAAAAAATGCTGTCAGTTAAACTATACATTAGGTTTTTGTTTTGTATCTATTGAAACAGCTCTTTGTACTTAGATATAGATTTGGTCACATGTAACTCTTATACACATATGAGAAGAGGAAATATAAAGAAAATAAATTTGGTTAAAGTATTCCCACAGCTCCTTCACATCCAGAAATGGACTTTCTGAGTCGCTTTGCAACTCAGAGACTTCATTGCCCATGTTTTCCCACGTGGAGGTGTCCTCTGTGTCAGAAAGAACAGTGGACGCAACATTTTCTTAAAGAACTTGTGGATTCCCTGATAGACCAAATGCTGTTGGTGCTGGGCAATTAACAGGACTTTGCAATCATGTGGAGCTAGCCTATTTTGCTGAATAGTTTCTGGTGTTTGCTGTTAGCGTAAATGACAGAAGACGTGGGGCAGGAAAGATGAGGAGGCAAAGGCTATCCTTGATGGTGTGTCCCACATTTACGAGGTTTGAACTTTCTTCTCTCGCTGACTTTAAAACACAGATAAGGGGCGCCTGGGTGGCACCCCTTATCTGTGCTGAAGCGGCCGACTTCAGCCAGGTCACGATCTCGCGGTCCGTGAGTTCGAGCCCCGCGTCGGGCTCTGGGCTGATGGCTCAGAGCCTGGAGCCTGTTTCCGATTCTGTGTCTCCCTCTCTCTCTGCCCCTCCCCCGTTCATGCTCTGTCTATCTCTGTCCCAAAAATAAATAAAAAACGTTGAAAAAAAAAAAAAACACAGATAAGACTATGACAGTCTTTACTTTATGTGGTGAACTACTTTGATCCTCACAGCAAACCTGTGTGGTAGGGTCTAGGATTTCCGTCTGTAAAAGAGGAAGCAGAGGTTCAAAAGCACAAGGTGCCTTCCCGTTTTATGGCTGTCAGGCATCTGAACCAGAACTTGAGCTCATATTGGACAGCTTATTTGGGCTTATGTTTGCTTGCTTGCTTGCTTGCTTGCTGGCTTGTTTTTTGCCCCTCGCTGTCTGGACCTCTTTCCCTCCAGGAGAACCACATCTCCACGAGGACAGGGATCTAGTCTGTGAACAGTGACTGAGGACTATGCAGCATTAAATGTTTGGTGAATGAGTGAATCGGTGTTTGCTTTGTACAAACTGATGTCAGTGGATTGGCCTTATCTCTGAAATGCGTGTCTTTCTGGTCCTTAAATGGTGTTGCTAGACTTTGGCATTAAGGTGCCATGTTTTCATCTTAGCTTTTTCAGAAACACCACACTGTCAGATTCTGTTCTTGCAGCGCAGGTCATTTGATGAATTCCAAGAGCATGTGGTATATGCTTGAGCCCTGAAATGGTGCTCAATATCTGTGATAATCCTACAAACAAGAAAATATGAATATAAACTATTTCTTTTGTTGCATTGTGCTGACAAAACACCCATGGGAATTTATCTTTTCTCTTTTTACTAAAATGGTAAGAGGAAAGGTTCTTGGGTTTTTATGTAAGCTCATGGAAATAATTTTATAAAAACTGAACTTCCAAAGACCAAAACTGATTATATCTAGGAAAGTCTTCAATACTTAAATGAAATAATCCAATTTACAATGGAGAAGGTGGGAAAGGAATGGTTAAGTGAAAATGGTCTGAAAGTTGCATATTATTGATAATAGGTTTGGACCTTGATTTGGACCAAGTTGCGCCTGGGCAAACCTTACAGTCAAAGTCATGTAGTTGCTTTTCATTATAATCTGTCTTCTAAAAGTTAGATCAGGGGCGCCTGGGTGGCTCAGTCGGTGAAGCGTCCGACTTCAGCTCAGGTCACGATCTCGCGCTCCGTGAGTTCGAGCCCCGCGTCGGGCTCTGGGCTGACTGCTCAGAGCCTGGAGCCTGTTTCCGATTCTGTGTCTCCCTCTCTCTCTGCCCCTCCCCCGTTCATGCTCTGTCTCTCTCTGTCCCAAAAATAAAATAAACGTTGAAAAAAAAATTAAAAAAAAAATAAATAAAAGTTAGATCAATTATTTTCAAATTGTATTATAATCCTCCGTCTGCCCGTACTGAAGAGAGGCTTGGCAGTTATCTTCACCCTCTTCTTACATGCAAGAGTCTGAGACACACTCACTAGAAAATTACAGTGAGAGGTATTTACTAAAGGAGCAGTGTTGCACATTATGTGATGTAAACACTGAGAATATATTAGCAGCTTCTTGTCTAAGCACATCTACCAGAGGGTGAGGATGTGGTTTGCAAATCTGGCTGTTGAATCACCTGGATTATTTTTGAAAATATAGATTCCCTAAGAATTATGAAAGTCCAACTAAATCAGAATTACCAGGGGTATTGCCTAAGAGTAACATTTAAAAATAATCCCACCGGAGGGGTGCCTAGGTGGTTCAGCCTTTTGATTTCGGCTCAGGTCGTGATCTCATGGTTCACGAGATCAAGCCCCGTGTCAGGCTCTGCGCTGTCAGTGTGGAACCTGCTTGGGATTCTCTCTTCCTGCTGCTCCCCTCTCCACCCTCTTTCTCAAGAATAAATAAATACTAGACATTTTTAAAACTCCACTAGCATTTTGGTATTCAATTGTATCAGCCACTTAATTTAGATTCATTATGAAAACCAGAGTTAGGAACTAAAGCTAATTTAAATCAAGAAAACCATTACTGTGTATTCATCTAAGAATAAAGCCGTGAGATTAAAACATTCATTTTTCTAACTAGGATCCAATGATCAGATATTATTGGATAAGTTGCGAAATATTGTCTTTTTATCCAGCAAATTCTCATCAAATACTACTGTATACCAGGTACCGTTGATATATTTTAGGAGAATAATGACGTGTCTGTATCTTACGCTTGATACAATGTCAGGAAAGTAATTTAGTGTTTTATGAGAAAGTATGAGAAAAATGACTTTTCAAGTTTATTTCTTAAATAAAAATAAGATGAAGTAATTTTATATTTGTACTAAAGGACCAAGAAATTTTATTTTTATCTTCATATTGACCTTCTTCCTGATGTGGATTATCTGAAATTTCAGAAGATGTGGAGTAAGTTTGTTCTTACTCAGATCACCCAAGATTTTATGGGGTAAAATTACCCAAGGGGTGAACATTTTCTTGTTAAATAAGCTCATTATCACTTAGCTGGCTTTCTTGTTCTAAATATTATGAGGTTTTGAAAGACTTTTTTGAAATTCTGCCTCCGATGATGTATGTTGGCAGTCATCTTATTACAAAACAACTAGGTTCTGCATAAAACAATTTATATTTCTCTGCTTGCAGGAAGTAAGGGAAGTAACCAGCCCAGCCCCTGTCTGTACATGTAAATACACATGTACAAAGGCTTAGGCTAGCAGAGCAGCATTGCAGAGTGAGTTCTCATGAAAGGCAGAATTCCTGAAATCGGGTTCAGGACACCACCTTGGACTCCTCAGTTAACTTCAGTCCCCTAGCTTCTGTGCAGATTGGTGATCCTTGATTTGAGTGTGTATTTATTTAATTCACCCAACACAAGAAAACAGCCATCATGAGTAGGAGTCCGCAGAAACCACATACAAGGTATAAACTGTTGAAGGAATTCGTATAAGGATTAGCAATAAGAGTATAAAATGATTTTGTATGAATTGTGTAAAGAAATAAAGATGGAATCCCAAAAGTGAACAAGCATAAGAAAATTGTTCAAAATGAGCAAGCATACTGAAAAAAAAAACCTAGAAAACAATAATACAACTTTCATAAATAAAAATTATCAGTGAGTTACAAAGATCGATAGACCAGAGTTAGCTCTGGAAGATTGCATGTAGCCTGAAACAGAATTGCCTGTAAGGGAAGAAAAGTTAGCTGTAACCTGGAAGATACACATTGAGAAATTTCTCAAAATGCAGAAAGAAAAGAAATATAACCTGTGAGAGAGGTTAAGACATGTAGAGGCTAGAAGTGGAAAGACCAGGTTACATATATTCAAAATCCCGTAAACAATAAACAGAATTGTGGTTGAGGAAATAACTGGAAAAATAGTGTATAAGTCCTAAGAACTGGTGAGAGATAAGGCTACAGAGAAGCCACAAAATGAGAGAATAGAGAGATCCGACACAGGTACAAGGAACTAGAACTGGATTATACCAACTTCATTAAAAATCATCTTGTATGGGACACCGCGGGGCTCAGCTGGTTAGCTCTGGATTTTGGCTCAGGTAATGATCTCATGATTTGTGAGTTCAAGCCCTGCATTGGGCTCTGTGCTGACTGCAAGTGGGATAGTCTCTCTCTCTCTCAAAAAAAAAAAAAAAAAAAAAATTCTTGTGAACAGCCAGAGAGTAAAATACAAATCACCTACCAAGGAAAGAATTTTATTTTAGTGAACTTCTCAACAGCAGCATTGGCAAGAGAAGGTAGCAGAATGACATATTCAAAGTCACATTAATGTTTTGTACTAAGGAACATTGTCTTTCAAGAAAGAGTTTGAAACAAAGACATTTTCAGGGAAAAAAAACCCAAAAGAGTTTATAACCACCATGTTCACATGAAAAGGACATGTAAAGGATGTACTGATCTTTCTCAATTTATGATGGGGTTACATCCCAATAACTCGTTCCCAACTTACTGAATTTCATAGTTTAGTCTTGCCCGCCTTAAAGGTTCTCGGAACACTTACATTATTTTACGGTTGGGCAGAATCATCTAATAAAAGCCATTTTATTTTTTTTTTTAATGTTTTTTTCTCAACGTTTTTTATTTATTTTTGGGACAGAGAGAGACAGAGCATGAACGGGCGAGGGGCAGAGAGAGAGGGAGACACAGAATCAGAAACAGGCTCCAGGCACTGAGCCGTCAGCCCAGAGCCCGACGCGGGGCTCGAACTCACGGACCGCGAGATCATGACCTGGCTGAAGTCGGATGCTTAACCGACTGCGCCACCCAGGCGCCCCTAAAAGCCATTTTATAATAAAGTGTTGAATATTTCATGTAATTTATTTTTTAAAAAAAATTTTTTAACGTTTATTTATTTTTGAGACAGAGACAGAGCATGAACGGGGGAGGGTCACAGAGAGAGGGAGACACAGAATCTGAAACAGGCTCCAGGCTCTGAGCTGTTGGCACAGAGCCCAACGCGGGGCTCGAACCCACGGACCGTGAGATCATGACCTGAACCGAAGTCGATCGCTTAACCGACCGAGCCACCCAGGCGCCCCTCATGTAATTTATTGAAGACTGTACTGGAAGTGGAAAGCAGAGTGGTTTTCCCTGGTGGACAGGGAGCTGTGCCCAGCATCACCAGAATATCATACCACATGTTGCTGGTCCTGGAAAAAATATCAAAATGCAGCATTTGATGTATGGTTTCTACTGAATGCAGATCATTTTCACATTATAATGAAGTAAAAAAATTGTAAGCTGGACCATTGTAAACCAGGGACAGTCTGTACTGTATTTTGGAAATGGAAACTTTTCCTAGGAGGATGGTCTGAGGTAAGAAAGGAAGGAGAGCAATGAAACAGATACATATATAGGTAACTTTAACCATTCTCCTATACTAATAATTGCTAATGTGTGAGTTTTAAAAAAGGACAGAAATAAAATACTCAACAATGTCATGTAAGCTGGGAGCAAGTCACCATACTTAAAAAAATCCTAAAGATGTATTGTTTGGGAGTGGATGATGATTTAACATCAAAGGTAGACTATACAAGAATATACACAAAAGTAGAAATAGAGTAGAACTCCTCAGATCACTGGAGAGAAAATAAAGAGGAAGAGGAAAGCAGACAAACAAAGAACTAGGGAAAAAACAAGTAAGGGAAAAGAAGCCTAGAGAAAGAAACGGGATAAATTCAAAGCCAAAAATGAGATGGTAAAAACAAGTCCATATATATCAGTTAAGATAATAAAAATAACTGGTGAAATTCACCAAGGGGATAACACAGATTTGCAAAATGGATTTTTCTTAATCTAGCTATTTTTCATTTAAATATGAGATATCCCTAAAACATAAGGATATGGAAAAACTGGTTATCAACAGAGGAAGAAAAATATATCTAGAAAGCACAAAAAGAAATATGGGTAGGTACACTAAACCAAAAGAAAAAATGCTATAAAGGAAAAGCTGTTAGTAGGGAAATAGAGGGGCCACTACAAAATTATAAAAAGTATAATTCATCTTTCAGGTGTAAAAGTAAAAACCTTGCATACCTACCATGAAGTAGCCTTAGAAATAAAAGCAAATATAAAGGAACTCTAAAAGCCGTATTGAAAACCTACCATCATAGTGGGGAATCTCAATTTTCAATAGGTTGAATAACATTTTTAAATAAGGAAAACTTGAAAGTTAAATGATCTAGCATGATTTATTTGACATACATAAAATCTGGCTATTTAAAGAATGTCCACTGTTTTTCAAGCACATGTGAAACATTAAAATTTGTTGGCTGTGCTTCTGGGTCTAGCACATATAAATTATAGCAAAGGATATGTATCTCATAGACTGTATGATCACAATACAATTGAATTATATAAATATCCTGAGGTGAGAGAAACAAAATCAAAAATGAACTATTGGGACTTCATCAAAATAAAACTCTTCTGCATAGCAAAGAACACAATCAACAAAAGTAAAAGACAATCAATGGAATGGGAGAAGATATTCGTAAACGACGTATCTGATAAAGGGTTAGTATCCAAAATATATAAAGAACTTATAAAACTCAAACCAAAAACAAATAACCTAGTTAAGAAATGGGCAGAAGACGTGAATAGACACTTTTCCAAAGGGGACATCCACATGGCTTACAGACACATGGAAAGACGCTCAACATCACTGATCATTAGGGAACTATGAATCAAAACCACAATGAGATATCATCTCACACCTGTCAGAATGGCTAAAATAAAAAACTCAGGAAACAAGTATTGGTGAGGATGTAGAGGAAAGGAACTCTCATATAGCAAAAATAAAGAGTTTCATAAATTAGAAAATTATGCATTTATATATACATTACACGGATAAAGAAGAAATCATAATAGAAGTTTTGAAATACTTAAAGATAAATTACAATGAAAATATTTCAGATGCTAAAAATTTGAAAATTTAACACACAGTGGCCAATTTCTAGAATTAAAGAACATACCAAAACTGACTCATGAAGCTAGAGAAGTCCTAAGTGGTTTTTATTTTATTTTTAAAAATTTTTTTTTCAACGTTTATTTATTTTTGGGACAGAGAGAGACAGAGCATGAACGGGGGAGGAGCAGAGAGAGAGGGAGACACAGAATCGGAAACAGGCTCCAGGCTCTGAGCCATCAGCCCAGAGCCTGATGCGGGGCTCGAACTCACGGACCGCGAGATCGTGACCTGGCTGAAGTCGGACGCTTAACCGACTGCGCCACCCAGGCGCCCCCTACATGGTTTTTATAACAAATAAAGGAATTGAATCAGTATATAAAAATCTTCTCATAAAGAAAAGATGGATTCAGAGAATTTTATAAATTTTAACATTTCATTTTTTTCCTTTTAAGTTTTTGTTTTAATTTCAGTTATTTAACATACAGTATAATACTAGATTCAGGTGTACAATATAGTGATTCAACACTTCCATACATCACCCGGTGCTCATCACAGTTTAGTCCTTAATCTTTATCACCTATTGAACCCATCATCCTAACCACTACCCCTCTGGTGACCATCAGTGTGTTCTCTGTAGTTAAGAGTCTGTTTCTTGGTTTGCCTCTCTCTTTTTTTTCTTTTTCCCATTTGATCATTTGTTTTGTTCTTGAATTCCACAAAGGAGTGAAATCATATGGTATTTGTCTTTCTTTGACTGACTTATTTCATTTAGCATAATACTCTCTAGTTCCATCCATGTAGTTGCAAATGATAATTCATTCTTTTTGATTTCTGAGTAATATTCCATTGTGTGTATATATTTACCACATCTTCTTTATCCATTCATCTGTAGATGGACATTTGGGCCCTTTCCATAGTTTGGTTATTATTGCTAGTGCTCCTATAATCATCGTGATGCATGTGCCCCTTCGAATCAACATTTTTGTATCTTTTGGATAAATACCTAGTAGTACAGTTGCTGGGTCTAGGGTAGTTCTATCTTCAACTTTCTGAGGAACCTCCCTCCATATGTTCTCCAGAATGGCTGCACCAGTTTGCATTCCCACCAACAGTGCAAAAGGGTTCCTCTTTATCTGCATCCTCACCAACATCTGTTGTTGCCTGAATTGTTAATTTTAGCCATTCTCATAGGTGTGAGGTGGTATCTCATTGTGGCTTTGATTTGTATTTCCCCGGTGATGAGTGATATTGAGCATCTCTTCATGTGTCTGTTAGCCATCTGATGTCTTCTCTGGAGAAGTGTCTACTCATGTCTTCTGCCCATTTTTTTTAAAGTTTATTTTTATTTATTTTGAGAAAGAGAGAGAGCAGGGGAAGGGCAGAGAGATTGGGAGAGAGGCAATCGCAAGTAGGCTCAGCACTGTCAGTGCAGAACCTGATGAGGGTGTTGAACTCGTGAACTGCGAGATCATGACCTGAGCTGAAATCAAGAGTTGGAGGCTTAACCAGCTGAGCTACCCCGGTGCCCTTCTTCTGCCCGTTTCTTAAATGGATTATTTATTTTTTAGATGTTGAGTTTGATGAATTATTTATAGATTTTGGAAACTAGATTATTTTCTGATATGTTATTTGCAAATACCTTGTACCTTTCTGTATGTTACCTTTTAGTTTTGTTGATTGTTTCCTTTGCTGTGCAGAAACTTTTTATCTTGATGAGGTCCCAATAGTTCATTTATGCTTCTATTTCCCTTGTATCCGGCTATCCCAGTGAGAAGTTACTTCTGCTGAGGTCAAAGAATTTGCTGCCTTTGCTCTCCTCTAGGATTTTGATGGTTTCCTGTATCACATTTAGGTCATTCATCCATTTTGAATTTATTTTTGTGTGTAATGTAAGAAAGTGGTCCAGTTTCATTCTTCTGCATGTTGCTGTCCAGTTTTCCCAGCACCATTTGTTGAAGAGATTGTGTTTTTTCCATAGGATATTCTTTCCTCCTTTGTTGAAGATGAGTTGACCATATGGTTGTGGGTGTATTGCTACTTTAAAATTTTTTTTCTTTTTCAGTGTATTTTGTCAATTTAATCACAATATGTTATAGTGTGGATCTACTTTTGTTTATTTTTATGGGAGTTCTCTGTGCCTCCTGCATTTGGATATCTGTTTCCTTTTACAGATTAGGGAAGTTTTTAGCTATTGTATCTTCAAATAAATTTTCTGCCCCCTTTTCTCTCTTCTTCTTCTGGGACTCCAGTAATATGAATGTTACTATATTTGATGGAGTCACTGAGTTCCCTAAGTCTGTTCTCATTTTGTGTAATTCTTTTTTCTCTCTTTTGTTCAACTTAATTATTTTCCATTAGACTGCTTTTTAGATCATTAATTCATTCCTCTGCTTCTTCCATCCTGTTGTTTATTCCATCAGGTGTGTTTCTTATTTCATTTATTGAGCCCTTTATCTCTGCTATTTTATTCCTTATCTCTGTGTTTTGGGTCTCATTCATGCTTTCCACTCTATTCTCAATTCCAGTGAGTATCCTTATGATCATTACTTTAAATTCTTTATCAGATGTATTTTTCATATCTGTTTTGCCTGAATTCTCTGGTCATGACCTTCTCTGTTTCTTCTCTGTAAACTTCTCTGTTTCCTCATTTTGTCTGCCTCTGTGTGTGTTAGGAAAGTCAGCTGCATCTTCTGCACTTGAGGGTAATAACCTTATGAGGAAGAGGTCGTGTAGTGCCCTGCTGTGTAGTGTCCCCTGTTCCCCAGGGTCTGGCACTTCTGGGAGTGTCTCCAGGGTGTGCTGCATATGCACTGCTGTCGTGTTATGGCCACTTTATCTTTCAGGCCAGTTGTATTCAGAGACTCTCTTTGCCTGCTGTGGGCAGTGTTTGGTCCCTGGCCTTTATGTGGTGAGTTGTAACTAGGTGTGTTGTTGATCTTCTTGTGAAATGGGACCTGTCACCACCTCCCCTAGAATTGAGGCTCTGCAAAATTCCTGTGTCAGGAGATGTGGTGAAAGCAAGGATATGGACCTGGCTTCTCTGGGATGGGTGAGCGGTGCATGACTGGGAAGGGCATTTTCACTGTAATGTGTGGGGGGCAGTGAGTCTTGGTGGAAGGAGGTTACATAATGAGTGTTGGCACTGTGCTTGTTCATGCAGGTGGCCCTGTGCTTACACTAAGGGGCAAGGGAGGGAAATGGTGCCAGCTAGTTCCTTTGTTGCCAGAGGGGTTTCTCTGTGAATGCTGCGTATCTCGGACATGGTCTGAGATGAGCAAGTAACCTGCCTTGTGTGCCCAGGTGTTCCTCAGGTGAATTTTCCATGCTGTCCATCTCCAGGTTGTTTGCCTGCCTTCTCCCTAGGAGTTAGGGAAGTGCCCTCTGGGCTTCCTCCCAGCCAAGTCTTCTGACCTTTGAAACTCTAGGCTTTAAGCCACCCCCCACCCATTGGTGGCAAGAACTCAGGAAATTTGGCCCCTCTCACTTCCCAAGTAAGAGGTCATTTTCCCCATGTGCTCCCTTGTGTGCTAGTCTGTCTTTTTCCCTTCTCCACGACTGTGGCTTTCTTTGCACTGTGGAGTCCCCAGTCTGTTTTTCCCCAAAACTGCATTTCCACACTTCCTACCTTCTATGATGTGGCCTCTTCTCTCCCTTTAGTTGTGGAGTTTGTTTTGTCAGTCTTTGGGTCAATATCTGGAGTATTTAGGGTGATTTGGCAGTTCCCTAGTTGTGTTTGTGGAAGGAGGTGAGCATAGGGTACTCCTACTCCACTACCATCTTCTAACCAGTAACAAACTGCTTTTTAAAATGTTTATTTATTTAAATTGAGACAGAGAGAGAGAGAGAGAGTGAGCATGTGAGCAGGAGAGGAGCCGAGAGAGAGGGAGAGAGAATCCTAAGCAGGCTCCTTGCTGTCAGCACAGAACCTGATGTGGGGCTTGATCTCATGAACTGTGAGATCATGACCTGAGCCAAAATCAAGAGTCAGACACTTAACCAACTGAGCCACCCAGGTGCCCCCAACTACAAATTTCTTAAAGGTAGATCACTTCATCCTCTGTCCCCCTCTGTCTCTGCCCCACCCCTGCTCATGCTCTTTCTCTCTCAAAAATAAATAAACATTAAAAAAAAGATAATTTGAGTCGCACACAGACTCTTACAATGGAATCATTGTAACCATCATACACCATCCAAAATAGCATAAAGAAATAACATTATAGGGAAATTTTATTCATCAATATAAATACAAAATTTTCTGAACAAAATGTTGGTAAACCAAATCCAGAATGTAAATAAGCTATGTAATTCACCACATCAGTAAATTAAAATAGAAAATATATATGATCATCTCTGTAGAGACAGAAGCATTTGATGAATTTCAGTATTGATTCATGATAAAACTCAACGAAGTAGGAATCTCCACTAATCTTTAGGAAGATATTCTTAATATTGAAATCTTGAATACATTTCTTCTTAAATTCAAGAGCAAAACAATGCCCATATCACTGCTCCTGTAAGCATGTAATGGAGCCTCAATAAGCATAGAAGAAAAGTGAAAGAAATAAAAATGGTAAGTTTGTAAATAAAGAAATAGAACCGTGTCATTATTATATTAGTATTAGAACATTATTCATAATGTCCAAGATATGGAAACAACTTAAGTGCCCATCAATGGATGAATGAATAAAGATGTGATATATATACAATGAAAAAGAAGGAAATCCTGCAGTATGCAATAACATGGGTGGGCCTGGAGGGCATTATGTTAAGTGAAATAAGCCAGACAGAGAAAGACAAATTCTGCATGGCATCATTTATAAGTGGACTCAAAAACAAACAGTGTTTTTGCTCAGTCAGTTGAGTGTCTGACTTCGGCTCAGGTCATGATCTCACAGTCTGTGGATTCGAGCCCTACATTGGGCTCTGTGCTGACAGCTTGGAGCCTGGAGCCTGCTTCAGATTCTGTCTCCCTCCCTCTCTGCCCCTCCCCAGCTTGCACTCTGTCTCTGTCTCTTTTTCTCAAAAATAAACGTTAAGAAAAAATTAAAACAAACACACAACTCACCAAAACAGTAGAAAAGTGGTTTTCAGGAGCTGAGGGTGGTGGAAATAGGAAGAGGTTGGTCAAAGTGTCCAAACTTTCAGCTGTAACATGAGTAAACTCTGGGGATCTATATAAACCATGGTTGTCTATAGTTGATAACATTGTATTGTGGAATTAAAATTTCCTAGGAGAGTAGATCTGACATGTTCACACCAAAAAAATAAAATAAAATAAATTTGTGACGTGATGGATGTGTTAACTAGATGGGGGTAATCATATTACAATCTATATGTATTTTAAATAATCACATTTTCTTTAAATATCTTATAATTTTATATGTCAATTATACCTCAATAAAGATGAAATGACAAAAAAATCTGCCATTATTAGCATAAGGTTGTCCACATAGTAAAATCCCCAGATTCCATAAACAAATTGTGAGAAACAAAAGTTTAGCACATTGTTATGTACAAGACCAATATGTGAAATCAATTACATTTACTTATATCAGCACTGAACTCTTAGAAATCAATATAAAAATTACTATTCACAGAAAACACAAAGCTTAAGGCCTTTAGGAATAAATCTAGCAAAAAAAAAGTGCATGACTTTAATGGAATGAAATTAAAATTATATTGAAAAACATTAAAGAATATTCATAGAAATGCAAGTATATACAGTCTTCACAGATATTCAGACTTGATTATTTTAAAGATAATAGCCTTTTCCCAAAATTGATCTACAAATTCACCACAATTTCAATAAAAATTTTAAGACTTTTTCTTTCTGAAGATGAGCGAGTTGATTCTAAAGTTTGTTAGCACCATGCTCTAACCACCTGAGCTCACTGGCCAACCTTGGTTCTGAGATTTGCACAAATGTGGAGAGATCCAAAGTGTAGCCAGTGCTCTCCTGAAGAAGAACCATCTGGAAGGACTTACCAAATATCAGAATACATCATAAAGTTATAATAACTAAGCTGGTGGAAATGGCCGTAATAGACTAATTGAATCAAATTTATATGAAAGAGGTGTCTAGGTAATTCAATGAGAAAAAAAAACTTTTATTACATGGTGGTAAGGAAATTGTATGGCCATATGGGCAAAAAAAAAAACCCAAACTTTAGATCTCTACCTCACATCCTACACAAAAATCTTTTCCAGATGAATTTTAAGGGACAAAGCATGTTTGTGGTTGCTTTAAATTTTTAATGGGCTCAGTCAGTTAAGTATTTGGCTCTTGATTTTGACTCAGGCTGTGATCTTGCAGGTTGCAGTCATGAGATTGAGTCCCGTGTCAGGGTCTGCATTGGCAGTGTGGAGCCTGCTTGGGATTCTCTCTCCCTCTCTCTCTGCCCCTACCCTTCTGTCTCTCTCTCTCAAAATAAATAAATAAACTTAAAAAAATTTTAATGACTTTGGAGTAGGAAAGGATTCTTATGCATACACAAAATCACAAAGCATAGATTATAAAATTGATAAATTTAATGCGTAAAAATTAAGGAACTCTGTTTATCAAAAAGTATCATAACTAGAAAGGAAAGATAACACTGCAGATGAAAAAAAGATACCACTTATAAAATACTGACGATTTATTAATTCGTTAAAAGATGGGCAAGGTTACATAGCTTTCTCACGGCAGCCAAAACACAAAATGACAAGTAATCACCCTCAGTCCTATTAGTAATCTTGAAAATGTCAAGACAATCACAAAAAGATCTCATTTGACATCTACTAAATAGGCAAAAAAAAAAATGAGCTTGATAATATCAAGTATCTATGATGATGTTGGTCAATGAAACCCTATACCGAGCTGGGGGGAGTATGTACCAAAAGGATACAGCCTTGTTAGAAAAAAAGTGTGTAACACTCAATAAAGGTGAAGATGAGAATACCTTAAAACCCAACAGTTTTACTCTTGGCAGTGGTCTGAGTAATAATTCTCAGTTTGGTTATTCTCAGAGAATGTTAAAAAGTATAAACCACCACACATCTTTGTTACCATCTAAAATTTTTCATCATGGAGTCACATAGTTGCAAAGGATGTAATTACCAATATACTGTGAAAATTAATATTTGGAAATAGAATAGATCCATCACTTTTAAAATTGGATGTTATTAAATCTAAATGCCAGCAGTACAATATTCATCACCATCAATTTAAAAACACACAAGCTCTTCTTTAACATTTGCTTCCATCCTTTTACTTGAAATCATGCTTTCAAATAACTGTCACCTTACACATATTTTTTCTTCAAAGCTTTTTATTGATAAAGCTTTTAGGGGCGCCTGGGTGGCTCAGTCCGTTAAGCGTCTGACTTCGGCTCAGGTCATGATCTCACAGTTCGTGAGTTCGAGCCCCACGTCGGGCTCTGTACTGACAGCTTGGAGCCTGGAGCCTGCTTCATATTCTGTGTCTCCCTCCCTCTCTCTCTGCCCTTCCCTGCTCATGCTCTGTCTCTCTCTCTCTCAAAAATAAATAAACATAAAAAAAAAGCTTTTATTTTATTGTAAAACTGTCTGAAGTTTTCTGAACCAAAATAAAACCTATATAAAAATTTTAAATTAAAAACTTCTTCTGAATTATTATTACACTTAATAACTACAACAATAATAATAATAGCTAATGCATAGAGCATTTTGTATCTGCTAAGGACAATTCTAATTACTTATATTAACTCACTTACTGCTCACAATACTCTTTAAAGGAACTTACGCTTGTCTGTACTTTATAGTTGGAGAATTTGAGACACAGGGAGATTGAGTTTCTCAAGACTTCACAACTAGGAAGTAGTGAGTTCAGGATTAGATCTTGGACTTTATTTTGTTTGCTAATTATCAGAAATGTATCTTTTAAAAAGGTGGATGGGGAAACTTTGAGTGCCCTGATTACTGGAGGCTTAGCTTGCACCTTGGGACGTTTCTGTAATGTTCAAGAGCCTTTACACATTAGGGCAATGCTAAGAGTGTACAAGGGCTATGCTTCCCTTTGTAAAGAGAGGAGTGTGAAAGGGAGGAGGGAGTGGAGAGTCAGCATGACTGACCGACTACACAAGTGTTCTGAAGAAAATCTAGGGGACATTTTAGGAAAGAGTACATGTGGATATGGAGAATTGGGAAAGAGATCTTAGTAAAACTATTCCTGTCATGTGCCTGTTCCAAGTTTTCATGTGCTCCAGGGGTATGGGTTCTTCAGGTTAAGACTGCTGCCCCAGAGCAAGACTTCTCAGAGAATGTGCCCAGTATCACTTGGGAACTTCCTAGACATCCCGGTCACCAGGCCCTTCTCCAGAACTGCTGCAGCAGAATCTCTGAGGGTGGAGTCCAGCCACACGCGTGTGTAAATGTACAGCCTCACTTTGGACCACTGTTCTACACAGTTCTCAGAGCACGTCATTGCTGTATTTCATCCAGTTGAAGGCATTAACATTGTAAGATAAAATCCAATTTTATTTATTTATTTGTTTGTTTATTTATTTAGAGTGTGAGCAGAGAGACGGGCAGAGAGAGAGAGAGAGAGAGAGAGAGAGGATCTTAAGCAGGTTCCACACTCAGTCTCAGCGTGGAGCCTGACATGGGTCTCTGTCCCACAACCCTGGTATCATGATCTGAGTCCAAATCAAGAGTTGAATGCTTAACTGACTGAACCACCCAGGCACCCCATGAAATCCAATTTTAAAGATTTTAAAATGCGAAGAGATGGGTGTTTTCGACTGAACGAGTATGGTCTTGCTTTGCCTATGAGATTGGTCCTCCCTATGGCAAGATCCTGGCTTCCTCCCTCTGTTCCTCTGACACTTCGGCGCTTGGCTGTATTGAGTTGGGTTGAGCAGACACTTGCTGAGTCCTCATCAGCTCTGGCCTGCTTTGTCTGTCGCACGTCTTCTGTGTCCTTCTCTTCCCTTCTTCTCTGGCCTGACAGATTCACCATGGGAAGTAGTAGATGCTGAGTAAACATTTGTGGATTCGTTGATTTTGAAAGGAGTGGTCGGCTGGTTTTGGAAATTGGAGTCACGTAGGAATTGGAGAACTTGGTAGTATCTCGGGTTGTGCAAAAAGGGAAGCAGTCACTGCTTTTGCCTTTGGACACTGGGCAAGGGGAGAGTGTCCTTTGTTGTGAGGAAGATGGGGTTAGAGAGAGGAGGGAAGGAAGTAGTCTCTGGCTGACTAGTGTTTGTCTCTACATTATCTGAAGTCCTGATGTTTATTTCACTTTTTCCCATGTGTCTCTTCTAGTGTATAATCTCAATGAAGGGATAGACGTGGACTCACTTTCTACTTTATTCCTAGTGCCCAGAATAGAACTTGTCTCATAGCAGACAGTCAATAAATATGCTTTGCTTTTTAAATTTTATTTATTAAAATCAAAAAAAAATTTTTTAATGTTTTATTATTTATTTTTGAGAGAGCAAGGCAGAGCATGAGCAGGGAGGGGAAAAGAGAGAGAGAGACACACACAGAATCGGAAACAGGCTCCAGGCTCTGAGCTGTCAGCACAGAGCCTGACACGGGGCTTGAACTCATGAACTGTGAGATTGTGACCTGAGCTGAAGTCAGATGCTTAACCCACTGAGTCACTCAGGTGCCCCTATTAAAAGTGTTTTTTGATGTTTATTTATTATTTTGAGAGATAGAGTGTGCATGGGGGTGGGGCAGAAAAAGAGGGAGACACAGAATCCGAAGCAGGATCCAGGCTCTGAGCTGTCAGCACAGAGCCCGAAGCGGGGCTTGAACTCACAGACTGTGAGATCATGACCTGAGCCAAAGTCAGACACCCATGCGCCCCAATAAATATGCTTTGAATAAACAATTGAATAAGTATGTGGACTGAGGTTTACTAATGCCTGAGAGGAATTTTGTGTGTGGGAAAATTATTTATAATAATTGATTTTTTTAATTTTATTCATGTACATTGAGTTGCAAAATATAAATCCTTGTGTTTCTCAAGCTTTTGTTTAAAAATTTATGTTTATTGATATAACTGACATGCAGCATTACATTAGGTTCAGCTACAACGTGATGATTCAACATATGGATATGTTACAAAATGATCATAGTAAGTCTAGTTAACATCCATCACCACACATTGTCACAAATTTTTTTCCTGAGAGTTTGTAAGCTCTCTTAGCAACTTTCAAATATAACAACACAGTGTTATTGACTGCAGTCATTGTGCTGTACATTACATCCCCAGGACTTAACTATTTTAAAACGATAAGTTTGTACTTTTTGACCATCTTCACCCATTTCGCCCACCCCCAACCCCAGACTGGCAACCACCAATCTGTTCTCTGTAATTATGAATGTTTTTTTTTTTTTAAGATTCTGCTTACAAATACAGCAACCTACAAACTGTGTTTTAACAAGCCCGCCAGGTGATACTTTTCCAATATGTGCTAAAATTTGAGAGCCACCACCTAAGAGAAACTCTTACCCATGTGCCCCAGGATATCCACACAGAAATGTTCCAGTTGTTTCTAATATCAAATAATTATGAAACAATCCTAAGAAGACATTGTAGGCTACCTGTAGGTCTGCCCAGGTCAGAAAACAAATTAACAGCAGAGGGTATTAGCGTAGCCTGAACCGCTAAGCTTCCCTCACATTTTTATGGGGGATGGGGAGCAAGGTCTTTCAATTCTTGCAATATGTGCATGCATGGATATTCTCCATTTCTGTGGCTTCATGTAGCAAACATATAACCCTGTTTTCTCCCAGGCCGTCCTTAGTTGGAGAATTCTTGGGTAAAAAGATGAAAAGGCAGATCTGCACTGACCTTTGTTCTCTCCTCTCCACACTCACCTCCTTGCCCTGTGCTCCGCTCACCCCATCTGCCAGAACCATCAGTCTCTCCCCACATCCTGCCTTCTCTTTCCTTTTCCCTGTAGCTTCCCTCCATTCATATCTGCCTTTGCAGATTCATTAATTCAGCAAACATGTGGTGAGCACTTCTTATGCAGTAAACTGTACAAGGAACAGGAAATAAAAATGGTGAGCAATCCAGAGTCTTGGTTTATGGAATCTAGATTTTAGTCAGGGAGACATGTAATAAATAGCTGTAAAGTTCTGCGATGTTTTCCTACCTAAAATCTACCTACCCTTCAAGTCTCCTTAAAATTAATTTTCCTGATCCACCAGCCCCACCTCACCCTTGTAGGCACATGGGACAAACAGACACCTGCACATACACAGCCTCCTCAGCACTTCATACAATAAAACCTTCTCAATATTTAATGGGTGCCTGACTCAACACATTCCATTCCCCCAGGTCTCTGTTGTTTTTGCCATCACCCCATTACCACCATCATTACCATCACCACCATCACCATCATCATCATCACCACCAACATCAACATCACCACCATCATCACCATCACCATCATCACCATCACCATCATCACCACCGTCTATCAGTTTCTAAATAGTACTGTGCAGTATAACTTTTTTGCGTATTGAGCACTTGAAGTGTGACTGGTGCAATTGAGGAACTGAATTATTAGCTTTATTTAATAGTAGTTAATTTGAATTAAAAATGAAATTGCTATTTGTGACTATAGGCTACTATATTGGTCAGTGCTATTCTCACCCTTTGCACAGGTTAGTTTTCCAGATTCCTGTCAAGAGGAAACATTAATAAGGAGCTTACTATGTGTCAGGCACTATCCTAAGCATTTGGCACATATTAACTCCTTTAAATCACACTGTAATCCTGAGATGGGGTTTAACAGACAGCCTTCCAGTTGAAGATGACACTTTATTTATTTATTTATTTATTTATTTATTTATTTATTTTTCCAACGTTTATTTATTTTTGGGACAGAGAGAGACAGAGCATGAACGGGCGAGGGGCAGAGAGAGAGGGAGACACAGAATCGGAAACAGGCTCCAGGCTCTGAGCCATCAGCCCAGAGCCCGACGTGGGGCTCGAACTCACGGACCGCGAGATTGTGACCTGGCTGAAGTCGGACGCTTAACCGACTGCGCCACCCAGGCGCCCCTGAAGATGACACTTTAAAAATGTTTATTTATTTTGAGACAGAGAGAGAGGCACAGAGAGAGGAGACAGACAGAATCTCAAGCCAACTCCATGCTGTCAGCACAGAGCCCAACACAGGACTCAGTCTCACGAACTGTGAGATCATGACCTGAACTGAAATCAAGAGTCTGACCCTCACTGACTGGCCCAAGTGGCCCAAGATGACACTTTTAAAATGAAATTCTCTCCTAATGATGACTTAAGCACCGCCAGTTGATGGGAGACTCAGCGGAACCTATACGATCTTGTTTGGAATTGACATTCTCTATTTCATATATTTCCTGTTTATTTTTAAATTTTGTTTCACTGGAAAGGAAAGATGATGCTCAGTTTTAAACATTAAAAGGATACACGTTTCTTCATTATAATAAAACTAAGCGTGTACACAAATTTTTCTTAAGTTTTTATATGTGTGATCTTTTCACAGCCACCCAGAGGGGGTATTCTGGGTCTTTTATCATAAATATCCATAAGGTACAGCTGATTTCTGTTTTTATTATATTTTCCTCTGAGCTGCCCCAATGCTCAGCACATCCCAGCCCAACTTCTCCCTGCCTGTGATGGACCCACACTTGACCGCCTCCCACCCTCCTCAGGAATATCCAGGACAGAACCTCAACCACTTAATCTAAAATTTCAGATTGTACACAAAGAAGCATTTTCATGTAATGAAGGGAGTAAAAAGGAAAGAGAATAGAGATGGGATTTTAAAGTGTGATTTGCAAAGGGATTTACTCAGGCAACATTCTGGGACTCAGGGTGAAGTCATAAGCTTCTTGAGTTTGGGGACTGCCCCCAAATCTGTAGATACTAAATATATAACTGCTTATTCAAATCCTTGCAAGTCCCATTGAAATAGGGTGATTTACCCTAGTTTCTATTCTCCCTCTTCACACTTCTTTCTTTAGTTACAATCTTTGTTTTTAATCCCTTATCTTTCTCTTCCCTTCAATGACCTGTCCTACCTGTTTTCAGGAGGATTGGAGAAGGAAGAATTAGGAAGCATTCAAGGTCAAAGTGGGTTTGGAGTTTTAGCATCTCAAGATATTTATTTTACCACAGGCTCGCTTCACTCATCCTGTCAGTTTGAAACCATTCTTACGTGATGCTACAGTGTATTTTATGCATTTATGAGGAATGTACCAGGCAATTCATTACTACATGTTAAAGGACCAAAATATCAGAGGATTTTGTTTTGTAGAAATTAAATTGTAGGGCATTTCAGGTAACTCCTGGAATCCCGACCCTGGCACACTTCGTCACAGGTTTTGTTGAGTGAGAAGCAGTGCTGTTGTAGAGCCCAGCCTGTACCATCTGCATCCAGCCTAAGGGACCGTCTCTCCCTTTTGACACCCAGATCAGCTGCAGAGCAGACAGGCACAAAGGGTGAGAGCTGCTGCCCTCCAACACACTCAGGAGCCTGCGGCAAAGTTAAGAAAAACTTTTGTTTAAAGCTTGGGTGGGGGATGGGCGTCTGAGTAAATAAGAGAGTTGGCATGAAGCTAATGCATAAGAGACTTACTGTGTGTATTTCTAGTGGGTTTGATCCTCCCATTTAGCTTATCACAACAACAAATAGAAGGGGGAGACAGTACTTCAGAATTTCTTACGTTTATAGCAATCGCTGTCAATTTGCATAACAGTTTTATGTGAATATAAAAAGAAGATGAGTTACTCAAATAGAGTATTATCAGTGTAGGAGGAAAAATTTCCATAACCCTCAAACCCACCTGCGGCACTGATATTTTGTTGGCAGCCTGGAGCAGTGATTGAGATTTATGATGGCACCCTTGAGTAATCAGAACAAGAATTGACCATTCTGAACCTAACTCCAAAAAGGAGAGATGTATGCAGTGCATCTTAGGTTTTAAATCCAGTGTAGATGACCAAGGTGTTCATGCTATAAGACCTGGTGACTGTCCCACCCCTCACGTGGATCAGGTCGCTGATAACCATCAGATCTAAGCTGAGGTGCTAATGTGGGGCAGCCAGTAGACAGACGTACGGTCTGACCCCTTTCTTGTCCAGCATCAGCTGGCCCAGCTTCTTCCTGACCTTGGATAAGCCTTTGCCTCCCTTCGCGCTTCTCCTTCCTGGCCCCTCTGCCTGTGCTCCACTTGCCTCCTGCTCTGTCAGGTACAGTCCTTCAGAGAGTGCAGCCCTCCCTGAGCCCCAGGCAGGACGTGCTTCTTAGAGCTCTCACCCCTTCTGAGCAGAGGTGTCTCACTGCTCTCCCCACACGTGGTCTGCTGCGTGGGGCTGTGGGTGTTCAAGGGCAGGGCCAGGGCTTAGCGGTACAGGTGTTAGCTTCGGAGCGAGGTGTCATACTCTGAAAAGTCGACGTCTGGAAGGATAGATGGTTCAGTCTACTCAGTCTAGTCTACTCCCTAGTGTACTCTAATCCTAGGCAAGTAATGAAAACACTTAAATCAAGTATGATGTAAATTAGGGACAGAATCTCTTTGAGAGGATGCCCTGCTTCAAAATGACAGTCTCCCCTTAGCCCTGTCAGCTGTGGCCATGAGGCACTAGGGACCACGTTCTAAATCCTCTGTTTTTTTTAAAGAAGCCAGAAGTAAGATTTTATATGTGAAATATATAAAACTTATATATAAAAATATATAAAACTGGTTTTTAAAACTCAAAGAATTACAAAAGGACTATAGACCAAATCTAACTCCCAGGCAGATGGTTTTTAAGGATTTAGAATGAATACAAAGTCAGTTTCCAAGAAATCCTAATTAGAGATTGAACACATTTTGCTAGATAATATACCATCACAATGAAACCTCCTTTTTCATTCCCCTCCCCTCTCCAAAACAAAACAAATAGCAAAAAACAATTTTATCATCTTGATGTCATAAGAGTTTTAATTTTTATTTCTCAACTTGGGCTGACAGATACTACTTTTCCACAACATGCTCAGCTATTGCTTTGAAAAAAGAACTGTAAAAAAAGATAGCTTGAATTGAGAGTAGATGCTTTCAAGCATGTGGAAACATAAATTCTGGAAAAAACACTGCAATGAAAATTCTTTCAAATTACCAAGAAATTCTGTTAGCTCCCTGTTAAAAACAAAACCAACCAGTTCACCTTCAGTTAGAGGTATTTCCGTGGTGTCATGGTTATTAAGGTTTAAAGATTTAAGGTATTAACTGTGGAAATCTACAGAGGTAACTTCTTGGAGAAACACTCCAGGGAATAGCTGAAATAGTGCTCCCCAAAGTTTTATAAATAAAATTTTATTTTCATAAAGTTCTCAGCATTTTATAACCCTGACTGCAGAAAGACTGACTGGTTCTCATGAAAACTGGTATCACCTACCATAAATTCAGATAGTCTTTGACATCTGTTTTACATTAGATGTGGCATCTTGTCCATACTGTTCCATGTTCATCTGAAAATAAAATCATTTTTCTATCACCACTTTTCCCGGAAAATGTAATATGTTTCTCCACAGCTTTGTATGCCCTTGGGTCTTGCCATATGCCCAGGGTACTCATACTGGGAGGGGAGAGCCAGTGATCCACATCAAGGATTATGATGGGAAAATACCCACGCTGTCTCTTCCCAGACTCAGACTGTGAGCAAATCAAGTGAGCACACAGGACCCTTTCTAGACAGGAAAAGATAGGGGAGCCAAGAGGAAGCCTTTTGAGAATAACGGAATTCTACTCTCCCACGGAGCGTGGTGGGAGAGTAGGATGCTATGTGGCCATATTGACAGGAGAGGCATTTGGAGCAGGAGAAAGTCAGAGCCTCCCATATGTTCTAGAGCAGCTGGCACTAAGCTGCAGACATTCTGCCTTTGAAGACTAGGTGAAGAAGGCTGATTTCTCCAACAGGAGAGTGGGTTGTACCCCAGTGAACGCACCCTCCACGTCCTCAACATGTCCCAGGGAATGACTTCAAGCCTGAGCTCTGCCGTTCTCTGCAGAGTCCCTGTGGCCTCCTGGAGGGCTGGCGCAGAGTGACTGTCCTGGTGCTGAGGAGAGGGAGTGCAGCCTGGAGCAGTGTGACGCTCTGGGAAGGATCTTTGTGGCATGTTTGAAGACTCTGAAATAGAGAAACCAGACCAGCTGAAGGAGGATGGTTCTGGGAGGGAGGAGGGAGCTCTGTGGCCAACCCACAGGAGGAGAGAACAGGGTGGGCAGGTCGGGCAGTGATCTGTTGAGGGAGCACCCAGCTCTGAATGGGACCCTCTGCTCTCTGTCGGAGCCTGGTGGTTAGAGTAACTCCTTTTCATTTTGAGTTAGAGATTGAGGTATATTGACTGGATTTCACCCTCACTGGGTAAAAGTCAGAGAGATGCAGTGAGACCGACAGCTTATCAGTTCTTGTTCCCAGCTGGCCCCAGCAGCCACCAGCTGAGACTGGCCAGGCACTGGGGGTGCGGTCCAGGCCAGCGTCTGTCCACCGAGCCAGGGAGTTCGCCATAGTCCCAATCCATGTGTTTTACACTGACGGTCATGCAGGCAAGAGAAAATGGAGATTCCGGTGTGCTCAGGCTTTGCTTATTCTCTTAATTTTCCATTGTTGCTCACCTTGTGAGTAGGCTTAGTGCCTTGGTAATATAGCAAGGATAACATAAATGCAAATAAAGTTTAAAAATGTGAATTATTTGGGGTGCCTAAGTGGCTCAGTGGTTTAAGCATCCGACTTTGGCTCAGGTCATCATCTCGTGGTTCATGAGTTGGAGCTCTGCATTGGGCTCTGTGTTCACAGCTCGGAGCCTGGAGCCTGCTTCAGATTCTGTGAGTCCCTCCCTCTCTGCCCTTCCCCTGCTCCTGCTCTGTTTCTCTGTCTCTCTCTCTCTCTCTCTCTCTCTCTCTCTTGAAAATAAATAAACATTAAAAAATTAAAAAAAAGAATTATTTGCAAATCACAACTCTTCTGTCCAGCTTCTCTGAAACTGACCCCTTAAATAAACAAATAAAACCAAATAGAAGTGAAAAAGAACAATTTCCACTTTTAGTGCTGCCGTTGAAATGACAGTTTACAACCTCATACACTCTTTCCATTGTATACAGTGGTCTGTCCCCCCACCCCGCTGCATGCTGATTCTTCCTTCCTCTTCACTTACAGAACGTTTTTGTGTCCTATCAGTGCACAGAAAATAACTTATGAATTCAGCTGCAAACTCAGGCCAAGTTCAGCATGTCTGTTTTTGTATTTCTGTATCCATCATACATACCTCTAGTGAGGTATTTAAACACAGAAAGTGCTCATGTGAGTGTTTTTCCCGCCAAACTATGAACACTTACAGTAGTATCTAGTACACAGTATTTACAAAATGCTTCTTTTTTTTGGCAACTGTCTTATCTTTCTTTGTATACACCCTATTGCTATGGGCTTGATATCTGATAAATATTACATAAATTTTTGTGGACAGAATGAGGTGCATTTACTCTTCTAGAACTAAGTATGGAAACCAAAACATGTGACTATAATAAGGGGCTTTCTCATTTATAACTTAGTGGACCTGATACAATGTATGCTGAGCTGCTGAGAGGGGAAGGGAGCTGGAAAATATTGGGAGCATGCTTTAGGTGAGTTCTAAAGTATTGATCAGCATTCTAGATCATAGTATCCAAAGTGATCCAAGCATCACTTGGTTTAGGCTAACTTCAGCCTCCAGATGGTCTGATCTGGTGGTGGTGGGCAAGGTGGCAGGAGGTGACTGATAGTAAGATATTGGGATTCAGCTTATGGTGTCATCTTCATTATTTTTACTTATCCAGTTTGAAATAGGATATCAGCTATAATAAGGAAAGGGAGAGGGTTACAAAGCCTAGTCAGGGAGACACAAAAGCAAATAAATAAATAAATAAATAAATAAATAAAAATAAAAAAGCTGCCCTTGGGGTGGACAGATGTGGGAAGGTTATACAGAAGAGCTCAGGTGCGTCAGGTTTCTGCATGAGACCGGTTTCATTTCTAGAGTAATTGGGCAGGACTGGTTCAGGTTCATGGTTTTGAGCATTGGCGGCTGAGGCAGGCAGAGGAAGAAGGGACTGACTACCTCTTTTTGTTTACCCCTCCCCTCCGGCTCCTATCTTACTTCCCAGTAATAACCTACTTCCTGAATTTCTGCAAACCCACTGTAAACTTCTCTTTCCACATTGACTGAATACAACCTCGTTTCTTTTCTGTTTTTGAAGAAAAGAGCAATTTCCTGGTTCTGATACTGTCATCTCGTTTCTGGCACTTGAAACAGAAAGAGGCACACTGGGTAAAGTATTTGTACTGTTATCACCATTCATGTTCACACCAGAGCATTTATACATGTTATTCTAGGCACAGCCCAGAACCCAGAATTAGACCCGATCCCTGTCCACTGGGGAAAGACAGATTCCACTACTAACAGAAAAAGAATACCGTAGGAGTTGTATAGGAAATATGTGCACTTTGAGACATTTATAATCTAATTAGATTGATTTTTTTTTTTAAGTAGGTAACCTGATAGCTAAGACTGAATTTCCTTTAGAATTCGTTGTTGGAACATCAACCACTGCCCTCTTTTTGCTTAGGGCAACAAGTAAACAAACGTAAATGGAGAAAAGAAAAATATGTCTTAAAAGCAAAACTTAAAAGGTTTCTGGTTCACCTGTTTAGTTTCTGTTTTGTGCCAGAATGGATTGACCAAAATTTCATTCTTTGGTCTAGATGCTTCCTGGACCATTTTGACTCTTGATGTATAAATTACTGAGACAGATGGTGGTAAAAATAGTTAGAACCAAGTAATCTTGGACGATTAGAAAATTCTGCCTCGTGTGACTTCATTATTAGTTTTTCAAAAATAGGTCATTGCTTCTTTCAGATATGGGCTGTGTGATTTCTCTGCATCTTCTATTTTTTGTCTCTCTTACAGTGAGGGGTCACCTGCTGAACAAGGGTGGTCCTGGCTTCACTTAAAGAGAAATCAGACCTTCGTAGGTCCTGCAAAAATTTATAAACTATAAGTGAATTCTATGAGCGTATTGATGTTCAGAACTGTCTAGAGCTTGGGATTTTACTTCCCCTGCAGCCTTACAAGGTAGCCTGTCCCAGTTTTGTGGATGCTGGTAGAGGACACAAACCTGGGTTGGAGGTAAAGAATAGTTTATTGTCAGAGCAGTAATGGTACCCATGTGCCTCATGTTTGGGTCAGTTCAAGTGCCAGTTTCCACAGGGAGCTATGAGGACGAGGTGGTGCTGTGATCGCAGTGAGCTGTCCTGCAGGAGAGGGACCCTGACCTCAGGGAAACTGAGTCTTTGTAGTGGGCAGTCACACAGCGGCCCCTGGGCCCTGCAGAGAGACGCTATCTCTGTCTTCCAAAGCTGTTTACTGTACAGACATCCTTGAAAATACTAGTGTGAAACAGAGGACTGCCATTGCCTTGAACACAAATGTGTAGAAATTGTAGATTCAGCTGTGAATAATAATTGGATTTCAGGAGTCTTTTTGAGCAGTAATTGGCAGAGACAGTATATTGGGGGAAAACTGACTTAAAATTTATTTATAACAACAGGAGCACCTGGGTGGCTCAGTCAGTTGAGTGTCTAACTTTTGATTTTGGCTCAGGTCATGAACTCATGGTTCATGAGGTTGAACCCTGTGTGGGGCTCTGTGTTGACAGTGCAGAGCCTGCTTGGGATTCTCTCTCTCTCTGCCCCTCAGCCTGCTCTAGCTCTCTCTGTCTCAAAATAAAAAAAATAAGAAATTAAAAAATTAAAATTATTCATAACTACAGAAAAATATTTCAGACTCTATGAGGAAGTAATGGAAGCAATTTACCTTAGGTTTGAAAATGATAAATCAGGTATTTCTAAATGTTATTTCTTGGGAGAGTAATTTAAATAACATGACTTTTTTTGTCTTCCTTTAAACTCACTTTATTTTTATTTTTTATTGAGATATAGTTGACATATGACATTATATTAGTTTTATGTGCACAAAATGATGATTCAGTATTTGGATATGTAGTAAAATAATCAACACAGTAAGTCTAGTTAACGTCTATCAGCATACATAGTTACAAAAATTATTTTTCTTGTGATGAACAATTTTAAGATCTATCTTTTAGCAACATTAAAATATGCAAAGCAGTATTATTATATATAATTATTATATGTTATTTAAACACAAATATACAGTCAACATGTTGTATGTGACATTACCACGGCTTCTTTATATTATTTAAAAAAAATTTTTTTTAATGTTTATTTTTGAGAGACAGAGACAAAGCACAAGCAGGGGAGGGGCAGAGAGAGAGGGAGACACAGAATCCAAAGCAGGCTCCAGGCTCTGAGCTGTCAGCACAGAGCCCCACACGGGGCTCAAACCCCGGAACCATGAGATCATATCCCTAACCAAAGTTGGATGCTTAACCAACTGAGCCACCCAGTCGCCACATGGCCCACCCAGGCACCCCATGGCCCACTGGAAATGTGTACCTTTGAAAACCTTCACCCATTTTTCCCACCCTCCCCCCTACCCACCAATTTGTTCTCTGTATCGATGAGGGGTTTTTTTTCTTCTTTTTTTAGATTTCACATAAGTGAAATCATGGAGTATTTGTTTTTTTGTATGTCTGATTTATTTCACTTAGCATGATGCCCTCAATGTCCATCTGTGTTTTTGCAAATGGCAAGAATTCATTCCTTTTTATGGATGAATAATATTGCATTGTCTAGTATCTATCTATCTATCTATCCATAATCTATCTATCTGTCATCTACCTCTTCCATGTTTTCTTTATCCATTTCTCCATAGTTGGGTACTTAAGTTGTTTCTGTATCTTGGCTGCTGTAAATAATGCTTCAGTGAACATGAGGATATGTGTATCTTTTTGAGTTAGTGTTTTCATTTACTCAGAATAAATACCAGACGTGGAATTACTGTATCATATGGTAATTCTGTTTTTAATTTTTTAAGGGAACTGTGCACTATTTTCTAAAGTGACTGCAGCGATTTACTTTCACATTGTTGTTCATGAGGGTTCCCTTTTCTTCACATCCTCTCCAGCACTTGTTGTTTCTTATCTTTTTATAATAGCCATTTAACCAGATATGAGATGGTATCTCACTGTGTTTTTGATTTGCATTTCCCTGATGAGTAGTGATGTTGATCATCTTGTACCATTTGGCCATCGTATGTCTTTAGACAGATTTCTATTTAGATCTGCCCATTTTTTAATTGGACTGTTTGTCTTTTTGCTATTGAGTTGTATATATTCTTTATACATTTTCTATATTAACCCTCTATCAGATATATGATTTGCACATATTTCTCTCACTCAGGTTATTTTTTTCATTTCTTTGAAGATTTTCCCTTGCTATGCAGAGGCTCATTAGTTTAATGCATTCACTTATTTTTTAAAAAGGGAAATTATGCCAAAAAAGAAAAATAGTTACAATGCTCAAATCTAATATTTGTGGCTTTCATTTTGACAAACTGTTTATATAAAGATTTTGTTGTTAAGATTGTCACCTTAAATTGGCCATAAAAACAGTTTACTCTTATTGCTTTAGTATGTTTTGCTTATGAGGGTGAATCCACGATATGCATTT
>NW_024412468.1:272440-302888 GCF_014898765.1 Herpailurus yagouaroundi | reverse complement strand
TGCTTTAGTATGTTTTGCTTATGAGGGTGAATCCACGATATGCATTTAGTCCTTTTAATTCAGTCAGTAGTTTTACTGAATGTACTTACTGATTAAATGCTAAATACTAATTTCCAGGAGTTTGAAATTGAATTATTTACTTATAGAAGTATGTTGACTTGAAAATATGTTTTTTATATGGATAAAATATTTTCTTATTTTGAAGTACAGAAGCATTTTCTCCAGGCACACCAGACTATACATAATGACTGTAGTCATATAACTACTCTTAATGGAAATGATAGTTTTAACATTGGTTAATGCTGTACCAAAATTAAATGTTTCACTTTTAAATCACATGGTTTAATTTATTATAAATATTACAATCCGATAAAATATAGGAATCATGTTTTAACCCATGACACTGTTAAGTGAACATAATTTACATATAATAAGTAAATAATTTTTTTAAATAGCAATGAAATAGAGCAACATAGAATATTAAGAAGTATTACATTTAATAAGAGCACATTTTTCCAAATGTAGAGATTATACCACCTGCTGTCTACATATCATATATTTTTTAACTTAATCTGTTTATATTTTATCATGTATCAATGTCTAAGAGACATTGATACATAAACAATGACGTAATTATCAACTTCCCTGTCCCTATTTATTCATGCTTATGATAAATATTATAAATTTTGTGATTGAAATTAAATTTTCTTTTTCCTTTTTGCTCCTTAAAAACACCATACTGTGTTTTAGGGTTATGGGAAATATTATTAATTGCACAAATATTTTCATAAAAGCAACAACAGAAATTTTTGTTCTCACATACAGTGTTGCCAAAAATATCTTACATATTTTATTATATACTTTAGATTCTTTTTTTTTTTTTAATTTTTTTTTTCAACGTATTTATTTATTTTTGGGACAGAGAGAGACAGAGCATGAACGGGGGAGGGGCAGAGAGAGAGGGAGACACAGAATCGGAAACAGGCTCCAGGCTCCGAGCCATCAGCCCAGAGCCTGACGCGGGGCTCGAACTCACTGACTGCGAGATCGTGACGTGGCTGAAGTCGGACGCTTAACCGACTGCGCCACCCAGGCGCCCCTACTTTAGATTCTTTAAAATTTTTTTTAATGTTTATTTATTTTTGGGAGAGAGGCAGCACAGCCAGGGAGGGTCAGAGAGAGAGAGAGAGAGAGAGAGAGAGACAGACAGACAGGCAGACAGACAGAATCTGAAACAGGCCCCAGGCTCTGAGCTGTCACCACAGAACCTGATGTGGGGCTCAAACTCACGAATTGTGAGACCATGACTTGAGCTGAAGTGGATGGCTTAACCAACTGAGCCACCCAGGTGCCCCATAAATTACAAGTAGAATTTATGAAACTTAAAAACTTAATATAAATATTTTCATGATTCTTTGACTGTATTATTAAATTACTTTCCAAAAAGGCTATTCCAGTTTCTGTGTCATCAGCAAAAAAGGACAGATATAAATTTCACTTCAGTATTGTACACTTGTGGTGATATCATTCTTTATACTACTGCTAATTTAGTGTATGAAAAATAAGCCTCTTAGTAGTTTTAATTTGCATTTAGTTATTAGTTGGTTGAATATTTTTGCATGTACTACTTTACCAATTATATTTTATACCATGTGGATTATATTTCCATGAACTTTGGCTATTTATCTATAGAGCCTTAATATATCCTCATAATTTTATATAAGTTCTTTTCAAAATACAGTACCTAACTCTCTTCTGATATTATTCAATGTAGCATTTTTCTCTCAGCCACTTTCTTTTCATTGAAATTATTTTATTATAAACATTTAAAACTTTTATTTCATTATGGTCCCTTCTATCGCACTTAAGTTTTTTATTATAATACAGATATGATAAATATTGAATGCCTTTTTTGCTCTTGGGTTTGTTTTTATTTAGTTTGCTGAATAAAACACATAAATATTTTATTCACGTTTGTTTAACGTGAATACAATATGTACAAATTATATGAGTAATTACTTTTCCACACAGTTCACTTAATTTTCTCACATAATTTCTTTTGTAAGTATTTAAACTTTTTTATTATGGTAAAATGCATATAAAATAAGGCAATTTTAAACGTTTCCAAGTGTACTGCTCAGTGGTATTAAGTACATTGACACTGTGGTGTAACCTCCCCACCATCCACCCCTAGAAAGCTTGTCAGCTTGCAAAAGGGGTCTCTGTACCCTTTACACAATAACTCCCATGACCCTCTTTCCCTGGTACCTGGCCACCACGTTTCTATTTCCTTTTGTTTTGTCTTGTCTTTAAGTTCCCCTTCCCCCCCCATACTCCAGCCTCTGGTAAACTACCACTCTACTCTCTTCACTATGTGTTCAGGATGGGTTTTTTTGTTTTTGTTTTTTAATATATGTCATATACAGGTGACATCATGCATTTAGTCTTTCCATGTCTGACTTGTTTCACTCAGCATAGAGCCCTCATGGTCCAACCATGTTGTCACAAATGGCAAGGTTTCCTTCTTTTTTAAGGCTGAATAAAATCATATATATATATATATATACATATATATATATATGTATGATATATATTGATGTATATATTATGTCCTTGGAAATTTAGATTGTTTCCATTTTGGGGCTATTGTGAACAGTGCTGAATGAACATGAGGCTACAGGTATCCATTTGAGATACTGATTTTATTCCCTTTAACTGTATACCCGGAAGCAGGACTGCTGGATCTTGTGGTAGTTCTATTTTAGTTTTTTGAGGAACCATAATACTGATTTCCATAATAGCTGCACCTTTTTTTATTCCCATCAACAATGTACAAGGGCTCCCTTCTCTTCATATCCTTGAGAATTCTATTAACTTTTGACTTTTTGATCATAGCCATTCTGACAGTTGCGAGGTAATATCTTATTATGGTTTTGATTTGCACTTCTCCAATAATTGAAAACATTGAGCATCTTTTCATAGACATGTTGGCTATTTGTATGTTTTCTTTGAAAACATTTTTATTTAAGTGTTTTGCTCATTTTAAAATTAGGTTATTTGTTTTTTTGCTGTTAAATTTTAACAGTTCCTTGTGTATTTTGGATATTATCTTTTGTCAAAAACATGGTTTGCAAATGTTTTCTCTCATTCCTTAGGTTACCTTTTCATTTTGTTAGTTTCCTTTACTGTGCAGAAAGTTATTTTGATGTACTCCCACTGATGTATTTTTGTTTTTGTTGCCTGTACTTTTGGTGTCAGATCCAAAAAATTATTGTCAAGATCAGTGTCAGGGAGATCCCCCTGTTTTCTTCTAGGAATTTTATGTTTTCAGATCTTATGTTTAAGCCTTTAATCCATTGTGATTTGATTTTTGTGTATGGTGTAAGATAAGGGTTCACTCTGATTCTTGTGCATGTGTATATCCAGTTTTCCCAATACCATTTATCAAAGAGACTGTCTATCCCCCATTGTGTGTTCTTGGAACCTCTATTGAAAATTAGATGACCATATATCATGAGTTTATTTTGGGGGCCTCTGTTCTGTTCCATTGATCTGTGTATCTGTTTTTTTTTATTCCAACAGCATAGTGTTTTGATTATAAGAAGTGTGATGCCTCCAGCTTTGTTCTTCTTGCTCAAGATTGCTTTGGCAATTTGGGGTAACTTGAGGTTCCATTTGAATTTTAGGATTGTGTTTTCTGTTTCTGTGTAACATGACATTGGAATTTTGATGGAGGTTGCACTGAATCCGTAGATCACTTTGGGTAGTACGGATGTTTTAATAATGTTCATTCATCTAATCCAAGGACACGGGTTATCTTTTTACTTATTTGTGTCATCTTCAGTCTCTTTCATTAGTGTTTTATAGTTTTCACTGTATAGCTCTTTCACCTGCTTGGTTAAATTTATTCCCAGGTATTTTGTTCTTTTTGATGCTATTGTAAATGGGCTTGTTAATTTCTTTTACAGATAGATTTTTATTATTGTATAGAAACTCAACTAATTTTTATATATTGATTTTTGTATCCTGAAACTACAGAATTTATGCATTCTAGAAGTTTTGGTGTTTTTTAGTGGTTTAATGTGTATATATACACATACATGTATAAAAGTATACATATGCATATATGTACATACATGTATATATACATATGTATACATGTATATGTACGTATACATGTACATATGTAAATGTATACATACATATGTATGTATATATCTATAATAAAATCATGTTTAGCTTGATTAAGAAAAAATGACTCAAATACATAAAATTGAAAATGAAAGAAGAGACATTACCACAAAAATACAAAGAACTGTAGGACACTACTATGAACAATTATGTACCAGTAAATGAGATAACCTAGAAGAAATGAATAAATTCCTCAAAATGTACAACCTACCAAGTCTGAATCATGAAGAAAAAGAAAATTTGAACATACCAACGAGTAAGGAGGTTGATTCAGTAGTCAAAAATCTCCTAAAAAAGAAAAGTCCAGGACTAGATGGCTCCATTGGTGACTTCTATCAAACATTTAAAAAATAATGGATATCACTCCTTCTCAAACACTTCCAAAAACTTGAAGATGAAGGAACACTTCCAAATTCATAGTTTGAGGTGCAATACCCTGACACAGAAGCCAGTCAAAGATAGTACAAGGAAAAAAATATTATAGGCCAAATACTTGATGAACATTGATGCAGAAATTTTAAGCAAAATATTAACAAATTGTATTCATTAGCACATTAAAAACACTATATACCATGATCAAGCTGGATTTATACCTGGAATGCAAAGATGATTCAACACATGTAAATCAATAAATGTGATGCACCGCATTAACAAAATGAAGGATAAAAAATCACATGATCATCTTAAAGGATGCAGAAAAAGCAATTGACAAAATTCAACATACATTCATGGTAAAAATTTCAACAAATTAGGTATAGAAAGAATATAGCTCAACATAATACAGGGCATATAAGACAAGCCCACAGTAACATCATACTCAATGGTGAAAAGCTAAAAACTTTCCGTTATAATCAGGAACAAGACAAGAGTGTCCACTCTTGCCACTTCTTATCAACATAGTTCTGAAGCCCTAACCAGAGCAGTCAGGCAAGAAAAAGAAGTAAAAGGTACCCCAGTTTGAAAGGAAGAAGTAAAATATCCTCTTATAATTTCAACAATAATTCCTTTATTTTAAGATACATCCTTTTTAAAATCAAACTATTGAATAAATCAGGTGTATTTCTAGGCTTTGAGTTCTTTTCATCTAACATGGGTGTTTAATTTTGTATCTTGCTCTCTAGTCACTTCGAGTGATTAAAGTAGACTTTTCGTCTTTTTTCTTTCCAAAATACTGCTTAAATTCTAGTTAATATATAGTGTAATATTGGTTTCAAGAGTAGAATTTAGTGATTTATTACTTACATATAACACCCAGTGCTCGTCATAACAAGTTACTTCCTTAATACCCATCACCAATTAACCCATTCCCCATTCACATCCCTCCATCAACCCTCAGTCTGTTGCCTATCATTAAGAGTCTCCTATGATTTACATCCCCCATCTCTCTTTTTTCCCTTCCCATGTATTCATCTGTTTTGTTTCCTAAATTCCACATATGAGTGAAATCATATGGTATTTATCTTTGTCTGACTGATTTTGCTTAGCATAATACACACTAGCTTCATTAACATCATTGCAAATGGCAAGATTTCATTCTTTTTGATGGCTGGGTAATATTCCATTGTATATATACACCACATCTTCTTTATCCATTCATCAGTTGGTGGACACTTGGGCCTTTTCTATAGTTTGGGTATTGTTGATAATGCTGCTATAAACATTGAGATGCGTTTACCAATTCAAATCTGTATTTTTATATCCTTTGGGAACCTAGTAGTGCAATTTCTGGGTCCAGGGTAGTTCTATTTTTTTTAATTTTTATTTAACTTATTTTTAAATTTGCATCCAAGTTAGCATATAGTGCCACAATGATTTCAGGAGTAGTTCCTTCATGCCCCTTACCCATTTAGCCCATCCCCCCTCCCACAATCCCTCCAGTAACCCTCTGTTTGTTCTCCATATTTAAGAGTCTCTTATGTTTTTGTCCCCCTCCGTTTTTATATTATTTTTGCTTCCCTTCCCTTATGTTCATCCGTTTTGTATCATAAAGTCATCATATGAGTGAAGTCACATATTTACCTTTCTCTGACTAATTTCACTTAGCATAATACCCTCTAGTTCCATCCGTGTAGTTGCAAATGGCAAGAATTCATTCTTTTGATTGCCAAGTAATACTCCATTGTATGTATATATCACATCTTCTTTATCCATTCATCCATCGATGGGCATTTGGGTTCTTTCCATACTTTGGCTATTGTTGATAGTGCTGTTATAAACATTGGGGTGCATGTGCCCCTTTGAAACAGGGATAAATACCCTTGGATAAATACCTAGTAGAGAAATTGCTGGGTCATAGGGTAGTTTTACTTTTAATTTTCTGAGGAAACTCCCTACTGTTTTCCAGAGTGGCTGCACCAGTTTGCATTCCCACCAGCAAAAGAGATCCTCGCCAACATCTTTTGTTGCCTTAGTTGTTAACGTTAGCCATTCTGACAGGTGTGAGATGGTATCTCATTGTGGTTTTGATTTGTATTTCCCTGATGATGAGTGATGTTGAGCATCTTTTCATGTGTCGGTTGGCCATCTGGATGTCTTCTTTGGAGAAATGTCTATTCATGTCTTTTGCCCATTTCTTCACTGGATTATTTGTTTTTTGGGTGCTGAGTTTGATCAGTTATTTATAGATTTTGGATACTAACCCTTTATCTGATATGTCATTTGCAAATATCTTCTCCCATTCTGTCAGTTGCCTTTTAGTTTTGTTGTTTCCTTTGCTGTGCAGAAGCTTTCTATTTTGATGAGGTTCCAATAGTTCATTTTTGCTTTTGTGTTTCCCTTGCCTCCAGAGATGTGTTGAGTAAGGAATTGTAGCAGCAAGGGGGCGCCTGGGTGGCTCAGTCAGTTGAGCGTCTGACTTCAGCTCAGGTCATGGTCTCGTGGCTTGTGGGTTCAAGCCCCGTGTTGGGCTCTGTGCTAACAGCTCAGGCCTGGGGCCTGCTTCAGATTCTGTGTATCCTCCTCTCTCTGCCTCTCCCATGCTTTTTCTCTGTCTCTGTCTCTCAATAATAAATAAACGTTAAGAAAAAAAAATTGAAAAAAAGAAAGTTGTAGCAGCCAAGGTCAAAGAGGTTTTTGCCTGCTTTCCCCTCAAGGATTTTGATGGCTTCCTGTCTTACATTTAGGTCTTTCATCCATTTTGAGTTTATTTTTGTGTATGGTGTAAGAAGGTGGTCCAGGTTCATTCTTCTGCATGTCGCTGTCCACTTTTCCCAGCACCACTTGCTGAAGAGACTGTCTATTCCATTGAATATTCTTTCCTGCTTTGTCAAAGATTAGTTGGCCATATATTTGTGGGTCCATTTCTGGGTTCTCTATTCTGTTCCATTGATCTGAGTGTTTGTTCTTGTGCCAGTACCATACTGTCTTGATGATTACAGCTTTGTAATACAGCTTGAAGTATGGGATTGTGATGCTTCCTGCTTTGGTTTTCTTTTTCAAGATTGCTTTGGCTATTTGGGGTCTTTTCTGGTTCCATACAAATTTTAGGATTATTTGTTCTAGCTCTGTGAAGAATGCTGATGTTATTTTGGTAGGGATTGCATCGAATATGTAGATTGCTTTGGGTAGGATCAACAATAACAATATTTATTCTTCCTATCCAGGAGTGTGGAATATTTTTCCATTTTTTTGTGTGTCTTCTTCAATTTCTTTCATAAGCTTTCTATAGTTTTCAGTGTATCGATTTTTCACTCCTTTGGTTAGGTTTATCCCTAGGTATTTTATGATTTTTGGTGCAATTATAAATGGGACTGATTCCTTGATTTCTCTTTCTGTTGCTTCATTGTTGGTGTATAGGAGTGCAATCGATTTCTGTGCATTGATTTTATATCCTGCCACTTTGCTGAATTCATGGATTAGTTCTAGCAGTTTTTTTGGTGGAATCTTTTGGGTTTTCCATATAGAATATCATGTCATCTGTGAAGAGTGAAAGTTTGACCTCCTCCTGGACATTTTGGATGCCTTTTATTTCTTTGTCTTCTCTGCCGACGCTAAGACTTCCAATACTATGTTGAATAACAGTGGCAAGAGTGGACACCCCTGTCTTGTTCCTGACCTTAGGGGGAAAGCTCTCAGTTTACCCCCATTGAGGATGATATTAGCACCAGGTCTTTATATATGGCTTTTATGATCTTGAGGTATGATCCTTCTATCCCTACTTTCTTGAAGGTTTTTATTCAGAAAGGATGCTGTATTTTGTTAAATGCTTTCTCTGCATCTATTGAGAGAATCAAGTGGTTCTTGTCCTTTCTTTTATTGATATGATGAATTACATTGATTGTTTTGCAGATATTGAACTAGCCCTGCATCTCAGGCATAAATCCCATTTGGTTGTGGTGAATAATTTTTTTTTAATGTATTGTTGGATCCAGTTGGCTAATATCTTGTTGAGGATTTTGCATCCATGTTCATCAGGGAAAATGGTCTATAATTCTCCTTTTTTAGTGGGGTCTCTGTCTGATTTTGGAATGAAGGTAATGCTGGCTTCACAGAAAGAGTTTGGAAGTTTTCCTTCCATTTCTAGTTTTTGGAACAGCTTCAAGAGAATAGGTTAACTCTTCCTTAAATGTTTGGTAGAATTCTCCTGGAAAGCCATATGGCCCTGGACTCTTATTTTTTGGGGGATTTTTGATTACTAATTTGATTTCTCTACTGGTTATGGGTCTGTTCAAATTTTCTATTTCTTCCTGTTTCAGTTTTGGTAGTGTATGTTTCTAGGAATCTGTCCATTTCTTCCATATTTCCCATTTTATTGGCTTTTAATTGCTCATAATACTCTCTTATTATTGGTTTATTTCTGCTGTGTTGGTTGTGATCTGTCCTCTCATTCTTGATTTTATTTATTTGGGTCCTTTCCTTTTTCTTTTTGATCCAACTGGCTAGTGATTTATAAATTTTGTTAATTCTTGCAAAGAACCAGCTTCTGGTTTCATTTATCTGTTCTACTGTTTTTTGTTTTTTGTTTTTTTTTTTTTTTGTTTGTTTCAATAGCATTGATTTCTACTCTAATCTTTATTATTTCCTGTCTTCTGCTGGTGTTGGGTTTTATTTACTGTTCTTTTTCCAGTTCTTTAAGGTGTAAGTTTAGGTTGTGTATCTGAGACCTTTCTTCCTTCTTTAGGAAGGCCTGGATTGCTATATACTACCCTCTTATGTCTGCCTTTGCTCTGTCCCAGAGGTTTTGGGCTGTGGTGTTATGATCTTCATTGGCTTCCATGTACTTTTTAATTTCCTCTCTAACTTCTTGGTTAGCCCATTCATTCTTTAGTAGGATGTCTTTTAGTCTCCAAGTATTTGCTATCTTTCCAAATTTTTTTCTTGTGGTTGATCTCGAGTTTCATTGCGTTGTGGTCTAAGACTATGCACGATATGATCTCGATCTTTTTGTACTTGTTGAGGGCTGATTTGTGTCCCAGTATATGGTCTGTTCTGGAGAATGTTCCATGTGCACTGGAGAAGAAGGTATATTCTGCTGCTTTAGGATGAAATGTTCTGAATATATCTGTTAAGCCCATCTGGTCCAGTGTGTCATTCAAAGCCATTGTTTCCTTGTTGATTTTTCTGTTTATATGATCTGTCCATTGTTGTAAGTAGGGTGTTTAAGTCCCCTAGTATTATGGTATTGTTATCAATGACTTTCTTTATGTTTGTGATTAATTGATGTATATATTTGGGTGCTTTCACATTTGGAGCATAAATGTTTACAATTGTTAGGTCTTCTTGGTGGATAGCCCCCTTATTATAGTATGATGCCCTTCTTCATCTCTTGTTACAGTCTTTATTTTAAAATATAGATTTTCTGATATAAGTATGGCTACTCCGGCTTTCTTTTGTTGACCATTCCCATGATAGATGGTTCTCAATCCCTTACTTTCAATCTGTAGGTGTCTTTAGGTCTAAAGTGGATCTCTTGTAAACAACATATAGATGGATCTTGTTTTCTTACCCATTCTGATACTTTTTTTATTTTTTTTTTTTTTTTTTTTTTGGAGCATTTAGTCCATTGACTTTTAGAGTAAGTACTGAAAGATATGAATTTATTGCCATTATGTTTCTTATAGAGTTGGAGTTTCTGGTGGTCTCTGGTCCTTTGTAGTCTTTGCTGCTTTTGGTCTTTTTTTTTTTTTTTTTTTTTTTTTTGTCTCTTATTGCCTCAGAGAGTCCCTCTTAAAATTTCTTGCAGGGCTGGTTTAATGGTCATGAACTCCTTTAATTTTTGTTTTCCTGGGAAACTTTTGATCTCTCCCTCTATTTTGAATGACACCCTTGCTGGATAAAGAATTCTTGGCTGCATGTTTTTCTGATTCAGCACATTGAATATACCCTGCCACTCCTTTGTGGCCTGCCAAATTTCTTGACCTGATCTGTCTTCCCTTTTAGGTTAAGGACGTTTTTCCCTTGCTGCTTTAATGATTCTTTCCTTGCCTGAGTATTTTTGTGAAATTGACTATGATATGCCTTTTTAGTGATCAGTTTTTGTTGGATCTAATGGGAGTCCTCTATGCTTCCTGGATTTTGATGTCTGTGTCTTTCCCCATGTTAGGAAAGTTTTCTGCTATGATTTGCTCACATAACCCTTCTACCTGTTTTTCTCTCTATTCATCTTCTGGGACCCCGATTATTCTGATGTTGTTCCTTTTTAATGTGTCACTGATTTCTCTAATTCTTAAATCATGCTTTTTTTGCCTTAGTCTCCCTCTTTTTTTCTGCTTAATTATTCCCCATAAGTTTGTCCTCTGTATCGCTGGTTTGCTTCTCTGCCTTATCCATCCTTGCCTCCATGGCATCCATTTAAGATTGCAGCTCAGTTATAGAATTTTTTATTTCATTCTGACTAGCTTTTAATTATTTTATCTCTGCAGAGAGGGATTCTAATCTATTTTTGACCCCAGCTAATATTCTTATTATCGTTATTCTTAATTCTGGTTCAGACATCTTGCTTGTATCTGTGTTGATTATGTCCCTGGCTGTCGTTTCTTCTTGCTGTTTCTTTTGGAGTGAATTCCTTTGTTCCATCATTTTGAAGGAAGAAAAGGAATTAATGAAGTAAAAAAATTAAAATTAAAAAAATTAAAAACAACACACACACAAGAAAATCAAATAAATGAAGGAGCTTGATAGAGAAAAAAGGGGAAAAAGAGAAAAACAAGAAAAAAAGGAAAATATTTGAAAATTTGAAAAAATGAATATAATGAGATAGAATAAAATGAAATTATGGAAGTAAAATAGAATTTGAAAATGTTATTTAAAGTACAAAATATAGTAGAAAAAATAATATTTTTGACAAAAATTGAAAATAAAAATAGTTTTTTTCTCTTTCTGTATTCAAGAGAAAGAAAAGAAAGAAAAAAAAGAAAATAAGAAATAAAATTGAATAGATGGACCAGGGAACAGACTGAAATATGATTGAAATTACATTGTTTTTCCCTAGAACTCAAACTGTGAAGCACTTTGTAGTCCATAAACTAAGCAGTCAGAGAGATTTGTGGTGTTCCTGAAGAGTGAGGTTGGCCTAGTTGGGCGGGGCTTAGTGTAACAGCTCCGTTCTCCACTAGATGGCACTACTTAGCTTACTGAGGTGGATTGTTGTGGTGCTTGTAGATGTGTATGTGCATGCGTGGGAGCGGTGAAAATGGTGTCACTCAGCTACCCAGTCTCTAATATTGGATAGTGTGCTCACCCCAACCAGCAAGCGCGCACCTGTCCTTTGTCTCCAGCTTCCGTCCACTTCCTGCTTTTACACTGTCCGTGACCAAGCTGTCAGGTTGTCAGGTGGCACCTCCCTCCTGAGTTTTACCTCAGATATGGCTGTGTTTCCTGCCCCCTAACTCCTGAGGGACTGCAGCTTTGACCCATTCTGCCCCTCTGTAGGAAGGTCTCAATGAGTGATGGCCAGGTGCTGGCCACCTCCAGGAAAGCTCGTGGGACTGTGCTGCTGCCAATGCCCAGAGACTGTGGCTGGGTGCCAGAAAAAGTTCACGCTATCCTGTAGCAGCAGTGTTTCAGGGATTATGGAAAATCACGACACGCATCTGGCACCACGCTTCACCCTTAATGATCTTGTTCCAGCTCCAGCGAATGTGGTTGTTCCCCCGCGTCCACTGGGGCCTTGCTTTTGGGGGAGTCACACAGCCTCTACCAGGTGTTCTTCCAGCAGGGGAACCGCCTCTCCCATGTGGCCCAAAGACCCCTGGACTCCACTCTGCTCCTGGGTATTTGCCCTTCCCACCAGAGCACCTCCAAGTATCCAGCTGCACCGCCAAGTATCCAGAGCACCGCCAAGTAGCCAGACTCTGTGCTCCCCCTGTTTATACCACTAATGGAATTTAAACCCTGTCCTTTCTCCCTTTTTAGTTCAGTCCCTGTGGCTGTTCCCACTTTTCCACTTTCTCTCCACCTGCTTTTGGGGGGATGCTTTTTCATACTCTCCCCTCTGTCTCCATCCTCTCTCCACAAGCAAAACAGCTCCCAGCCCTCTGCAGCTTCTCTCTCCCCCAGTTCACCTCTCCGCACCATGTACCTGGTGAATTCTGTGGTTCAGGTTGTTCAGATTGTTGTGTTAATCCTTAGATCAGTTTCCTAGGTGGGCAGGATGGTTCAGTGTTGATCTGGCTGTATTTGATGGATGCGAGACACACACAAAAAAACTTCCATGCTGTTCCGCCATTTTGGCTCCTCCCCAGGATAGTTCTATTGTTAACTTTTTGTGGAACCTCCATACTGTTCTCCAGAGTGGCTGCACCAGGTTGCATTCCCACCAACAGTGTAAGCAGGTTCCCTTTCTCTGCATCCTCACCAACATCTGTTCTTTCCTTTGTTAATTTTAGCCATTCTTACAGTCATGAAGTAGTATCTCATTGTGGTTTTGATTTGTATTTCCCTAATGATGAGTGATGTTGAGCACCTTTTCATGTATCTGTTAGCCATCTACATGTGATCTTTGGAAAAATGTCTATTCATGTCTTCTGCCCATTTCTTAACTAGATTATTTGTTTTTAGGGTTTTGAGTTTTATAAGTTCTTTATGTATTTTGGATCATAACCCTTTATCAGATATGTCATTTTCAAATATCTTCTCCCATCCTGTAGGGTGCCTTTTAGTTTTGTTGATTGTTTCCTTCGTTTTGCAGAAGATTTTTATCTTGATGAAGTCCCGATTGTGCATGTTTGCTTTTGTTTCCCTTGCCTTCAGCGATGTGTTTACTAAGAAGTTGCTGTGGCTGAGGTCAAAGAAGTTGCTGCCTATGTTCTCCTCTAGTATTTTTTTTGAGAGAGAGATGAGAGAGTGTGTGAGTGGGGGAGAGGCAGAGGGAGAGAGACAGAGAATTTCAAGCATGTTCCATGTTCAACCTGAAGCTGTGTTCGATCTCATGACCATAAGATAATGACCTGAGCTGAAATTAAGACTCAGACGTGTAACTGACTGAGCCCCCCAGGTGCCCTTCCTCTAGGATTTTTATGGTTACTTGTCTCACATTTAGGTCTTTCATCCATTTTGAATTTATTTTTGTGTATGGTGTAGGAAAGTGATCCAGGTCCATTCTTCTGCATGTTGCTGAGTAGACCTTTCTTCTTACCTGAACATCACACCATGTTTTTAAAAGACAGCTTGATTCTCCTTTGTAAAAACGTGATAGTTGGGCATGCAATGAATCAGAAAATACAGAAAGGTAATAAGGGAAAATGCAAGTCACCTTTTGTAAGCTCTAACCTCAGTGCCACTACCAGGAGTTACTCACTAATATTTCCCTTCATGTCCTTTCAGAAAATGTCCACATATGCAACACTGTGTGTGTGTGTGTGTGTGTGTGTGTGTGTGTGTTTTACAAAGTAAGATTGTATTATTTCTTCATACTTTTCTGTGCTGTGATTTTTTTCATACTCTTCTACACTGTGATTTTTTTTGCACTCAATTATATATATATGTAGAATCCTGCATTTTAGCAGCCATAAACTTATTTCATTTTCTAGGAGGGGCATTGCATTCCATTGTATGGAATATATTTTTTAAAGTTTTTGGTAGTTGTTTCATTTCAGTCTTCTTCTTACAAATAAACATAACTGTTTATGGACATAGTTCTCCTGCAGTGAAAAGGGTGTGTGCTTTGCTGTTACATGGAACTGGAGTCTAATGTTAAATGGCTTGTTTTATCTTTGGACAGACTACCCGACCTCTTTAAATACCTCTTTCCTCATCTGTGATGGAAGTACAATACTTCTTCTCTAAGTCTGTTGGGGAGATTAAATGAGGTGGTCAATTTTAAATGCCTGGTATTTAGTACAAGAAAGGAACGAATGAGTGAAATGTATTTCAGAAAGCCTACTTTGTTGGAGTTTACTTGGATTATGGTCAGTTTTATAGAAATCCCATTTAAGTCCCATTACTGAAATAATAGCTTCATTGTATAAGGTACGTCTTTCATGCTCTGAACCACTGTAAGGAGTAGTGGAGTCATGATTGTATTTTCCAGAGACAGTTTAGATATGAGAAGTATATGAATATGTTTTGAATGTAGCATATTTGTTGAATTGGCTAGTAGCTTCATTTTTAGTGTTTCTTAGTTTTCTGTGTAACATTGACTATTGGAGATTAATGAGTAGGAAGAAAAAAGACAGCAGACTAGGAGCATATAGTGCCTAATGAGACCAAAGGAAATACAGCTGTGTATGTCTGTTCTCTGATTAGTCTCTGTCTGGCCTTAGCACAGTCTCTTAGGACACAAGTCTGAAACTTGCAGAAAGATTACCACCTGGATACCTTACAAGATAGTCTGTCTTCTGTAAAAGGTTTCTGATAACTCTCTGTTTTATAGATTGCAGAAATTGATGATCCCTGGGGGTATGCTTGGCACAATTGATAGGGCCTGTACTAAACCTGCAGGGGCCATAAGTTCTCCTTACCTTGAACTAAGGAGGTTGTGTATGTTTCTAACGCAGGTACTAGAATCCTGAAAAATGTCCTTGGCGGCAGAGCTTTTGTTCAATGCCGTTCATTCTGTGCAGATTTTGGAGAACTTGAGCTACTTTGCTATTTCCCATATCATAAAGGGAAGTCTCACCATGCTAGTATTTGTAAGCACCTGGAAATCTCAGAGCCCACCTAGCTCCTCTAAGTATCAAGGTATTTAGGGGATATCAAGAATATTGAATATAACAGGCCTTTATGGGTGTCTTCCTTTGGTGTCTCTCCACCTGAGACCGTAGTCTTGAGACCCTGTCTTATTTCTCTTATTTATTCATTCAGTTGTTTATTATTTTTCAACACTTTAGGCTGAAAACTGTAACCCAGTGTTTAGATCCAACTTCTTGCCCCTGAAGCCTACATTTTCATGGGGGAACCTAACAAATACCTAAGTTAACCAAGGTTAATTTTAGAGACAGGTAAGTATTACTTTGGGAAAATAAAATTCTGCAATGAGACATATGATAAGATGGAAAGCTATGTTAGCCAGGCTGTGCGAGAAAGTACTGTCTGAGGGCCAGAACGCTAAATGACAGTACTGAGACAACTATGTGCAGGTCTGGAGGGGAGGCTCATTCCAGGTAGAACAGAGAGATCCTGAAACAGAAACAAGCCTGGCATAACCAGGAACAGAAGTGACAAGAAACCCTGTGTCTGGAGCAGAGTAGATGGGGAGCAGTGTGAACCATATGTAATCACACTCCCAGCTACCATTTAATTTTTTTCCCCCTGATTGGTGTTGGGAAAGAGTTTGACACTATTTGAGTGGGAAACTATTAGAGTTTATTTGTTGCCTCTTTCTAAAGTATATACGGTCTGATTTTATAATTTGAGAAAATATTTGGACCTTTGTATAGGAGGCAAGAATGGATGCCAGGAGACCACCAGTGAGGGAGTTACTTAAGAGACCAGATAAGAGATAATGGAGAGTTACACCAGGAGTTTAGAAGCAGACATATTGATAAGTATTGGATTCCAGGTATAGTTTGAAAATACAACAACTGAGAAGCCTGTTGACATTTTAGATGTAGGGAAAAGAGAGCGACTAAAGACTCCTCCCAAGGTTTCTGGCCTAAGGTGGATGGAGTGGCCATTGGCTGAGCTAAGGAAGACTGAATAACAGGAAAAAATGGAATACAAGGGTACCATTTTGTCATATTAAATTTTAGATGCCTATCAGGTATCATGAAGTAGCATCAATAAGTCAGGAATTCAGATCTGGGGATATTGATTTGACATTTATAGCCAGATGCTGGAAGAACTCTTTTAAGAGGTGAGTGGAAATAGGGAAACTATTAGAGTTTATTTATTATTTTTTTCTAAAGTGTATATGGTCTGATTTTATAATTTGAGAAAATATTTGGGCATTCTGACATTTGGAGGTCAGGCAGAGGAGGAGGGACTGAAGCAGAGATGCCAATAAGATAGGAGAAGAATGGGGGAATTTGGCTTCTTAAGAACTAGAGAAAACAAATTTTTCAAGAAGGAGGAAATACTTGTTTTTGTCACTGGTGCTGGGACAAGAAGCAAGATGGGAATAGATGAATTGACTGAATTTTCAAGAGAGATGTCAAGAACAACCATGATAAAAAGTGTCCAGTGGAGTATGAGTACAAAATACTGATTGGAGTAAGTTGGGGAGAGTATATGGTTAAGGAGATGGAGGCAGAAGGTGTAGACAGGACTTTTGCAAACTACTGCTATCCAGGGGGAGTGTTTTTAAAACCACACTTTGGGTGCTCTCCTCTTGCTCACTTTTCCTACATGAACCTATTGAAAATACAGTAAATGCCCTCTGATCTGACCCTACTGGGACAGTTAATAGTTTAATTGGAAGAATGAATTGAAGCACAGACTTATGAAAAATGCCTTACTCATTGCTTAACACTTTAAGTTGAAATATAAATTAGGATTGAGTCACCAATATTCTGATGTAGTGTCAGGGTTTTACCTTGAGCATATTTAAGACTTGGAGTCACTAATTGTACTACATGTCTTTCTCCTATCAACCACACTACAAGGCATCATTTTTAATTTACAATAATCAGTTTTGTTAACATATAATGAGAAGTTAAAAACTCCTCCAAAGCAATCTGAGTATAGGATCCTTCTAGATTTTTAGGATTTTTCTCCTTCTTAGAGTTGCTTTGCTCAATCTAATGATAGAGCAGTTTTTTTTTTCTTAACAGACTCATCCTTATCAATTCTTCCCCAAATATCCAAATTACTCTTCATAGAATTGACAAATCTAATTTTACGTTCCTATTCTATTAGTAAACATATACACCTGACTTTTGTTGGAGTTCTTGGACCATGTGCACTGGCCACAAGCACTCAGTGTGCAAAGAGCACCAGTGCATTGTCCTTCCAAGCAGCAAACATTGGTTAAATTTGGGGCTATGTAAGAGAGGGTCATTTAGGAGAGTATCTTGTATATGGTCATCGGAGTGTGCCTTAAAATTGAAGAATTCATATACATTAAAGAATGTGAGGATTTGAATTTCTACTGAAATTCTCTATGGTTTCATGTGTGTGCATTTCATGTGTTTATGAACAAAAATCAAAAATAATTAAAAAAACCTAATGTCTAAGAGGAATGGTAACTTTATTTTTGCCTTCATTATTTATTGACAGACATATACCACACATTCAGAAAAGTAAAGAAAATATACATGTACAGTTTAGATAACAATTGTAGAATGAATTCCATCTAACCACTGCCAAGGTCAAGAAACACATTACCAAAACCCAGAATCCCCCACAAGGCCTCTTTCCAATCTGAGTCTTGTGATTATCATTTCTTGTTTTTCCTTTATTGTTTCCTATGTATTTTTATACTTCAGAAATATACTGTCATTTATATTCTTTCATTTTTTGCCTGATTTGTTCATATTATAATTTTGAGGTTTATCACTCTGGTGTGTAGCTCTAGTTCATTCCTTTTCATTACTGTATGGTTTCTTATTGTATTAATATACCATCATTTATCCATTCTATTATTAATAAGTGTTTGTGTTATTTCTAGGTTTGGACCATTATAATCAATGCTACTAGAAACATTCCTGTCTGTATATGTTGGTGCATGTTTATTTGAGTTGCTGGAAGCCTGCACTGCCAACTATGGCAAGCACTAGACGACTATTTATGTTTAAATTAATAACATTAAATGCAATTAAAACTTCAGTCCCTCAGGTCTGTCACATTTCAAGTATTCAATAGACATGTGACTAATACCTTTAGTAGCTATTAGTACTGTAGCTTTAGTACTGGATGGCACACATTCCAGAATATTTCTGTCACTCCAGAGAGTTCTATTGGACAGCCGTTCTCTAGGTACATACCTAGGAGTAGATGTTAGGACCTGGGATAGATCAGATCTTTAACCTTAACCAAGTAATGCAGAACTATTGGTTGTACCAGTTTATATTCCCCTCAACAATATGAGAACCCTGCTCCTAACTACACTTGTGCATTCCCGATCACACTTGACTTAGATATTGCATTAACCAGCTAGGGCTGCTATAACAAAATACCATACACTGTGTGGCTTAGCGACAGGAATTTATTATCTTACAGCCCTGGAGGCCAGAGTCTGGGGTCATGTTGTCAGAATGGTGGGCTCCTCCTGAGGGCTGTGAGAAAGCACCTGTGCCAGACCTCTCTCCTTGGCTTGCAGATGGTTGCTTTCTCCCTATGACCCCGTATGCATCTCTAGGTCCGAATATCCTCTTTCTATGAGGACACCTGCCATAACAGATTAGAGCCCACCCTAATGACCTCATTTTACCTCGGTTACCTTTGTGAAGACTCTGTCTCCAAGTAAGGTCACATTCACAGGTAGTGGGGTTAGAACTTCAGGTGGAGGGCACAATTCAACCCACAGCAAATCTTTTAGATGCCTTAATATTTGCAAACCTGGACGAAGTTCAGTGGTATTGCATTATAAGTTTATTTCCTTTGATAACTAAAGAGGTTGAGCACCTTTCTCACATATTTATTGCCCATTTGGTAATCCTCTTTTTTTAAAGTTTATTTCTTTTCTGTGTGTGTGTGTGTGTGTGTGTGTGTGTGTGTGTGTGTGAGAGAGAGAGAGAGAGAGAGAGAGAGAGAGAGAGAGGAAAAGGGGCAGAGAGAGAGAGAATCCCAAGCAGGCTCCGTGCTGCCAGCTCAGAGCCCAATGCCAGGGCTTGAACTCAGGAACCGCGAGATCATGACCTGAGCTGAAATCAGTTGCTTAACCCACTGAGCCACCCACGCACTCTGATAATCCTCTTTTTTATTAAGTGCATGATTAAGATTTTTATTCATTTTTTTTTTCTAGTAGCCTGACTGTTTTTTTCAAATTGCTTTTTAGGAGTTTTTTTTTTACTCTGCTGCTTTTGGTTATGTGTTACAGTTATATTTTCCTACTCTGTGGTTTGTCTTTTAATTATTTTATTTTAATAAAAATAAGTTCTTAAATTAATATCTATTGTTTAACAAACATTTCTTTCATGGTTGGTACTTTTTGTGTCTTATTGAGAAGTCCTTCCTTACCCTGAGGGTATGACCATTTTGTTTCTATACCATCTTTTAAAATCCTTACTGGTTTGTTTTTTCCCACTTAGGTCATATTTCCACCTGGGACTGTTTACGTTAAGTAGGGGCAAAAACATTTTTTTTTCAGTTAAAAAATTTTCCCAGCATCATTACTGAAATTCTTTTTCTCCAAAGACTTTCTCTGTATAAAATTTCCATAGGTCTGTTGATACTACTTTATTCTGTTCTTTTGGTCTGCTTTTCTACCACTATGTCAATATTATATGTCTGTACTACGGTCAGTCTTATCCCATAGGGCAAGTCTTTCCAACGTGTTCTCTTCCTTTAAGAGTTTCTCAGCTGCACTTGGCCCTTTGCATTTCCTGGTTTTTTATAGCTATGTTTTGTCAGACTAAGTTCCCATCTATCTATTCCTGGTTTGGTAAGAGACTTTTTTTTTTTAAATCACAAATAGAAGTTGAATTTTATCAAACATTTTTTCCTGCAGCTGCGCTTTACTTTTATGAAATTCAGTACTTCCCAAATGATGTGTGAGATGCTTTATGTACATTATGTTTAATCTTCAAATCCGTTTTGCAAAGTAAGTGATATTATTGCCATGTTGTAGATGAAAATAACACAAGGCTCAGAAAGATTAAGTGTCTTGTCCATATTTTTAGGTACTAAGTTGAAAATCTGGAATCAAACTGCAATTTCTCTGGCCACTTTCTTCACTTATTTGTTCATTTATACATGTATTTATTCACTAAATTGTTACTGAAGGACCTCCATGTTCCCTGGAAATCTTTGCATTTGCTGCCTTTATCTTCTCAGTGAGCATGAGTATAAAGAGCTCTGTAGTGTGTTGCCAGACTCATCACTTTTCTCCTTCTTGGATGAATTCAAATAATCCACCTTTTCTTTCTCCTCTTCTGCATTGCTTTATGCATAGCATGGACCAAGCTGATAGTCACAGGCAAAACAAATAAACAGAGGACCCATCTGTGTGAAAACCAGATGGCGCTAAGCATACCACAAGGATGAAGGGTCAGGTGAAACTCCTGCCTTTGTTTAGTAGCTGATGTGAAAAATAAAGTCTGTCTCCGTAGAGTAAAGCAAACGGAGAGAGGTAGTGGTTGTGGGAAGAAGAAAATGACCATCATCACCAGCCTTGTGTTAAGGAATGGTGAAGAACTTCTAATGTGGTCGCTGAACTGTAAGGAACGTGCTGGTGCTAAAGTGGATGTGTGCTTTATCCAGCTGTGTGGTTTTCACCAGGAGATTCTCTGATAGTTAACAGAGTATTGGACTAGCATTCAACAGGCCCAAGCAGACTATTCGATGTGATGCCTCAAGAAAGCTATTTTATGGATTATAAAGCACAGGCCGTGTGTGTTGTGAACATATCATTTTTTTCTTCAAATATGGTGGCCATATTATGGGTACACATACATGATGTGGGTGTGAATAAATATCAGTACAGACCTATTTCTTGTTCAGAAACATAACTCTTATGGGAGTCACAGACCTAAAGGAGTAGGTGATCTTTACAAATCAAACCCAACAAATTCCTAAAGTAAGTTAAATGATTAGGACAGAGTTTGTACATATAGCAGACTGCTGGTACTCCAACTCCATTCCTTGAAAGTCCAAAAAGTCACAAGTAATATGAAGACACTGGGCAAATATCTGCTTTCTATATTACTTTTTGGCACTGGATATTGATGTGTGGGATCAAGGCAAGCTAATAATTAGATTTTCCTTCAAACATTGCTCATCTTAAGTCTAAACATGTCATTTGTTGAAGATGACTGTGTGTGGTTCATTGGAGAGGTGTTCATTGGCAGCAATATTTGAACAATAAATTGTTCAGTAAATAAATTGAACAGTAAATTCCCACAGCATTTTAAAGGGTCTCAATGATTCACTTGGCCTGAAATCTAATTTTAGAAAAATTTTTATTGAGTTAGAAATTAAATACAATAAAATTCACCCTAAGCATATGGTTCAATAGGTTTTGGCAAATGCATGCAGTCATTAAACTACCAACAAAATCAGGATATAGAACATTTTATCACTTCAGAATTTCCCTCTTATCTCTTGGCAATCACTTCCCCCTCTTGATCCCATGCCCCTGTAATCACTGACCTATTTTTTTGTCCCTATAATTTTGCCTTTTTTAGACTGCCAAACAGATAGAATCACACATACTTTTTGTTTCTGGCCTTTGTAGCTCAGCAGAATGTTTTTGAACATAGTTCATTTATTTTTATTAATGAGTAGCATTTCATTGGATGAATATACCAACTTGTCTATTCACTAGTTAATGGACATTTGAGTTGTTTCCAGGGTTTCTTTCTTTTTATTGAATTTTTTTTTTAATTTACATCCAAGTTAGCTAGCATATAGTGCAACAGTGATTTCAGGAGTAGATTCCTTAGTGCCCCTTACCCATTTGGACCATTCCCCCTCCCATAACCTGTTCAGTAACCCTCTGTTTGTTCTCCATATTTAAGAGTCTCTTATGTTTTGTTCCCCTCCCTGTTTTTGTATTATTTTGCTTCCCTTCCCTTATGTTCATCTGTTTTGTATCTTAAAGTCTTTATATGAGTGAAGTCATATATTTGTCTTTCTCTAATTTCGCTTAGCATAATACCCTCTAGTTCCATCCAAGTAGTTGCAAATGGCAAGATTTCATTCTTTTTGACTGCCGAGCAATACTCCATTGTATATATATATCTATATCTATCTATCTGTATTTATATCTATATATCTACACACACACACACACACCGTATCTTCTTTATCCATTCATCCATCAGTGGACATTTGGGCTCTTTCCATACTTTGGCTATTGTTGACAGTGCTGCTATAAACATTGAGGTACCTGTGTCCCTTCAAAACAGCACACCTGTATCCCTTGGATAAATACCTAGTAGTGCAGTTGCTGGGTCATAGCTGGCTCTTGATTATGAATAGAATTGCTCTGAATATTTGCATGCAGTCACTTGTTGAGCATATGTTTTCATTTATCTTGGGGTAGGATTGATGAGTCATTGGGTAGGTATATATTTAACTTTATTAGAAACTGCCAAAGTACTTTTCAAAGTAGCTGTACAATTTTGCATTTTCCAGCAGCAATGTTTAAGTCCTAGTAATTATCCTTGTAATTATCCTTTTGATTATTAGTTAGGTTGAGCTTTTTTTTTCATTTGCTTATTGGCCACTTCTATATTTACTTTGTTGGAATGTCTTCTAAATTTTTTGCCCAGTTTTTGGAGAATTTGTCTTACTGAGTTATAGGAGTTCTTTATATATTCTGGACACAAGTTCTTTGTCACATATGTGCTTTGTAAATATTTTTCTGCTGTGTGTAGCTTGTCCACTTTCTGGGTGTCTATAAAAGAGCATAAGGTTTTAATTTTGATGATGTGTAGTTTATCAATTTTTAATGGTTTCATGCTAAGAAATCTTTGTCTAATTTAAAGTCACAAATATTTTCTCATTTATTTTCTTTTAAAGATTTACCTCTTACGTTGAGGTCTAATGTCCATAGAAAGTTAATCTATTTAGGTTCATCTCTCATTTCCTTTTTTAAATAATTTATAATTATACACATATCACATTCACTAAGCATAATGGTAGCTTAGAGAATGTAGCTATTGAGACTTGTTCGAAATTTGTTTGGATAATTTATTCATTGGCCTCAAAGCAAAATATTTCTACTTTTTAGTTGACACTGTTCTCTCTTCAGTTTTGTTTTATGTTTTTCTTAGTAATGTTACTTTTTAACACTCATGATAGGTTTAAATTTTAGATAATGAAGCACTCACTGAAGGTAAAAATCATGCTACAGGCATCATTTGGTTTCTGAATATCAGCGGGGTGTGACTGCTGGTTTTAGTAGTGATTATCAGCCAGTTGAAATCAGTATTTACACAAGACAAACTTGCAAACTACCCAACTGAGCTAGATGTCTCAGCAGGATATGTTTTTAGACTTTCATTTAAGAGCACTGTGTTCATCACTGGGACTAAACAGTGACCAATTTACATATTTTTTTTCATTCATGAGGAGTTAGTTTATGGTTGGTTGCAGTGATAATTTATTACCTATTTAGATGAGTGCCTGAGACTGGTGCCCAACAGACCCTGCACTTCTGTTTGACTCTGTATCCCAGATGATTGTGTCCTTGAATTACAATGGTGAGGACAGTAGAGACCAAGAAAGTAGACACTGGAGACAATCAGTAAACTAAATATAATAATGGTTCTAATTTCAGTTATTTTAAGACTTTATCTAGAGATCTGTCCTCTCTTCTCATAGAGCATCTACCAGCCACTCTACTGTTAACATTTTGACAACTGCTGATCCAAATCTGAGTTGTCCAAAAGTTGCCTGGTATTTCCAGATACCCCAGACTTTGAGGCACATTAAAAATTTTAAAATAATAGAAAGTACAGGGGTGGATCCTGCTTGGAGGAGTTCTGCTTAAGGTCCCCACTCTAGGCCACTTGAGAACACATTGTCATCAACAATGCTAAACATGCATATATGTTGACATACTCTGATCTTTTAGTTCCTACATTGTGAAGAATACTAGTAGAGTAATGCTGGTTTTCTCCAGCACTGAGTGGTGTTTGGAAAAGGCATCCTCCAGGCCAGCATCCTCCAAGGTGTTTTGCAGTCCTTGGCATAAGTAGGCATGTGTGGAGCCTCTGATCAGAGATCACGCATGAAGAATTCCCTCACCCTGTATCATCCTTTCCACCTGCCCCAGCCATGTTTAGGTATGACACACAGATAAACAAGAATCAATTTCAGTATGCTCTGGATGTATAAGATAAATGTGGACTTTCTTTTTTTTTTTTTTGAGAAAGAGAGAGAGACAGAGCTTGAGTGGGGGAGGGGCAGAGAGAGAGGGAGACACAGAATCAAAACCAGGCTCCAGGCTCCAAGCTGTCAGCACAGAACCTGACATGGGACTTGAACCCATGAAACCTGGGATCATGACCTGAGCCGAAGTCAGACTCTTAACCGACTGAGCCACCCAGGCACCCCAATGTGGACTTTTAACACTACATAATCTTGGAAAAATATGCATATGATAAAAAATTTAAATATGTACTGTAAAGTATACCATGTCTTGCCTTTCATGTCTTTAAGAGTAATAAAAATTTAAAAGATAACTGCTTTGAGTACCTAAATCTACCGAGTTCTCAAATTATTCTTTAGACCCTGCATTATTTTCTGTTTCTTCATCTGCTCTGAGTCGGCTTAGATACCCTTTCCCACTGCAGCTGGAGAGCAGAGGCCCCAGGCAGTCTTCCGTGTGTCTGCCCCACAGCGCTGCCTCATTTCCACTGCTGATAATTGTTTCGGCATTTCCTGGAAAATCGAAAGTTTTATACCTACGCATAGCTCATTGCTAAGAGGGACTAAGAAGTTTTGAATAACTTTTTCATCTCCTTATGTAACTCACACAATTCCTTGCTGTTTTTTGACGTAACTGGAAGCTTTAAAAACGATTTAGTATTTCAAGTCAATAATTAATTGCAGAACAAAGATGAACAATCCCCCTGAAACTTCAGTGATTGACTATGAATGGCTGTTGCCTTCACCACGTGCCATTTTCTCAGAATCGATGCACCTTGTCAGTAATATGCAGATGGCCTCGCTTCATAGACACCCCAGATTCACAAAGTCGATGTCCTATGACATAAGTAAATACATTTTAAGTAAATGTCCTTACAAAGAAGCACACTACTAAATTTCTTTACAAGAGGAGCTGCCACTTGGTGATTGAAATGTGGCCTAATTTTTTTTTTTTTAATGAGCAAAAAATTTTAGTAGATTCTTCCTCAAAAAACACATAAGAATGAGGAATAAACACAGAGGAAAGTGTGCAATATCAATAGTCATCATGAAAAAGCAGACTAAAAATACAATGAGAAACCACTACACATGACCTCAAATGTGTCCTAATTTTGAAGAATAATTTTACAAACAATTTTTCGAAAGTATGTCTAGATTAGGAGCAGGATTCTGAGAGGATGGTGACAACAGAAGATGCAGCATTTTTAATGTCTTCCAACTCACACAGACAACGATTTAGCAAAACCAAAAACTGATGGACCACGTGGGCAATAAACTGGTGACAGAGTATCTCCACAAACCACAAAAATGCAGGCTGATGAGATAAACCAGCAGCAGCCCCCTGGCCTGCTTGGTATCAGTGTCTTGCAGAAAACAGAGGGACGCTCTGCGTGGCCTCCGAGGAGCAGGGCAGGTCAGCTCACAACAGCCAGCAGTGGGTGCGGGAATGGCGGTGGAGTCCAGGACAGGGCTTACGGTGGCTCTTAGACACAGGAGAGGTCTGGACCTCGTGAGGTCTCAAAACTCAGCCTGCAGAGCTTCTTTCCGGGATGAGAGCTCACAATGAGGAGTGGAGTTAAAATTAACATGGCAAAGATGACAGAGAAAAGAAGAAGAAGGTTCAAATGGAAGTGGATGAGCCATGAAAAACCTTACATGCGTTTTACTAAGTCAGAGAAGCTGATCTGAAAAGGCTCCAGTCTGTATGGTTCCAAGTCTGTGACATTCTGGAAAAGACAAGACTGTGGAGACAATAAAAAGAGCTGTGGTTGCTGGAGGGCAGGGAGGGATGGACAGGCGCAGTACAGATGACTTCTGGGCAGTGAAAGCATCCTGTACGACACTAACATGTCATTATATATTTGTCTAAAGTCATAGGAAGCCTCGCGCCAGGAGAACCCCAACGCAAACTGGGTCTTTGGGTGACATTGGTATGTCCGTGCAGGGTCATCTAGTCTGAGAAAGGTGCCACTCTGGTAGAGGGTGTTGATGATAGAAGAGGCTGTCGACAAGTGGGGCAAGGGATATACCTTCTGCTCAACATTCCTGTGAGCCCACAACTGCTCTAAATAATAAACTCCATTAAAAGAAAGTGGGTGTGTTTGTTTTCAGTACTGCAAAACATTGCCATGGATTTAGTAACTTAAAACAACATAAATATATCATCTCACAGATCTGTACTTCAGAATTCTGGGTGGTGTCTGCTGGTTCCCTCTTCTGAGTCTGAAACCAAGGCATCAGCCGTCTGGGCTATTTCCAGAAGGTTCTAGGAAGAATCCGCGTCCACACCCATTCAGGTCAATGGCACAGCCCAGTGGTTGAGGGTCCAACGTCCTTGGTGTGTGTCCCAAGACTCATTCTCTATCTCTGGAGCCTGTGAACATTCTGTGCTATTGGCCCTCCTCATCTTCTCCTTCTCACATGTCATCATGCTCTTGTCTCTGGTTCTACCTCATCTCTCCTTCCTCCAGGTGGAGAAAGTCCTGTGCTGTAAGGGCTCATGGGATTAGGTTGGGTTTACATGGATAATTGCTGGCTCTCTCCCTTGTTTTATTTTATGGTCAATCAGTGTTCTTACACCTGCAGACTCCATTTTTCTATGTGACTTACATATTTGCAGGTCCCAGGGATTAGGACACAGGCAACTTTGGGGGACCATTCAGCCTCACCCAATCTGGGAGGGGCACAGAACCCAGAAATCTCAGGAAGCATGCTGCTGTTCAAAAGCAACAGAAGAGGGAGCTCCGTGACAGTAGCCAAGTTTCCCTGAACTGTGCCTCCTTCTAAAAGTTCAGAGACTAAATTCAGGTGAAACAGGCAACAGAAAAGTATAGACATAGCCTTTTTCCAAAAACAAACTAAAAGGCAAAAATATGACACAGAATGTGAAAGAACAATAATAAGCAGAATGAGAAAATTTCAGAATGGAGGTAAGAAAACTGAGGTTTTAGAAATTTAAAAAATGTAGCACAAGAAATAAATACAATAGAGCGTGCTTTAAGAGAAACAAAAGGTGGAAACAGACAATGAGTTGAATATAAAAGAGAGAAGAAGGTAATTTAAAGAAGGATGAGAGAAAGTCACAAAAACATGGAGAATACGCAATTCAACATAAAGATTTAACATAAAGATAATTGAGGTCTCTGGAAAAATTAAAAATGGAGCCAGGGAATAGAAAAAAGCCACTTACAAGAGTAACTCAAGAAAACTTCTCGAGTGTATTTGAAGTTGTATGTGGAAAACACAATGAGCACCTAAGAATATCGACCCAGAGTGACCAACATCAAGCTACATTCTAGTAAAATTATTGCACTTCAAAGAAAATGCTGATTGGGCATTGAGGAAAACTGGCAAGTGATTTATAAGGACAGAAAAATCAGATTATTATCAGGCCTTTTTTGACAGCAGTATTTTATGCTAGCAGAAAATGAGGTAACACATTTAAGATGCTCCAGGAAAGAAACGTTAGCCAGGGATCTTATATCCAGCAAACTGACCTTTAGATATAAGAGGTACAGACAAACTGAACAACATACAGGAACTCAGGGAAATAGTTCTCAAGATATGTTTCTGAGGAAGCTTTCAGAGAACGTGCTCCTGACTCTCCAGATGACTAGAGAAACATCAGAATGAGGCTTTGTGGTGGCATTTAATATATGGTTACTTTTGGAACTGGGACTGCCGGACATGGAAGGGGAGACAGTGTATGATGGCCATGTGCTTACATGGAGGGTAGTCCAAATACCGGAAAACAGGTTCCCAGGGGTTTTATACGTGATAGTAGTGTTGGTATTGTTATTTTGAGACTGTTATGTTATAATGGGGGTAAGGTAAATGAATATATCTAGGGATATATTTATAATTCTATATAAATATTAAAAGGTAAAATTGTGTTAAAAGATTTTCCAAAGGGGAGTACCTGGATGGCTTGGTCAGTTGAGCCTCGACTCTTGATTTTTGCTCACAGGATTGAGCCCAGCATGGGTCTCTGCGCTGAGCATAGGGCCTGCTTGAGATTTGAGATTCTTTCTCTCCTCTCTGCTGTGAGCACTTCCCCCAGCCCCTCTCTCAAAAAAAAAAAAAAAAAACCCCAAGGAAGTGACCCTCCACACTGCATGATTTTGCCCTGAAATCCTACTTCTAAAAAAAATTTTTTTTTTTAATTTTTTTTTCCAACGTTTATTTATTTTTGGGACAGAGAGAGACAGAGCATGAACAGGGGAGGGGCAGAGAGAGAGGAAGACACAGAATCGGAAACAGGCTCCAGGCTCAGCCATCAGCCCAGAGCCTGACGCGGGGCTCGAACTCATGGACCGCGAGATCGTGACCTGGCTGAAGTCGGACGCTTAACCGACTGTGCCACCCAGGCGCCCCTAAAAAAATTTTTTTTAACATTTATTCACTTTTGACAGACAGAGTGTGAGTGGGGGAGGGGCAGAGAGAGAAGGAGACACAGAATCTGAAGCAGGCTCCAGGCTCCGAGATGTCAGCACAGAGCCCAATGTGGGGCTTGAACCCATGAACCGTGAGATCATGACCTGAGCTGAAGTTGGACGTTTATCGACTGAGCCACCCAGGCATCCCTGAAGTCCTACTTCTAGGTGTGATGGCTCCACTCTAACCCTGGACATTCAGTCCATACACCTGGTGAGCATTTAACCCCTTCAGTCCTTAATTCCTTACTCACAGCCAGTCATTCTAAAAATCCTGCCAATTCTGCCTTCCAAGTGTCCCTCACATCTGTCGCTCTTCACCGTCCCCACAGTGCGGCCATCTCGCATGCGGAGCACAGTGATAGTCTCTTAAATGGTTTTGCATCTGCCACTTCCACCTTCTATCCTGTCTTCCTATGAGCTCTCAAAACAATGTGATGGCACCACTCCATGGCGTAAACCCATCGCTGGCTCCCCAGAATCCAGGAATAGCCACAGCGGCTTGAAGGATGTGGCCCTGGCTGACCCTTGAGCCCTAAGGGCCAGCTTCCCGGCCAGATTTCTGGTTGTCCAGCCCTACCGGCTATGTTTGGCTTCTCAAACATGCCAGCCAGTGTCTTAGGGGCCATCACATTAATAGTTTTCTCTTTCTTTTTTTCAACATTTATTTATTTTTGGGACAGAGAGAGACAGAGCATGAACGGGGGAGGGGCAGAGAGAGAGGGAGACACAGAATTGGAAACAGGCTCCAGGCTCTGAGCCATCAGCCCAGAGCCCGACGCGGGGCTCGAACTCACGGAGCGTGAGATCGTGACCTGGCTGAAGTCGGACGCTCAACCGACTGCGCCACCCAGGCGCCCCAATAGTTTTCTCTTTCTATAATGCATTCTCTTTCAGCTGCAATATCTTATTATTCCTCTGGGTTTCAGATTTCAACTGAAGTATCACTTTTTCCAGGAAGATTTTCCAGATCTTTACCCTAGATTAGAGAATACAGCTTGAGTGTGTAGCACCCTAAACTTCTCAGGAACACTGTGAGCATGGTAATTACATTTTTGAGCCAGTTTTCCCCTAACCTCGAGGTTTCATGAAGAGAGAACCTGTCTGCCTATTTCCCAAATTATCCCATTTCCCAACACATAGCAGATATTGATTAAACATTGACTGAATGGATAAGGGAATGACTGTCTAAATATAGGGGACTGGGGCAGAGAAAAGTCTGCTACCTTCCTTGCTCTAATCTTTGCATTTATTGAAACCAAGTGTGATGCCATCTATTTTATATTTAAGGGGATATTATTTCTAGGATGTTCTCACATTCATAGTCATTAATTTGCCTATCAATTCTCAAAACTTTTCCAGGCAGGTTATTTAATTAACCATCCTAACTTCCTCCCTCCTTTCTTCCCTTCCTTCCCTCCCTCCTTCCCTTCCTTCCTCCCTCCCTTCCTTCCTTCCTTCCTTCCTCTGCT
>NW_024412468.1:0-267440 GCF_014898765.1 Herpailurus yagouaroundi | reverse complement strand
GGGCAGAGAGAGAGGGAGACACAGAATCGGAAACAGGCTCCAGGCTCCGAGCCATCAGCCCAGAGCCCGACGCGGGGCTCGAACTCACGGACCGCGAGATCGTGACCTGGCTGAAGTCGGACGCTCAACCGACTGCGCCACCCAGGCGCCCCGAGAAGGTGTGCTTTTTTATTGCTTGGTTTCAACTGCAGTTCAGTTCATTAGGAGTTAAAAGGAGGAAAACAGTGACTGTCCGTGGTTCACCACGTCTCCAGGATGTGTAGCTTTGGAAGAATCACTACTGTTTCAGGATTCCAGATGTCAGTCGTCCTGTGGTATTAGTTTATAAATTATTCCTTCACATGCACTCTTAGGTCAACTTAAACTTCCCGGAAACACCTAAGAACGTTTTGTGCTTGGCTCCAATAATTTTTATTGGCATATTTACTTATGACCTCACACCCCTAAGTGTGTTTAATTTCACATACGTTATTGTAACATGCCCGGGCTGAGAATACTCCCCACGGCAAAGGCAGCGGTCCACAGCCCCAGTGATTTCTGTGGTAAGAGAAAACAGACTTCCTGTAAGAGTTAATAGTGACAACAGCGATAATAAAATAATGATAAGAGCTTTTATGGAGCGTTTAATGTGTGCCCAAGGCCAAGCTAAGCAGTTCTTCGTCATGCTTTACCCATGTAATATTGAGACTGGACGCACTCTGAGCTATTATTTGCATTTTATTTTATTTATTTATTTTTTTTAATTTTTTTTTCCACGTTTTTATTTTATTTTTGGGACAGAGAGAGACAGAGCATGAACGGGGGAGGGGCAGAGAGAGAGGGAGACACAGAATCGGAAACAGCCTCCAGGCTCTGAGCCATCAGCCCAGAGCCCGACGCGGGGCTCGAACTCACGGACCACGAGATCGTGACCTGGCTGAAGTCGGACGCTTAACCGACTGCGCCACCCAGGCGCCCCTATTATTTGCATTTAAAGATAATTTTTAACCAAAGTATTTCATAATGAGATCGTATTTGTAAATACTGCACACGCTGCATCATGATCTGCATTTTAGTGGCGGATCATGTGGGTATACATCTGTGCATGTCGGCTTCTCAGGATCTGATAGTTGCGTAATGCTCCATTAGTTGGCCTTTTACCTTTTCCATCACACGTGCTTAAAAGCATGAAGAATACACACATGTAACATAAATTTGTTTATTCAAATAGATATAAATCTGGCTATAGATATGGATGTACAGGCAGATATTGGTAAAAATAGTTTATACTCCACTGCATCCCAGAAAGTATCTGGGTTAGCAGTAAGCCGAACAAAGTACGAAACACAGCTTAAAAGGAGTTATTATTTAGTTACTTCATTTTAAGACGCATCCTTTTGTAAATAAATAATTTCATGAAGTTGGTTAATGAATAAGTTTCAGATAGTGCTGTTCTTATAAAAGCTGCAGAATGTCCATTAAAATAATTAGATGTCACGTGCACACACATACTCCATACACCACTTAACAAATGCATATAATCTATTTGGTTAATAGGTAATACTGGGACTTTGTCACAAAAATGTAAATTGTGAAATTCACGTTTACCCTCAGTGTTATAGAGGAACACTTGCTTGCTCAGTTCGATCATTACGGGTATAAAATGATCAAGCAAAGCAAGACTTTGCTTCATAAATTTTTTAAGCATGTAGAGGCTTCAATTTTATTATTTTTTTTTAATTTTTTTTTTTCAACGTTTATTTATTTTTGGGACAGAGAGAGACAGAGCACGAACGGGGGAGGGGCAGAGAGAGAGGGAGACACAGAATCGGAAACAGGCTCCAGGCTCTGAGCCATCAGCCCAGAGCCTGATGCGGGGCTCGAACTCACAGACCGTGAGATCGTGACCTGGCTGAAGTCAGACGCTTAACCGACTGCGCCACCCAGGCGCCCCAGAGGCTTCAATTTTAATTGAATAGAGTGGTTTCGAGTGTTGTTTTTCAAATTAGTGAAAACCTGTTTAACCAAGATGCAGAGGAAGTGATTTAACAGAGCAAAACCCAGAAACTCCATTTGGCATTTTCAGGGGAAATGCAGATTTCAGGAGGAAATAAATGCATTGCAAAAAAAGAAAAAGAACAAAGAAGAAATAATTTTTATTCCTGAAAAATTGTAGATAACTAAAATCACTCTTATACTGCCAGCTATATTTCCTTGTCCAGCGTCAATACTGTTTACAAGAGACTGCACAGCCTTGTATCTATACAATGTTTTGAATTGTAGCCTTTTTATTTATGTAAATGCCTTCAGCATTTATGTATACAGTAAATGGTATAACTCATTATAAACATGACCTAATCAGCTATACTTTAAAAAAACTACATTCCCTGTATATTGGGAACTAAGAATATTTAATTAAATCATCTTTTGATATTCAGAAAATTCTAGAAAATATTTGCATATAAAAACAAAGAGGCAATTTAGGAATAACACCTAGAAAAGTCCACTCAATTAAAAGTAACTATAGTTGTTGGGGCGCCTGGGTGGCGCAGTCGGTTGAGCGTCCGACTTCAGCCAGGTCACGATCTCGCGGTCCGTGAGTTCGAGCCCCGCATCGGGCTCTGGGCTGATGGCTCAGAGCCTGGAGCCTGTTTCCATTTCTGTGTCTCCCTCTCTCTCTGCCCCTCCCCCGTTCATGCTCTGTCTCTCTCTGTCCCAAAAATAAATAAACGTTGAAAAAAAAATTTAAAAAAAAAGTAACTATAGTTGTTAATCCCAATTTTATTTATTTTAATTTTTTTCAGTATATGAAATTTATTGTCAAATTGGTTTCCATACAGCACCCAGTGCTCATCCCAAAAAGTGCCCTCCTCAATACCCATCCCCCACCCTCTCCTCCCTCTCACCCCCCATCAACCCTCAGTTCTCAGTTTTTAAGAGTCTCTTATGCTTTGGCTCTCTCCCACTCTAACCTCTTTTTTTTTCTCCTTCCCCTCCCCCATGGGTTTCTGTTAAGTTTCTCAGGATCCACGTAAGAGTGAAAACATATGGTATCTGTCTTTCTCTGTATGGCTTATTTCACTTAGCTTCCATCCACGTTGCTACAAAGGGCCATATTTCATTCTTTCTCATTGCCACGTAGTACTCCATTGTGTATATAAACCATAATTTCATTATCCATTCATCAGTTGATGGACATTTAGGCTCTTTCCATAATTTGGCTATTGTTGAAAGTGCTGCTATAAACATTGGGGTACAAGTGCCCCTATGCAGCAGTACTCCTGTATCCCTTGGGTAAATTAATCCTGATTTTAAAAAGAAAAAAAGGAAACTAAAATATACAGAAATTTATTTTTTTGATAGTTAAAAATATATATAGCTTATATATAAGCTTCTAAGGGCAGAAAATATACCGTAGTTAAGTTCATGTTCAGTGTTGAATACAATTTCACATGGAAATTATGATTCAAAACTTTTATTTATTTAAAAAAAATTATTGTTTTATTTATTTTAGAGAGAGAGAGACAGAGCATGAGCAGGGGAGGGGCAGAGAGAGAGGGAGACACAGAATCTGAAGCAGGCTCCAAGCTCTGAGCCATCAGCAGAGAACCCCATATGGGGCTCAAATCCACAAACCACGAGATCATGACGTGAGCCTAAGTCGGACGTCCAACCGACTGAGCCACCCAGGCGCCCCAGCACTCAAAACTTTTATGAGGATAATGGTGTCGTCCTCTCTCCTTTGGAGGCACTTCCATTAATTAGAGGTGTCTGCATCACCCCTGTGCGTGGTCGTTGTTACAAGCACAGGTGTATAGCAGAAGAGAGAAATTCATATTTACACTTTCACTAATGCATATGTTTTGAACTCCGCACGCCAGAAACTGTGTGAGGGCTGGAGACAGAGCATGGTTCTTGTCTACCTGGGACTTACCCTCTGCTGCGTCACAGGAACACACAGCAATAAGCACCCTGTGGTGGAGGCAGCCAGCACAGAGGGCTGTGGAGTACTGAAGAGAAGCAGCCACCCCAACCTGGGGTCAGGGAAGGCGTTCCCAGGGTGCTCCTCAGACCCCATTCCTGCTACCTTACCTCAGGCCGCCACTGTATGGCACTCAGCTTTCAGCCACAAGTCTTCTAACTGGTCGTTGGCCTCTTCCCTTGCTCCTCTCCACTCCAAACCCGAGTTAGATGCTTTCGTTGTGTCCACATCATCCTCAGAATAAAGTCCAAACATTATAATTTGAGAGATCTTCCAGCCTTGCACTGCCATTTTCCTACCATCCCAATTTCTACTTGTCTTGCTGCACTTGACCTTCAAGGCGTATTAAACGAACGAGAATTCCACAGATATGTTATATGTTCTTGCTCACCTTCTTCCTTCTGTGCGTTCATCCCTGCTTTCTAGAACATCATCCTTTCCCTTATGGAAGCTCTGCCTGGCTAATTCATTCCCATCATCTCGGTCTCAGTTCAGATCCTTCCATCCAAACCAGAAATACATGTTTCATCCTAGTCTCTTGTTTTCCATTCCCTCACCAAATCCTGAAAACTCTAGGGCTAAGCATCTTGCCATGGGCCATTGTGAACTTGTTCCTACTCACTAAAACACACCTGCAAGGTTAGTCTTCTTGTTCCGCATTATCAGAGAATTAATTAATCTCAGAGATTAAGTTACTCACCCAGGATTGCACTCTGTATAAGTCACAAGTCTGGAAGACAAACCAAATTCCACCTGGCTCCAGGGCCAACATGCTTTGCCAAGGCGAGGGTTAGACTAACAACCGTTGTTTTTTTGTTCCAAAAACATCATTACTTGGAGATGTTTAATTTCATTTTGTTTGTTTCTTCCATGGTTATACAAAAATCAAATCAAATAAAAAATACTAGATTTTTACATACTTTCATGTTTTTAACAATTCCTTTTAGATTTCTACTTAAAGTATTTACCTATTTTAAGCTAGGAAATGAAATTTTCTAGATGCATATGTATGTCTAAAGGTTAGAAAGTGAGAAAGGAGTGGAAGATGAATGAAGTAGGTGTTTTTTTGTATCAGAGAAAAATAAATTACTTAAAAAGTAGTGTGGGCTGATTTTACTCGTATGTGGACTCTAACAAAGTTGACTACACAGAAGCAGAAGATAGAATACTGATGCCCAGGGACAGAGAGGTGGGGAAATGGAGACATATTGGTCCAGGACACAAAATTGAGTTGTGTAGTGCAGACAGTCTAGAGATCTAATGTGGAGCATAACAATGATAGCAATTCTGCACCGATCATTGCAAGATCGTTGAGCCTGACTGGACGTTTTGTGGTGCAACTTATGAAATTTATTTAAGTAACATGGGGACCGGACCCAGGGGCAGAACGAGCTGCACTTTTGCTGTATGAAGCTGGTGCTTGTATGCTTAGTGCCCAAGGAGGAGGGGGCGTGCAGAGTATTAGATCATAAATGTCTTCTTCAGTCTTCTCTTTGTAAAACTACTTTTGCAAGGTTTCTCTGGTGCTTATCATGCAGTTTGATATGAACTATTGGTGTGATGTGCAGGCAGTCATGAGCCCCTTTAAGGCTGTAGCAGCCAGCACGTATTTGATGCTTTTTGGAACTAGGCAGGGTATGGGTCAGCTCTCTGGGCTAAATGTGAATATTTCTCTGCTTCTATCCCTCATCAATACCAGAACTTTGCTAAGAGAGTAGATTTCATGTACTCTCAAGGCAGAGGAAAAATGTAACTATGTGAGCAGAGGCATAAATTAATCAACTTGATTGTTGTAATCATTTCACTGTGTATATGTCTATTAAATCATGTGGTGCACCTTAAATGTATACAATTTTTATTAAAGAGTGAAATAAAATTTTTATCTGGAAAAATGCCATTAAAATTCTGGATTTCCTCTTTAAAAAAAAGCACTGTAGGAAATTCCCCAGTCACCCATAGATAACCTTTGTGATGAGATTTTGTTGTATTTTGTAGATCAAGATTGCATATACTGTCTACATACATACCCTACCACATACTACTCACGATTTTGAGAAAGAGGGGATACTGAAATGAAAGACTCCACTTTTTAATGAAAGCTCTTGCACTGTGGTAGAATTACACTTGAAGGCCTGACAGATGTTGAAGGCCCTTTATATGTTGGTAAATTTACTCAGTGTCCACGATGGGCCTACAATTCCAAATTTGTAAAAAAAAATATGTAAGACCACAATATAGATAAAAGTAATGAGGTGTCTGTCTTGATAGGATGGGGACCTCCAAACGTGGGGGGATGATCAGGAGGAAGCCAGTGGCACTGATGGTGACAAAATTCACCTGGGCAAAACAGACGCGTAGAGGTTTATTGAAGGCACCAGTGCAGCAGAGGAGAGACTGTCTCCCAGGAGGCGGTGGGTGGGGAGCTGTTTTTAAAGGGCAAAGGAGAAGATAGGATGGAGTTGATGTATGGAACTTTCCCTTTTTTGGTAACTGCGCACTTGTAAGTAGCCCATTGGTTAGTTAGGGCCTGTGGATGTTTTCAGGTGGGTTGTCTGATGGGACTGTCTGTATTCCATTGCTCAATGCCTATTTGCCCAAAGGCGGCCTCTATAAGTAATATGAAGAGAGGCTACTTTTTTTTTTTATGTTTATTTATTTATTTATTTATTTTCAACGTTTATTTATTTTTGGGACAGAGAGAGACAGAGCATGAACGGGGGAGGGGCAGAGAGAGAGGGAGACACAGAATTGGAAACAGGCTCCAGGCTCCGAGCCATCAGCCCAGAGCCCGACGCGGGGCTCGAACTCACGGACCACGAGATCGTGACCTGGCTGAAGTCGGACGCTTAACCGACTGCGCCACCCAGGCGCCCCTAATGTTTATTTATTTTTGAGAGAGAGAGAGAGAGAGCGAGAGAAGGCTCCAGAGAGAGCCTATTTTGAGAAAGACAAAGAATCTGAAGGAGGCTCCAGGCTCCAGGCTATGAGAACCTGATGTAGCGCTCGAACTCAAGAACTGCTAGATCTTGACCTGATTCAAAGTTGGACGCTCAACCGACTGAACCACCCAGGTGCCCCTGAAGAGAGGCTACTTTTAGATGGAAGGAATGCAAAGGAGTCATTTGGAGGAAGGCTCTGGGTAGCAGTGAGTGTTCCCCGCTGACTCAGGCAAGCACAAAGTCAGTCTGCTCAGAGATATGTCTCTCAAATTAAGAGCCATTATAATTTTAAAATGACAAAGGAACACAGGGATGACAGAAGTAAGAGAGGAAAGAATGTTTTCCTCAAATGTTGACATGGAAGAGGAAGCAAATTTCACAGAGAATCACCATGTCCATTCTTAACCTTTTTGTGCAACCTTAGATTTTAAACAAGTTTATTTTCTACTCACACGCCTGAAATGGTCATCTCAAATGTAGAACCACTGAAATGGTGTAGTCTTTCCAAGTAAGCCAGAAATCAGTGTCAGTGAAATGGACGCCTACCTAACCTTAGGGAAAATATGGGCTTTTTGCTTTTTTACTCTCCATTGCGGATTGAAATTAGTTTCATTACAGAATTAGTCTCCAAAGTTTAGTGGAATATATGTTTCACTTCTGGTATGACTGGTTCAAAATGTTTCAGGAGAAAGAAGAAAGAAGAGAAAATTCCAGCTAGTGAGAGACAGTGGTTACTCTTCAGCTTCCCATCTGCTGGTTTATCCCAGAGACAATACGGAATAAGAAGAGGCAAATAAACTTCACAGAAACCGTGCCTATGGCATAACCTGAAGACAGTGTTGGGAGGAAGACCTTTCCTGCCAGGTGGTTCTTCTAGCTGGACTTAGATCAAATTGGCATGAGACACATTAGCAGGAGAAAATCACATCTACTAGGAGTACATACAGGGAGTCCACACAAACCAGGAGTTCCAAAAACAGTGAGGCATCGTGATGTTTCCGGGAGCTCAGGACTGGGGTCAAGTTGGAGGACAGGAAGCAGACACAGAGGACATGAAGGCCATTAGCAGGAAGGTGAGAGGAGATGTTTGGGAAAACAGGGCTGCTCTGTTACACAGATGAGTTCCTTTGCTGGAGAGGAATCTCTGTTAATATCTCTTCCTGGTACAAGCAGGCAATTGAGGGGGAGGTAAAGAGCTTTTCCTGAATCTGCTGGGTTTGGATTGATTTTACTCAGAATAATGTTCATGACAAAGTGGCCCATCTTGGGGCAGCCTGCCCTTGGCCCCTACAACAGGAGGTGACCAAAGTTCAAAATAACCGCAAGAGAAAATCCTACTAGATCCTAATGCAAGTTCTCACATCCTGCTCCCCTGCCCTCCTCCACCCTGGCCTGCTCCAGAACAAGGAAGGACAGAGCAAGAAAAACTATGGGAGAGAGATCAGAAGAAAACTAGCAAACAGCTTTGGGTTGACCTAAAACTACTGCCAGAAAGACTAAGCTGACCTTCTGTCTGAAAAATCCTAAAGACGGTGCCCCGGTAGATCAGAGCGTAGACAGGACTTGGAAGCATGCACACTTTGAAAAAGTATGCTTCATGATGTGTCTGATCTAGAGAGAAAGGCAAAAGTGAAGTGTCTTTTGGCTATTAGCTAGTGAAAGAGAAAAAGAGCAAAAAGGAAAAAGGTTTTGTCTTAGAATAAGGTAGATAACCCACAACTTGAAGGGTCCACAGCCCCGTCTCCTGCACCAAGACAGCCAACAGTCCGCTAAAGTGTCTGAACTCTCCCATATACAGAAGGGGATGTTAGTGAACTAGAAATCTTGCATAGTAGTAGTAGTAAAATAATAGTAGTCGGAACAGAAAAGAGTTCCCATTGTCCTGCATCCTCACTGGAGTATGGCACAATTATTCCTGTTAATTTTGGCCATTCTCATAGATGTGCAGTGTGCCTTACGGAGGTCATCATTTCCGTCTCTGTTGGCTAATAACATTGAGTGGCTTTTTCTGTGCTTACTTATCATTCATGCTTAAGCATTGGTGAAATGTCTATCAAAGTTTTGCTTATTTTAATTGGATTCTTCATATTATTGGGTTCTTTTTGCTCTTTTTTATTAGATTTTTATTACTGAATATTGTACATTCTTTATTCTGGATACAACTCATTTATCAGATATGTGATTTGCAAACATTTTCTCCAAACTGTGGCTTATTGTTTATTATTTTAACAGTGTCTTTCAAAAAGTGAAAGTTCTTCATTTTGATGACACCCAACGTACCAGTTTTTTAAAATTCATGGATCATCCTTTTAGTGTTGTATCTAAAAATGTTTTTGCTAGTCCGAGTTATGAAATTTATAAGCATGAGGTAGTCTATCATATGCTACTGTCCTTTCAATGCCTGCAGAATCTGTAATGATGTACCTCTTTCTTTCTTGGCTTTAGTAATTTGTATTTTCTCTCTTTTCTGTTTCTAATCTGGGAGAGCTTTATAGATTTTATTGACCTCCTAAAAAAAACTTTGTGTAATGCCGGCACTGGAGAGACATTCATTTCCTTACACCAGTCAATTCAGGTTATATCTGTACACTTTTCCATTCATTCAACAGATGTTCCCTGGGACCTCACAAGTGCAGGCACCGTGCCAGGCATTGGGAAGTGTGTAGAATGCCTTCACAGGACTGCATTCTTGTGAGAGAGACAGATCATAAATAAGACAAATAGGTAAAATATAGATGATGGTGATATGTGGTAAGATGCGGGGAAAAAGCAGGAAGTGGAGACTTAGAATTTAAAGATTGGGGCTTTACTTTTAAAGCCCCTTGTGAGAAGGTATCTTTTTTTTTCAAGTTTATCTATTTTGAGAGAGGAAGTGAGTGACACAGGGGCAGAAAGAGAGGGAGAGAGAGAATCCCAAGCAGGTTGTGCACTGTCAGCACAGAGCCTGATGTGGGGCTTGAACCCACGAACCTGTGAGATCATGACCTGAGCTGAGATCAAAAGTCAAATGCTCATCCAACTGAGTGACCCAGGCGCCCCTCCAAAGGAAGTTATACATATTAAAGTCGATTTACAGAATCCTGAGGCATCAGGCTAAGATGACATTTAGCAAAATGTCATCATCCAGGCAGCTGAGCTCCCAGAGGAAGGTCACTCTGCCTGTTTCAAGGAGTTGTCAATGGGTAGTAAGGAAATTTCATTTTTTTCTTTTGCCTTTGTTTCTCACATCAATAACGTCTTGGAGTGAAGAAGGAGTCAATAGTTTAAGGTTATAGGTAGCTGTTTAACATTGGGTAAGTTACTGGGGGCCTTAGTTTACTCACGTGGAAAGTATCTATATCATTAGAAAGTAATTTTTACACATTTCCTCTTCTTAAAAAACTTAAGACAGGTACTTGAAAAGTGAGAAGGTTGAAAGACACCGACTTCTTTTTTTTGTAAAAATTTTTATTTATTTATTTATTTATTTATTTATTTATTTTTTCAACGTTTATTTATTTTTGGGACAGAGAGAGACAGAGCATGAACGGGGGAGGGGCAGAGAGAGAGGGAGACACAGAAGCTGAAGCAGGCTCCAGGCTCTGAGCCATCAACACAGAGCCTGACGCAGGGCTCAAACTCATGAACTGTGAGATCGTGGACTGTGAGATCATGACCTGAGCCGAAGTCGGATACTTAACTGATTGAGCCCACCAGGCGCCCCTGAAAGACACCGTTTTTTAGTGCTCACCTGGCATTTTGGTCTGTGGTTTCACTGTTAGTGCCTTGGTGGATAAAGCAGAAGTGATGCAGAAATATATCCCATGCACTCACATTCACTCTGTGACTCAGGGTGTTAATAAGGAATCACCAAGTAGGATGCATAGAGAAAACCTGAAACTTGGGCCCCGTTCTCAATTTTAAACTTACTCGCATAGCAATATAATGCAGTTCATCAAAATGGTGTGGGTTGCCTGTACAGGGACTGAAGTTTGTTTTTGCCATGAAGGAAGAAGGGTAAAATAAGAATAACTTTTCCATAGAAAAGTAGAGCCTTGTTTTTTGTACATGTGATTCCAAAGCCTCTAGGAGTTAGTCAGTGAGTTTGCTTTGTGTTGCACCAAAGCAATGGTTTCAGTGGTTTTCCTTTTCACCCATCTTCAGGGAAGTCATATAACTTTTATAGCTCCAGCCGCCTGGAAAATCCCATTTCCCACTGCAGCTTGCTGACCAGGCCCCTGACAGCGGAATGTAGCTGTGCCAATGGAAGTAGACACGTTCCATTGTTGGCCCAGTGGAAGTGGGAGCTTTCTAGCTACTGTGGCTATAGTCACACTATGAAGCCTGCAGTGTAATGCAATGTTTTGTTTTGGTGAAATCGGTTTTTGAAAACACAGAAAAGGAGATGATGCAAAAGACCTTGGCTAACAGCGTTGGTGTTACGGAAGAGTAGAGAAACGGTGAGTCCTCCCTTCCCTCCGAGGGGTTTTGCCTTGACCTGATCCTCTGTAAGAGAGGCAAGAACAGCAGCCGGATGTCACCTGTGTGTCCCAGGACCCACTCGTGGTACTCCAACTGACTCACGTGGGGTGGGGGTGGGGTGCGGATGAGCTCTCCGAAAAGCTGCAGGCACGCCTCTGCTCTGCCAGCGGGGGCAGTGTTTCCCTTCCCTCCTCTGTTGGGTTTGTGCTAAATACCTCCTTTTTGCAAACCAGTCTCTATTGTTTAGGGCTACAAAGATGGAAGAGCTAAAAAAAAATAGTAAAGTTGAAGGAACGTTCACCGCAAAGGCCAGGTAGCGTTGTAGGGGCAGATAGTGATTCAGAATGGGCACAACGGGGCTTCTCAAGGTTATCAGTGATCTAGTCCTCAGACGGGGGCCCGTTGTGGGGGATACATGCTGTTGATTTTATTAAACTTAAAATTATAGCTCTATCTTTCACAATAGTAAAATAAGATATAAAAATGAAATACAATATCTGTGAACCTAAGTATACAATCTTGCTTTACCATTTATTGTTAGTATGAGTTTAGTAAAGAGTTTTCTGTGTATTACACAGGAATTGTAGAGGCCTCGTTTTTGTTTTGTTTTAAGGGTATTCCATCTTAGCCTTTTTCAGCTGTATTAAAACATAGTAACAACAACAACAGCACTTTCCCCAATGTGTATCATCTCTGTTTTGGACAAATCCCAAAACATTTCTTTATGTGTGAAGCAGAAGTAATAAAGCCAACTTCACCAACTATAGGAAAATTAAACAAAATAACACTGATAGAGTGATTGGCACATAGTAAACTTTTAGTGAATGTCAGTTCTCAGCCTGTCAGTTCTAGTGAAGTTAGTTAATATAATATACATATTCATAGGAGTTCACCTGATAGTCTTATGTAGAAGCTAAAAACCTAGGGGTAAGTATATAGTAAACTTACAATTTCCTTGACACAATAAGTGTGTTCAAAATCAAACTCTACCAAATTGCCATACCTCATTTTTACTGAAGGTGGATATGTGTATTTCAGTTTATGACAAGTACAAATTACTTGAAAATACTGTAGAATAATAACAGTTAAGACTACATATTGAGCACTTACTATTACCGAGTACTAAATGGCTTGCATTATCTTTACGTCAATGAGAATAATGAGTACTGCATAACGTTCTTAAGATGACTAAGACTTGTAGTATCATGACAGGGCTATAAATAACATTTTCCAAGTAAAATACACACAATATTGTAACCCTCCCACCAATCCTGGGAAATAGGATCATTATAATCCTTATTTTTTAGGAAGCCAGAGAGTCAACAATGGGCAGCTTAGAACTTGAACCTGTGTCTAGTTACTCTTACATCCATGCCTTTAACCAGTGCTCTCTTTTCTGCCCTCTGAGTGTCCTTCCCTGCTGAATCTCCCATTGCCTGCCATAGTGCCTGGGACAGTAAATGTTTGAAATGATGAAGGAAGGAAGGAAGGAAGGAAGGAAGGACGGACGGACTGTTAAGATCTTGATGGTGGATATGAGGTTTGAGAGCTGTCTCAAATCAGCAAAGAAAGGCATTCTGTAAGTTTGTTTTCTAAATCAGTTGAAGTGTTCCCCACGTCATGCAGTCATCGTCCCCTCTGTATTGCACTCTCTTGTTCATGCCAGGCTTGTGTAGATTTAACCTGCCCCGTGGGCAGTTGGATCTGGCCCCTGTGGTGGAGTTTGGGAGCGTGTTCCAGACTTGTTAGTGAAGGCCGTTCCTTTAGCACGGATACCTCCAGCAGTCAACAGCTTCAGCATCTGCTGAACACACAATTTCAACAATTCTGAATGTTTCTGTGACATTACATTACTATCCTTCCCACCCTCGGAGTCAGAACTGCTCATGTTAAGCCTCTTATGAGTATTAACTTAAAATTCAGGTGGATGAATCTTAGTTATGGGCTCATTTTTTAAGATAGTGTACTGCCTGAAGTTGAATATGAGTGTCTCTCCTGATAGTTTATTGAAGGGAAAATAAGCCTAGAAAGATGAGAACTGATGCCTCTGGGTTCATAATAAACACATTGTACACTTGCCATCTTCTCTCTGCACGTGCTTTCATCAGTAGTTTCTGAGGGAGTTAATCATGGCAAAGTCAGACTCACTCTTAGAGTGTGTGCTGGCTGTTGTTGGCCTGGCTCTTCTGGTCCACTTTCTACTTTGCACGCACACCGTCCTCTTCCTTAGGGAGGACATCATTGCAGACCTGTGCAGGCTATATCAGTGGGCTCCTCTGTCCCCAGGCTTTGAGTGGGTGCAGCCCATGGGAGGTCCCTGTGGGATAACAGAGGTCACGAGAGAGGGAGGTCAGGGTATAAGTTCCCCTAACTCTCTCCTTGAGTGTTGGCTGCTGCCCTCTTCCAAAGGTCAGAAACTCTGTCAAGTGTTATCCTTATAGTTATCCTAACTTGCAGTAACTATTACCTCCTCATGCCCCTTTCAGGCCTAATCCTGCACCATCCTAGACCTGGGTAAAGTGTTGGCACCATGTTGGATTTCCCTAATTCCTGCCCACACATTCCTAGAGTCTCTTCATTAAACTCCTCCTATTACCCAGTTTAAGTATGCTGGTTTTTTTCCAGCCTGGAATCTGTCTTACACAGAGGTTACTTGTGGAATGGGAAAATAGGTTTGTGTAATACACAGGACTATGGCAGCTTCTGCTATTAGAAGCAAATAGTTTAAATCTCTTTCTTTGATGAGATAATTAGGATATATTTTGCTTGTATTACACATCAACTTTTTAATATTCTCAAGAGTACTCTACTAAAATAGACCAAAATAGATGCATGTGTCCAGAGACCAACCAAAGAACACTTCAGAGGAGGAAGCCATGATACCTAGAATAATCCAGAAAGTGGAGGCTAAAAAGAAACAATGACATTTCAGACTTAGTTATCATGTAGAAAGTTTCTATAACTTTCATTATTTACTACTATTTTCATTCTCTTACGTAGTTGGGTTTCTAATTTATACAAGCAAATGTCAATCGGTGATAAAAATAACCAAAAAATATGTAACTTACACACAACCAGCTGGCTCCCAACTGAACATGACGAGCAGTTCAGGAGTCTGTGTTTCACTCTTGGAACAAGGTGGTGGTGTGATGTGTGAAGGATCACTCAGTAAGTTAGTATTTGAGTGAACAGGGGAAAATTGAAGCTAACTGAATCATAATATATATAGAATTTCTATCTTGAAAACTCTGGAAGTCACAGGGATTTGGTAATATGTTGTGAAAATGGGTGTATGCTTTATGTGTAGTGTCAAGGACATGCAGAGAGCAGAATCAGTGACAGGAAAGGACAAGAAAATCTCTACTTCTGGATCAAGGCAGTCACAAAGACGCCCTTAAAAAGATATGTCTTCCAACTTCCTCTGTTCCCTATTAAGCTCGATGCTAATTTGAAAGTAATATAAAATGATGTACATACCCCAAGACACACTGAGGTTCAACCATCGTGTTTTGTTTGTAGGGCTGTACCTTGTATTTGCTCTTGGTTTAATCGGAACGAATGGGCTCTGGGCTTTGACCTTAATTCCTTTGATGAGAAAGATGCGTGAGTTAGACAGTTGTGTGAGGGTTTGCAGTGTGCCTTTCTGCTAAGCACTGGGGATCCACTGGTGATAAAGCAAAATATTCCTTGCTCTCATTGGATGTAGGAAAACCACTCTGTTTACTGCTCCCTCAACCCTGGAGGGAAGGCCAGGGGTGTGTGGCCAGGAATTAAGCAGATAAAGTGAAAATAATTTCATTGTTATAAATTAGAACAAAACTACTTTCATCATTCATCCTTCTAAAGTGGTCTGCAGAATTGCTAGTTGTGTTGACTGTTAATTGTAAGTACTCAAGTCCAATTTTACCTTGTATAATCGTGCAGGTAATAAAATATATATCCTAGAATCTCCTTTATTTTCACCTTCCCAGATTAAATCTAACAATCTGCTATCTCGGCTGTTCCACGCCACATGGATAGTTATGTGCCATTTATATTTTCACACGTCTTCTTTGGTAGAATTGTGCTTTGATTTTAAAATTTCAAGTATTTTGGAAACAAAATAAAAAATTAAGTTAGATACTTAATGTAAAGCTTAGTTTGTATAAGAGCAGTTCCATTTGATAAAAGCACATTATATTTGAACAGGAAATAGAGGAATTACTACATATACTCTGGACTCAAAGCACACAGTCCATTCGACTCAGAAGCTAATTTGCATTGCTGGCATTTTCAATAGAGATGGGTTATTTCATCTCTCACTATCTGGGGCAACAGGCAATATTTCGCCAGCAAAAAGAATCAGGAAAATGAGGTATGTAAAAACCGTTGATTTTCATGACTTAATCAGTATTTGAGTACCAAGTGGGCAGTGGCTAGTTACATTCCTTCCTAGAACTGGTATTTAAATATTGTGATAAAACAAATTTTTAAAATACAGACATGAAAATGTAGGTTACTAAACATTTAATCCTGCTATATATGGCTGAATGGATGAAGAAAAATTCTTAATAAATATTTTTCTTAAATAGAAGAACTGACTTTGCAAAAATGTGCCCTTTAGCTGGAATGAAAATATCTCTTTTGTTGATACATTGCTTTGGGCGGTTGTTCCTCTTTCTAGTAGGTGGTGTTATGAGGTTACTTTGCAATTAATGTACAGTTCTACAGTATAGCCTTGTAAAATCCCTCAGAGGGGTAATGTAATCTAGCAGCATCTCATAGCTTTCTTGAAAGTCTTAAAATGTGCGTTCCTGAAAAAGTGGTTTTACACGTTTTGCTTTTGCATTTGAAATGCAGGGTTAAGCAACACCACTTGTGGCAAAATACAATACATGGAGCCTTTGAGACTGCAGTTAGGGAAGACCAGAGGCAGCAAAGTATGCATTTTGTTGGGTCACCATACTGGCAGCTCTTGGTTTATCTCACTACCAGTGCAAGAACTGCCTTCCGAGAGCATGCAGTGGTTATCTTCCTTAGGGCAATCTCAAATGCCTCTAGACGTGTCCTGTATCAGGCTTTACTGGCCACAGAGTACTGAAGAGGTAATGATGATCCAGGCCTTTCCAAAAAATGTGTCAGAAATTCATGTCACTGCATAGGATTAATATTTATGGTTGCCACAATGGGACAAGAGATGCTTTAAACGTGAAGAAAACATTTTCTATGGAAATGTTTTTGCTCTTTCCTCAAAAGAATGGCTGCTATGGGTAGGAAAGCCATAACAGTCTAGAAGAAAATGGGACGTATCCTTGGAACAGTGGCTTGCTAGGATAGAGCCTGCCATTATTCAGATAAATAGGCATTAAAGTCATAAATCAGTCTTTTAAAATTCTAGAATTGAAGATGTCACAAAACTACCTCTGTGTAAATTTAGAGGTGTTATATGAACATAGTACTTTGGAAACTAAAAATTGAGATATAAGTTAAATTACTTATAATGATTTTCCTTTTTTTAAAGAGACAAAAGCCTCTCAATTACCATCTCAGTCCTTGCCTTTCATGGGTATTCCATGTGAATAACAGCTGAAAAGCAGTAAAGTTGGTGACCTTCTTGTTCATATAAATGCATAAACCTGTGGCTGTAAAAAAAAAAAATGAAACTCAAATTTAGGTGCTTTCCAATTTGTGATTTGAATTGACCCTGGAAAAATCCTATGACATAGGCTGGAGTAATTATTTCTCTTATTCTTATGGAAGAAAAAGAACAAAACAGAGGCTTGGTTCTTGGTACTATTTTGTGTCCATTTTATGCCTTTTTGGTTTTGTTTTTACAGGAACTTTCCCCAAGTTCTCCCTATAGTACTTTTTCATCTCACTTTCGTAAATCCCCTGATCTTAGCTCTTTTCTCCCTTCATTTTACAGTTTTTCTTTTTGAACACATTCTCTGTGGTTAGCAACACTTCCTCTCCCCCTAATCTTCGTGGTTCCTCTAGTCTACAATCTACAGCAGCAGCTGTGGGGTAATACACGCTGGAGGGGGTTTTTAGAGGCCAGAAGAGTGACAGAGAGGAGGGAAAGGGGTTCAAAATCTTAGAGGGAAGAAGAATGATAGCTGCTCATGTGACGAGACTCTCCATGCTTCTACTTCATCCATTCTGTTAAGTCAGAAATAATGCCGCTCTTCTAAAAACTCACCTCCAAGAATTGCCTTTCACCAAAACTGACATTAGATGCTGGCAAATTTTTTTATGAGGGAAAATTGCATTCTTTTAGAAGAGACATTAGAATTAATTTTATTTCTTTTAAATAGAAAAGTATGCCTACTAAAGGTCACTAGCTTTTGGATGAAAAACTCTAATATAAAATCTACAGTACATAATATACATTAAAAAGCAACTTAGGAGTAAATTCTCTAAAGTGTTCTGGTCTGTGTGGTCTTTATCACTAATGTCTCTGGATTAGGTAAGAGAAGATAATGTGTCTTTGTCTTGAAGAAAAGTTATTGTAAAGAACAAAAAAAATGTTCTTGAGAATTATAAACATAGCAGCAGAGAATATTTTTCAAAAGATATATTAGAGGATAAAGTTAAAGAAATGTCCATAGTGTAATGCAAAAACAAAAACCAAACAACAAACCCACAATTAACTGGAAAATTGGACAGAAAAGATAAGAAAATTTAGTGGTAATCCCAGAATGTCCAGCATCCAAAAGGAGTCCCAGAAACAACACTGACAGCAGAAAACAGAATTATCAGAGAAATGAGTTAAAAATATTTCTTAGAAAAGCACCCATTTCTCCAGATGAAAAGATTTACTGAGTGCACAGAACCACAGAAGAAAGGAGGTTCCCTCCAACAAAAAATTATGTAATTTTAGGGCAACAGAGACAAAGAGAACATCCAGAATCATATTTCCTAATAGCAACTACAAAAACTAGAATGTAACAGTACAAAGCTTTGAAAATTATTGTTAACCTAGAATTCTCTACCCAGCTAAACTACCAATTAAGGTTGTCAATAATACAGTCATTTTTAGACATGAAAAATCTCAAGAAGTTTACCTCCTGCACATACTTTGTCAGTCAGCTAGTGGAGCATGTGCTATACTAGGGCACAGGAGTGAGCTAAGAAAGAGGAGAGTCTGGGATTCAGAACACAAGGGACCCAACATAAAAGCAAAGCAAAGAGAATTGTTGGGATGATGCCAAAGGAAGATTCAAAGACAACATACGTTTGAGTCTAGACTGTAACCATGTCCAGGTTAGCAGATCAGGAGGCTACAGAAAAGACTCTTCAAGAGGCTAAAATTAAAAAAATACATAGGATGTTGGATGAATTAAAACAAGATTTAGACCAAAGGAGAGTAGAATTTTGTTGCATTGGTCATAAGTACACAGAACATTAAGCATATGAATACAGGAAGAGAATTATTAACAACTGGGTTTCAGGACATAGGGAAGTAGTATCCTGAAAGACACCATGGTACACTCCTTGTCACAGCTAGGACTATCACTGTATTATTGTAGTTATCTAGCCAAAGTTATGCTGCAACTACTCTGGAATGATAAAGGACCATGAGGTGTGTTTGAGGTGTGTCCATGTGGGTGTGTGTGCAGGGGCAGGGAGATTGTTAAAGTGGGCTGAATTTCACCTTTGGTGAGAATTCCATAGATAATTGCAAACCTGGAAATTCAGAAATAACAATATTAATAAGTTATATGGCTGTAAGTTTTTAAATTGTAAAATAATAAGCTAAAATATTGACATTATTGCTTCTGGGGATCAGGAAGTGGGGAAAATGAAACACAGAGGGCTGCTGTTTTCATAAAGCATATAGAGTCCTCTATTTGTGTATGTGCACAACTTTGATAACATTAAAAATGGAATGGAAAACAAAGCAGTAGTTACAGAAAGCAAAATACACGTAGAAATCATTCCCTTAATACTTAAGAAAAGTTCCCCATACAATATCAAAAGACTGACTTTAGAAATTACTAGTGTTGTAGCCATTGCCCTTGACATTATTTTTTAAATTTACAAAGTTGTCTCTTTAATAACACATCAGGGGGGCGCCTGGGTGGCTCAGTCGGTTAAGTGGCCGACCTCGGCTCAGGTCATGATCTCACGGTCCGTGAGTTCAAGCCCCGCGTCGGGCTCTGTGCTGACAGCTCAGAGCCTGGAGCCTGTTTCAGATTCTGTGTCTCCCTCTCTCTGACCCTCCCCTGTTCATGCTCTGTCTCTCTCTGTCTCAAAAATAAATAAACGTTAAAAAAAAAAATTAAAAAAAAAAACACATCAGGCTGGTCACTTTTGAAGAGACACCATGGATGGCTGGAGGGCTCACTGTTGAATGAGTCTATGGAAAACATTGGTTAATATGGCAGCATACTGTTCAAGCTCCTTGGAGAATCATAATCATTTGTGAGTTGGCTGACATCTTGCTATTTCTTTGGGAATCACACAACCGTAGACAACACTACCTGGATATTGGATATCAAGATGGTTAAGGACTCGTAGAGAAAGATATTTAGGCCACATTGGAGGAGAAGATCATTTATGGGGTCTTTGGACCAATTTAAGTTGTCTTCATACTGGGAAATTTGTGACAGTCTTCAGAGGGATGGCTCTAGGAAACATTTACAAAGAGAGGAAACATCTATCATATCTATCACCAACCACACCTTTTTCCTTCCTTTCATCCCCCACCCTCCTAACATGGCCCTTCCCTGTTCTGCAGTGAATTGTACCTTTGAGTCTGTGGTTAGTGACAGTGATAAGGATTGAGCCGTAAACTTTAAGACATACAGTTATAAATCAATAAGGAAGAAAATGTCCATTGTAGCATTTGACTAGAGAAGGGATCACTGTCTCCTATCACAGACTGAAGGCCTGCACTAAAGGCTGGCCATCTCTTTGACCCATCTCCATCACAGAAGTGTTCCTTCCCACCTGTGCCTTACTCATAATGTTCTCATTTCCAGTGATTTTTAGAACACCTGGCAGAGTCCAAGTCTTAACTGTTCCTATTAATGAAACCTGTGCTATAGTGTCTGGTTGACCCTTCCATTGGAGAAAGCGCTCTACCTGTACCCAACCTCTGTCCCACCCTCCTAAAGCACACCCTCACTTGACTTGTACTCATCCTTCCATTTTTAGCCTTTAACTTTCTCCTGGAAGCTATGCTACATAACCCTGCTATAGGTTTATCATGACAAACAACTGATAACAAGGCAATGTTCTAGTTCCCAGTTTCTCCCAGTAGAGTATAAGATTCATAAGGGCAGAGAAGTTTCTACTTTTGTCACCATTGATTTTCCTGGGCCTTATACAGTGCCCGGCCCTGGCATAGGAGGGAACCAGTAAGTATGTGTTGAATGGATTTACTATTTTGTCTATTTTTTAATATTTTCACACTGTATATAATATTGGTGAGTGATTGTGGGTCTTTCTTATACTATCTGTGATTGAAACATTCACATTAATCCTTATTTCAATGGCACAGAGAGATTATAGGAATTGCCAGAGTCTCCACTCCAAATGGAAACATTGAAATCTGCAAAGTGCTTGGCTTTCTTAAAGAAGTTCTTGGAATCCATTAACAAATAAATGCATTCTCATTTCTATTATAGTTGGTCTAGAGATGATGAGACATCTCATATACTTGAGGGCTGCATTAGTTGAATGGCAAGTCATTTGGCTCACTAAAATGCTCTTAATATGATTTGTTCCCAATCTTTCTATTTCCTTATAGCCAGGACACCGACAACAGACTGGCCCACCGGCGGCAGACGATTCTCCGTGAGAAGGGGAGAAGGTTAGCCAACCGAGGACCAGCTTACATGTTTAACGATCGCTCAACAAGCTTATCTATTGAGGAGGAACGTTTTTTAGATGCTGCTGAATACGGCAACATCCCAGTGGTGAGGAAGATGTTAGAAGAATGTCTGTCCCTCAATGTTAACTGTGTGGATTACATGGGCCAGAATGCTCTGCAGTTGGCCGTGGCCAACGAGCATCTGGAAATTACAGAACTTCTTCTCAAGAAAGAAAACCTCTCTCGTGTTGGGGATGCTTTGCTTCTAGCTATTAGTAAAGGTTATGTTCGGATTGTGGAAGCTATTCTCAGTCATCCAGCTTTTGCTGAAGGCAAGAGGTTAGCAACCAGCCCCAGCCAGTCGGAACTGCAGCAAGATGATTTTTATGCCTATGATGAAGATGGAACACGGTTCTCTCATGATGTGACTCCAATCATTCTGGCCGCCCACTGCCAGGAGTATGAAATCGTGCATACCCTCTTGCGGAAGGGTGCTCGGATTGAACGGCCTCATGACTATTTCTGCAAGTGCAGTGAGTGCAGCCAGAAACAGAAGCATGACTCCTTTAGTCACTCCAGATCTAGGATTAATGCCTACAAGGGCCTGGCAAGTCCAGCTTACCTGTCACTGTCTAGTGAAGACCCAGTCATGACAGCTTTAGAACTCAGCAATGAGCTGGCCGTGCTGGCCAACATTGAGAAGGAGTTCAAGGTAGGTCTGTAACGTTAAGGACTGCACTCTTCACTCATCAGTCAAGGTGTATTAATAAGCTTCCATAGGTGCTGAGGATTGTGCTAGCTACTGCGGACAGGAGGTAATTTTGTATTTTTTTTTCAACAAGCTCTTTGTTAACAATGATATGTCGTAACACTTGTGGTCACCACCATTTAGACACGTTCTATAGAGTTTACATTTATGTCTAATTCTTATCACAACCTTGAGAACCTTACTTGCTTTGCAGATGAAGACATGGAGGCACAGAAAGGTCACTTAAAGCCCAAGACCAACAACTGGTGATTGGCAGAGTTGGGACCAGAGTCCAGGCGTGCTGTACCCTACAGCCAGGTTCTGTTTCCTCTGGAACTGTGTCTGTGTTCACAGCATGGCGAGAAGTGCTGTTGAGGGCAGAAAGATGAATAAGCTGGTGGAAGTCACGGTGACTTGAGAGACACATGCACACATAAATATATACAGTAGAGAGAGAAGTGAAGTCACTAGATGGACTGTAAGTGATGTGCTGTGGAATCCAGAGGAAGCAACATTTGATTCAGATTAGTTTTCAGGGAAAGGTACAGGTACATGGCATTTCAGCTGCATATGGGCAGAATGCATAGGATTTGAGGAGGCTGAGAAAGAGGGAAAAGACATTTCAGAGCAAGATAAATTTTGCCTTTAGCTGCAAGGATACTTAGAAATGTCAAGAAACAGCCTGTTTTCAGATCTTGCCTTTGATGATACAGAATAAAATAAATGTGTTTTATGGAATGCTTGCCAAATGCTCAGCACCATGCGAAGTACTTTGCATGTGTGGTTTCTTTTTTTTTTCTTTTTTCTTTTCTTTCCTTTCCTTTCCTTTCCTTTCCTTTCCTTTCCTTTCCTTTCCTTTCCTTTTCTTTCTTCTTTCTTTCTTTCTTTCTTTCTTTCTTTCTTTCTTTCTTTCTTTCTCTTTTGAGGCAGAGAGGGGCAGAGAGAGAGGGAGAGAGACAATCTTTTTTCTTAAAGCTATTTTTTTTTAATGTTTACTTCTTTATTTTGAGAGAGAGCAAGCATGAGCAGAGGAGGGACAGAGAGAAAGGGAGAGACAGAATCCCAAGCCAAGCAGGCTCTGCAGCTATCAGCGCAGAGCCTGATGCGGGGCTCAATCTCACCAGCCTGGCATCGTGACCTGAACCGAAACCAAGATACTCAACCAGCTGAGCCACCCAGGTGCCCCTGCACGTGTAGTTTCTTTAACACTTATTTAATCTAACACTCCGTTTTCTCATTTGTAACATGGGAATAATAATAGCGCCTACCTCATGGAATGATTTTAATTTATCTAAGATCACATGGCTAAAAACTGAAGGATCTGCGATTTGATTACAGGTGTATTTGAGTGGAAAAACCCAAGCCCCTAACCACTCTATAGACAGTGGACATGAGGAACATATGTACTTGCACACCTTAACATTTGTCCCTGTGTCCCTAACTGACTGTTTCATGAAAAGGATAAAGCTGTTTCCTTGTGACTTCCTTGTACTATCTGACTAGATACCTGTTTAGAAGGAGCATGAGCCAGTCTCCGTTAGGCAGAATTTGTTTCATCAGTTTGCCTTCATGGAGTCTGTTTGGACCCGCAGTTAGGAAGGCATAACCTGTTTAGAAGCCACTGAATTGTAATAGGTCACTTGGCAGGATTTACAGAGAGGAGCCCAGGTAGGTGCTGCACCCACACCCATATAGGCTTCCCTAAAATACCTCCTTATTGCCTAACATCCAGAGCTGCTCACACTGCACCGTCTTCCTCTCCTGATTCTCCCAAGGGACATTTTCATTCTAAACACACCAGCAGCTTCAGGATGGCGGAAATAACTAGCAAAGCTATAACTCTAAGAGTAAACTCTGCCACTGAGGCTATATGACCTCAGGGAGCCTTAGTTTTTTGATGTGGAAAACGGGAATAGTGTTTGCCCTACGTGCTTCCTACTTCTTCCCACTTTTCAAAATAGAAAAGCTTTCTACAAAGAAGGGACAAAGTGGCATAGTCCTTAAAGGCAGAGGGTTTGGGGCCTAACAGCTGGATTTAACGTTTGATTTTGACACTTAGCGGCTACATGATCTTGGACACATTATTTAACCAAACTGAGCAAGGTGACCTAAAGGTTAAATTAGGTAATATAATCCATTTGCCATGCAACAAACTCAAGCTGATAGGTTTTCCTGATTAACATTGACCTATAAATGGCTTTATTTCAGTGTAAGAGAAAAAAGGGGGAGGAAGTATTAGAAAGACCTGCATGAAGATGTTAATACCTGGTGTATATACATTAGACAGAGTTGTGTTTTTAATTGACATATAGTTGGCACATAGTGTCACATCAGCTTCAGGTGCACAACATGGTGATTCAACATGTCTGCACATCCTGCTGTGCTCACCACAAATGTATATAGCCACCATCTGTCCCCTAACAACACTATTCCAGTATCACTGATTGTGTTTCTGACTCTATGCCTTTTATCCCCTTGACTTATTCATTTCATAACTAGAATTCTTTATCTCCCACTCCCCTCCACCCATTCTGTCCATCCCCCACATGACTCTCCTCTCTGGCATCCACCAGTCTTTTTGTGGGTCTGTTCCTGCTTTGTTTGTCTGTTTTGAGTCCACATGTAAGTGAAATCCTATGGCCTTTGTCTTTCACTATTTGACTTATTTCACTTAGCATAATACCATAATGTTGTCACAAATGGCAAGTTCTCGTTCTTCTTTATGGCTGAGTGATATTCCATAACATACACACCACATCTTCTTTACCCATTCATCTATCAATGGGCACTTAGACTGCTTCCATTTCTTGGCCATTGTAAATAATGCTGCAACAAACATCAGGGTCCGTGTATCTTTTAGAATTAGTGTTTTCATATTCTTTGGGTAAATATCCAGTGTTAAAATTACTGGATCCTATGGTATTTCTATTTTTAATTTTTTAAGGAGCCTCCATACTGTTTTCCACCACATCTGTACCATTTATATTCCTGCTAACAGTGCATGGGGGCTTCTTATTCCACATCTTTGGCAACACATGTCTTTTTGATTTTAGCCACTCGGACAGATGTAAGGTGGTATCTCATTATGGTTTTGATTTGCATTTTTCTGGTCATCAGTGATGTAGGGCATCTTTTCAAGATGTGAATTTTTTATGTTTGAATATAATCTATACTTCCTAAGTCTTCCCAACGTAATATTAGGTCATCATCAACAAATTACAACAGAAGCATTTGCATTAAGTTTTCTTTTCTCCAAAGAAGAATCCTGGTTTTCAGACTTTATATTAGATCTTGTCTTGGACCCTGATTTTGGTACGCTAAGTTACTCAATACAATTTATTAAATAGATAAATGACATATGTTTGCTTTTCTCTGGAATCTCTCCAAATGTCCTGTGTTTCTCAAGTTTACCAACAGTTTACAAGATCTTACAAAGATCTACCAAATGTACATGATGTGCTTGCTGGTGAAGTCATGAACATGAGACATGATGTATGCAAAGTGGTAGGATCCTGCTGTGGGAAAAGTTGCTTACTTCATATTCTCCTGATCCTATAGGTGACTTGGGCACAGTACACTATTCAATAGCTTTGCTTGTGTTTTAGATAAATTTCCTTTCTTTGGATATGAAGAACATCTTTATGGTGCTAAGATACTTCAGAAATCACTCAGTAGAACAGCAGTTAAAGCACATTAAAAGAACAGTAAACCCAAAGATAGAATTTTTCTGTTTGTTTCCTCTCCCAACTGTCAAGTGACTGATAAATTCCACTGCGTCACCTAGTAAATGTGCTACTTCTCCATTATTGTTTTTTGTTTTGCTTTGTCTTTCCCAGAATGACTACAAAAAACTGTCAATGCAGTGCAAGGATTTTGTTGTTGGACTCCTTGATCTGTGCAGAAATACCGAAGAAGTGGAGGCCATTCTGAATGGGGACATCGAAGTGTATCATGGTGGGGGAGATCACAGCCGTCCAAATCTCAGCCGCTTGAAACTTGCCATTAAATATGAAGTAAAAAAAGTAAGGCCAGACCTGAAGCCCCATTTACACCATTTCCGTTCTTACTGCTGCTGTATAAGGCTGAAGAGTTGGCATAATCAGCTCGAGCTGGGTTTTTCTAACCAACAGTTAGTTGCATGAGGCAGTTTCTCTAATCATACGTGCTTGGCTGTGAGTCATGTAACCTACACTCCACACAAGTCTGTGACATCTGGACGTGTTTATGCCCTGATTGCCAGCCACTCTCCTTTACTTAACTAATGGTATAGAAATGACTTTGTGTGTCCAGATGGTAAGGCGTTGGTCATGTGAGAGGAACATCAGTGTTTGAGACTCCGTTCCAGGTCCCATCTGTTGTGTTCCGATCCAGGACCAGTGCCCTCAGTTCCTGCTTTAGAACATTTGAATCTCCTCCTGCACCTTGTGTATCTGTGGGGCATTTTCAGTCTCTGTCTTCATGCAGCACTTCCCATTGTTGACTGCTTTCTTAGGTTACATATCTTTAAAACTATACTTTTTAAGGATAAAACAGTATAGATATGCCCCCTTTCTATCTTCCCAATTTTTTTTTTAAGATTTTACTTTTAGGCAACCTCTCTATACCCACCGTGGGGCTTGAACTCACAACACCAAAATTAAGAGTTGCATGTTCCACTGACTAAGCCAGCCAGGCTCCCTTGATCCTCCCAATTATTTTTTCTTAATGTTTATTTATTTATTTCCAGAGAAAGAGAGAGAGAGAGAGAGGAGCTGAGAGAGAGAGAGAGAAAGGGAGAGAGAGAGAATGAATCTCAAGCAGGCTCCTTGCTATCAGCATGGAGCCTGAAAGGGGGGCTCACACTCACAAACCATGAGATCATGACCTGAGCCGAAACCAAGAGTCTGATGTTCAACCTACTGAGTCACCCAGGCACCCCTGTCTTCTCAATTCTTAATGGAGAGTAGTTTCTCTCCATTATATTACTCTCCACAAATTCATATCTTGTACATCTTCACATTTCAGTAAATAAACATCCATCTCATCTTTTCAAAGGCTGTGTTGTTATATCACTATTTCATTTAATCAGCTTACTATTTAAGGGTGTTTATTACTTTCTTCAGGTTTTTGTTAATTTAAAACATTTGCTAAGTTTTCTTTAAAAACAGTGCACCAGTTTACATACATGCCAGAGGTGTATGAGAGGGCTTATTTTTTCTACTCACAATAGGTGTTATTAAATCTTGCAACTCTGAGAAGATAAACATTGTTTCTTGTTTTAATGATCTTCGAGATGAGCCATCCTTAAGCATTTGTAGTTCTTTTAACCTTTCAACATTTTTTATCAATTTTTATTTTGCATTGTTGCTTTTTGTAGATTAAATCATGTTGCCCCCTGCCATATATTCTTTGTAGAAAATAAATATGTGAGAATTTAAAAATTCTGAAAAATAACAAGTAAAATTTAATTATAAAGTTTTGTTAATTGAAAGAATTTATGGCACAGAAATAAAAATACATCAGTGAATAGAATAGGCAGTCCAGAAGCAGACCCATATACAAATGGGAGTTAATAAGTTTAGCATTGTAGGTCAGTGCAGAACAGATGGCATGCTGTTTTAAGAAAGTATTTAAACATCTGGGCCTGTAGGATTTCTCTTTCTTTCTCTCTCTTTCTCTCTTTCCTTCCTTCTTTCTTTCTTTCTTTCTTTCTTTCTTTCTTTCTTTCTTTCTTTCTTTCTCTTTCTTTCTTTCTCTCTCTCTCTCTCTTTCTTTCTTTCTCTTTCTTTCTCTCTTTCTCTCTCTTTCTCTTTCTTTCTCTCTTTCTCCTTCCTTCCTTCCTTCCTTCCTTCCTTCCTTCCTTCCTTCCTTCCTTCCTTCTTCTTAGAGAGACAGAGCAGCAGGAGAGGGGCAGTGGGAGGAAGAGAGAATCCCAAGCAGGCTCCATGCTCAGCACAGAGCCCAGTGCAGGAATGCAGGGCTGGATCCCACAACTCTGGGATCATGATCTGAGTCGAGATCAAGAGTCTGATGCTTAACCAGTTGAGCCACCCAGGCACCCCTGGGCCAGTAGGATCTTTACGTCACTGTTTCTAGATGGAAAATAACATATAAATGTAAAAGTCCTTATGTGAAGCATTTACGAATCTTTTTGTAATATTAAATTTCAGAATTTTTTCTATACTTTCAAGGAAATCCCGTTAGTTATAAAGGAAAAATTTGATAAGTTGGAATCTTCGAATTTATATAAGACATGTTAGAACCTCCTGCCGCCTTGCTTGATGCTTGTCAGCTAGATGTTCTATGTTTACTCTTTATTTCTAACAGTAGTTTTCATGGGAAACCACAGAACAAAATATTTAGAATCCAAGAGTTGGTGAACTTTTCTTTAATCAAGCTATTAAATGTTTTGTCACTTCCCTGCTAGTTTGTAGCTCATCCAAACTGTCAGCAGCAGCTTCTGTCCATATGGTATGAGAACCTCTCCGGTCTGCGGCAGCAGACCATGGCGGTTAAGTTTCTCGTGGTCCTGGCGGTTGCTGTCGGATTGCCCTTCCTGGCTCTCATTTACTGGTTTGCTCCATGCAGCAAGGTATGTCTGTGAAGCCTGGACCTCATCGTCACCTACAAGTAGGTCAAGCTGTATATATCAGAGCCAGTTAAGCAAGGAAAATTCTGTTTTCCAAATGAAAACTTCATAGATGTCAGAGTTGGGTTTAAATAATATTATTGATTTTAATATTACAAAAATGACATCTATTTGCTATAGGAAATAAGGGGAAAAGTGGGTAGAAAATTAACCTACAATAGCACCACTGTTAAATTGAGAAGGAAAACCTAGTTACTATGTTTCCATCCTCTCTGTAGGCATGTCTAATTCATGTATGTTTTGAGGTTATAGTATGCATTGAGCACATATTTCAAATATAATCCTAAAAGATAAACATTTTTTATCTTTTTTTCCTCCTTTGACAAAGTTTGAGATTAAAGTTATTTTTTTTGTATTTATTTAGCTCATATTACCAGATAAATCTTAATCTAAATAGAGAATAATCATGTAAATTCTAATGTGATGCTTGGTTCAGTCAAGAATATTTACTTTAGGGATGGAGTAATCCGTAACTGGACAGCAAAGATAGCCTATCAGCAAAATCCATGTGCCCAGACTTTGGTGAAAATGTGTTCAGATGGATCCAGCCTTTCTTTAGTGTGATGGAACAAGTGTGAAACATGTGGACCTATCATTCTGTTAACAGGCACAGAATTGCATTGCCAAAAATCTTATTCTTCCATGTTTTTGAAACCACATTTTTGTAACGTTTAAGTTTCAAATCTGAAAGTCAGACTGAAATAATTCTAAAGCTATGTGGCTGAAATGTCAGCTGGACCATCCGTGTGCTCTGTGAAAATGCCAGTTCAGTATCTGCTGTTCTTAATGTGGGCCTGACTCATTTTCAAACTTGGTAACGCATGGATGCAAACACATGTATCCCCATTACCAACATACTGTCTTCTTATTACATAGTCACATACTTGATGCTTTAGCTTAGGACCTTCCTAAATGGTTTATAGGTGCAAGACTTTCTACGGAGAGGGAACAACATTATTCTTTGTGGTGGCGATGATAGAAACCCGCTGGAAACTGGGTGTTTTCTCCTGAGGGTAAAAGCTATCATTATGCGTTGTTTTTCCTTTAAAAAGATAAGGCCCCCAAACTGAGCTTTTATAAGTAAAACATAAATGATGAAAATAGTGAGATTTACTAGAGTTAGAAATTTGCAGCATAGGTTTTCTTCTAGAAAGGTACAGTTTTCTTTTTGTTCCCTTTTCACAGAAATGACAGATTTCACTTTGAAACAAAAATTCTGACCCATCCTTATGGGCACATGGGCTCCATCTATGCATTTACTGTCTCTTCTCTCTTTAACGTACATTTCCTGAGTCTTCAGAGATGTGAGCTGAATGAAGTATGTGGGGGTGGGGATGTTTTGAATTATCCTTGTTCACTGATTACCCTGTGCTCGGTAAAATTACAATATCTTCCTAAACTGAGTATTTGTCCTTCTCCATATCCAGTGAGTTCTGAAGCATGATGCCTTCCAGAATGTTTGCTGTTCTGACAGGAGACTATTTGGGGCAGTCTGTAGAATTTCTTAGATTTTGACTGAATCCCAATTAACCTGATTTCCTTTACTATTTTCTTCTTCCCTGGTCATGTTTCTTTCTTGGCATCTGTTTTTCATCCTTGTGTAGGAACCTTGAGGCAAATAATTAAATTATAAGGACACTGTTAAGGTATTTTATTTTAATATCTAAAATCCAGGGGCGCCTGGGTGGCGCAGTCGGTTAAGCGACCGACTTCAGCCAGGTCACGACCTCGCAGTCCGTGAGTTCGAGCCCCGCGTCGGGCTCTGGGCTGATGGCTCAGAGCCTGGAGCCTGTTTCCGATTCTGTGTCTCCCTCTCTCTCTGCCCCTCCCCCGTTCATGCTCTGTCTCTCTCTGTCCCAAAAATAAATAAGCGTTGAAAAAAAAAATTTAAAAAAAATAAAAAATAAAAATAAAATCTGTTTTACTGCCTGTTATTTAGCCTTTGAAGCATTATGATATAATCGATTTTCACAAATTTTCCCTTAGCAATAAACATAAACATTATTCACAGGTTATGGGGGAAGATAGCTCAAAATTAATGCTTTTATTTAAAATATCATTTTAAATACTAAAAAATTTCCAATACATCCATGAAAATTAAGGCATCTAATTGCAAGCCTGTGCACCTTGACAGAGTCTGTTCCTGTTTAAATTTGGGTTTTCTTTCCTCAAGTCTGCTTTCTTCTTTCAGAAACTTTCTTTTCTTCACTTATTTTCTTTTAACACCATAACCCAAATATGTTTTATGGTCATTATAATAAAAATAGGTCAGGGGTGCCTGGATGGCTCAGTCAGTTAAGCATCCGACTTTGTCTCAGGTCGTGAGCTCATGGTCCATGAGTTCAAGCCCTGCGTCAGGGGACTGACAGCTCAGAGTCTCCAGCTTGCTTTGGATTCGGTGTCTCCTTCTCTCTCTGCCCCTCCCTCCCTCACTCTCTCTCTCTCAAAAATAAGTAAACATTAAAAAAATAATAAAATAAAATAAAAATAGGTCACGCTGTGATTTCAAACCATTTTAGCTTAAGCTATCTTCAAACTTTTCTGTTTCTATCGGTTTTTGGAGTTAGGTATTTAGTCATTAAAAATACTTGAAAAAAGTATAATATGTAATATTTAAAGCCAAGTATTTCTTTCAGTGCTTAACCTCAAAAATTTGTCAGGTGCATTAATTATTCACCTTATTCAATTGATTAGTGCCCTTCTTTAACCTTATTAGAAATTTGTTTACATCCCACAATGTATAAATGACAAATTTTACTAAAATGGATAACTCACTTCAATTCTTAAAGTCCACTGAATGGTGCCAAAAATCTCCCTTAGTTAAAAGAGAAACAAAACTCTAAATGATTTGTAATAAGAAATAGAGGGTATGATAAATATCTGAACACACCATTTTAGTTTCCTGCCAATGAACTTTTTGTTTGCTTGTTGTTTGTTTGCTTTTTCCCCCTTTAAACCAGCATGTTTCATAACAGCAAAAATGCCTGGCTTGAGTCTCTTCTCCCCCTTCTGAATAAAATCAAGAAGGAGCCAATATTACACAAGGGCCACACCCCAGTGGAAGTGGGGAATCGCACACTCTGCCCTGAGGGACAGGACACTGTCCAGGACAGTTCACCTCATGTCCCAGAGTGATCCAACCTGCTTATTCTCAACTCCATTTTTATCCCCAACCTCTGTAACAGTTCATATTTGTACAGAAACATAGTTAAGGACAGTGGGCAAAAGAAAATCAAACCTACTGTGTTACCCATTTGTGTTTGCTTTACACTTACTCAATTATTTGAGAGTTCTACTTAAACAGGATCTTAAAAAAACACACTGTTTGATTCAATCTAATGAGTATTCTTATGAAAGTAGGATTTTTAGACATTATTACAGCAGAGTTTTACAGAGTAACTTTGGATTGGCTCCGCAGTATATCTAAATATAGCTAATTCTCTGGATCCATTGGCTTCAAGCTAGCTAGCTAGCTAGCTCGATCTAGATACAGTGAGATAAATACTTGTGTGCACATGCATTCTGATATTCTGACATAAGATCCTAAATACCAAGAGAGAAGGGACTAACTGTATGATTTATTTCAGCTTTAACTTTTATGGTTTTGAAAACCACATAAACAAGTAAAGTCTGTAGGAACAGAGAACATTGATTATATTCCTTCCATTGTACTACTTACCTTTTTTCAATATTAGAAGGAGCTTCTTTTTTTCTAGAAGAACTGACATACTTATGTACCTCAATGAAAAAATATGAAATTGTTTTGTAAACCATATAGAGGCATCAACTCAGAAACAAGAACTGCTCTCAGGCTCCAGCTCCACCACGTATGAGCTGTGTGACTTTTAGGCCAGTGTCTGGACCTTTGTCAGCCTCTTCATCAACAACAGTGGCATTTTAGGGGCACCTGCTCTTAGAACCATTGTCATGGTGACATGAGTTCACAGAGTAAAGCCCTGAAAACAGTACTTGGCACAAACAAGTGCTGGCTAAGTGCTGGTGGTGTGTTTATCAATTTACACATTTTTTTCTGGAATAATAGGTTCGCTTGAAAGGCTGTTGGAAGTTATGAACCCTCTCCTAAGGAAGAGTCCTGTCCATACCTCCTGGGTGGCGGTTACCATCTTAGGGGGTGCGCAGAGCCCCTGAGACACATCTCGGACGCGAAGCATCCTTCTGCTGTAGCGAGGGGGATTTGTGCGTCGCAGATGGGAACTAATCCGGGCTTGTAGAAGCACAAGAGCTTTCACTGCCTCCATAGTTCACACAGAAAGTCTGATTTTTACATAGTTTAGGAAATTTACTCATTGCCACTCAGCTAATGAGGGAATGAAACTGGAACCTGACGTGAAAATTTTGGATTTTCAATCCAGTGTCTTTCCAGGATATTGTTCCGAATGTATAATGGGAACTGCCCTGCTGCCCTGTCCTCAGTGGGGATTTCTCTCCTTGGAATTGTTCACACGACACCCGCATTGCTTGCGTGTCCGTGAAACACACAAGGGCAGTGAGCAAGGCCAACGTCGACCAAGGTCCAGGCAAAGTAGATTCAGTTCAGTAGTTTCACTGCTGCCTCCTCAGCACTTTGTACCTAGTAAGGTAGTTGGCTTAAAAAATTTTTTTTTGATGTTTGTTTATTTTTGAGAGTGAGAGAGACAGAGCATGAGCAGGGGAGGGGCAGAGAAAGAGGGAGACACAGAATCGCAAGCAGGCCCCAGGCTCCGAGCTGTCAGCACAGAGCCCGACGCGGGCCTTGAACCCATGAACTGAGGGATCATGACCTGAGCGGAAGTCGGATGTCTAACCAACTGAGCCACCCAGGCGCCCCAAGTAGTTTGCTTTTTATGAATGATGATGATACCATGCCCTGCCTTTTGTTGTAAAATACTATTTGTCAGAGTTATATAATATTTTTAGAACTTAAGTATCATTTAACACAAAAGTTAATTTATTTAAACATAAATCCAGAATAGCAGCACATATGGATGACGGATGTGACCAGAATTTTAGCACAGCATAAAGGGTTGCTGTTCTTTCATCAATTATATAAATATATACGTAACCTTCTTAGGAGAACATTGCAGTATCCAGACATTTATTCTTGTGCACACGTGTGTGTGTTTTGCAAAGTGTACAAAACAAAGTTAAGATTTTCTTTTGCTGTGCACTGTGGCAGATGGGGAAGATTATGCGCGGACCGTTCATGAAGTTTGTGGCACACGCTGCTTCCTTCACCATTTTTCTGGGGCTGCTGGTGATGAATGCTGCTGACAGATTTGAAGGCACCAAACTCCTTCCCAATGAAACCAGCACAGATAATGCAAAACAGCTGTTCAGGATGAAAACGTCCTGCTTCTCATGGATGGAGATGCTCATTATATCCTGGGTAATAGGTAAAGACCGATATTGTGTCATCTTTGTTTTGTTCTTTTTTTTTTTTTTTCACAGCTTAGCACTTTGAATGACACTGATTCCTTCACACATCAGCTATGCAAATACATTCCGCACGATACAGTGCATCATTTTCTGTTTTTAAAACACAGTTATCTCGGGTTCATTATTGGGGCACAGCTTTGTCACATGCCATGTGCTTTTTAAGTTTCCAAGAAAAACCCAGGAGGAAACAATACGATAGTATTAATTGAATCCTGCCAGGGACGAAGTACTCCCATTCATGTTTTGGGAGAGCTAGGACTTCAGATGTCACAACGACTGCATGATTTTATGTTGAGATGTAATGGGAACCAAAGCTAATAGTCATTCACATGTATCGAACTTTATTATGTACCAAGAACTGTTCAAAGCCCTTCACATGCCTGAACTCACACACTCTCCCTGCACCTTGGTTTTGTAATCTGTAACATGATACCAGCATCTATTTACAATGTTCAGGTGAGGATTGAGTAATTTCCTTTAGATCTCCCAATGACAGGTGAGGCAGAGGGAAAGCAGTCTTAACTAATACACTATTTGTCATCAGAATCAATTGTACACATGGCTTGCCCTTAAACATAATGCAAACGAGAAAGGTATTTCAATCGGATTTTACGAATGAATAGATTAAATAGGCAAGTGGTGCCTTCGTTAGGTCAGGAGGATCCTGAGCTTAATGTGGCCCAGTCCTTGCGGCCAGGAGAGTTAAGCGTGGGGGTCAGATCAATAAGTAAATCAATAATGAAAACCACTGAGACAAATACTGTAATTGAGGCACGATTCGGGTACTGTGAATGTACACAGACTGGACATCTAAGTCTAGAATGGGATGGGTTGTGGAAAGGGCAGAGGCGGCCTCCCTGGATGGTACCTTCCATCTAAGACTTTGGAGATGAGGTAGTGTTAGCTGGGCAGAAGGTTTTGGGGGAGTAGGGACGCTACAAGGTGTGGAAACATTGCATGTGAAGCTAGGGCCTTAGGGTGCACCAGGCACCCTTGAAATGTAAGGAGTTAGGCAGGTGCCTTTGAGGGCATGGGTGATGGCAGACAGTGAGGCAAGATGGCTGAGGGTGGCTTTCAGCATTGGTGATGGCTCTGTCACATCTTAGCCAGAGGACGGTGAGGATGGAGGCTGAGAGCCCACCACTGGCTCCCTGAGAGCAGGGTGAGGGTGGAGACTCAGGCCTCGGGGAGTTGGTGGTGCACTGTGCCCATGGAGGGAGAGATGTGGACTCCACCTTGGACCACTCGGCGGTGCTGCACTTCTCTGAGAGGGAGAGAACGGAGGGACGATCACCATTGGTGCCTGGAGAATGAGAAGCTGATGACTAAGTCTGGGTTGTAGTTGCCTTTGAAGTGCCCTGGGGATTTTCAGGCGAAGATGCCCACCAAATACTAGAAAATACAGCACCCCGGAGAAATAGGGATGAGGGCTTACCGTGTGAATTACATCACCGAGGGTAATATAAGCCTCGGATAAAGAAGAAGAGTGTGATTTCTCACTACTTCTTTTCCAGTGTAACTGATATTTACCTTATATCACAGAACTACAAGAAATAAATTACATTCCAACTTAGAGCGTTGGATTTAAAATAAGAACAGTCGTTTGGACATTGCCTTTATCTTAGTAAACTAACCGCCTATGTGCTAGTGTCTGTGTGTGTGTGAGTATAAAGTATGTAACACAGTGCTTGGCACGTAGGAGATGTTTAATAAATTTCAGGTAGTTATGGTTATTAGACTTTTCATTGAGAGTGTCTGTTGCTTTTATATAGGAGTGGTATTTCCTACTGAAAACAAGCAAGATAAGATTCTAGTTCAAGATGAAACTTTGAAAACATTCAATTTTGTGTAAGGGGATTAGATATAATGAATGTTCATTTTTATCCTTTATCAAATATAATGCACCTCATACTAATATTTTATTATAAACATTAGAAGTTTTTCCCTTTTCACTTAGAAATCTAAACCAGGAATGTTATGTTAACTTTTAATGTTATGAATACATTTTCCTTAGAACTGCTGGCCCAGCACCCTTTCTACCTGAGATTCCCAGATTCGCTCACAGGGTCTGTTTATGGGAAAAGCAGAGCAGGCAGCTTCAGCATTGCAGCATTAGTCAGACTTGTGTGTTGGTTTCTGACGTGGATAATCGTTTTCTTCTTGGAGTTGTTCTGGAAAGAAAGCTGTTGTGCCTTCTGGAAATATTAGTAAGAAATGGCCTATTTGGGTCAGCTGGTGGGCTTGAGGCCTTCTGTTGTTCGCAGAAGGCAAATGTATCCAGTTTTCACTGGAGACAAACTTGGAATGCTGAATTATGGAACTGAGCTGCAGGAGAGCTTGATGAGGCTGACTGGCGAGCTGAGACCCCTGAGAGGGGGGTGCAGCAGGAACACAGTGGGGGAGACATGCTTGGTGATGCCGACGTGCAAAGATCCCGGGGGGCACTGTGTGAGCCGTCTGTGTCCAGACCACATCTGAGCGCCACACGCGGGAGCATGTCCAGGAGAGCAGCCACGGCAGTGAGTGTCCCGGCCACGGAGCAGCTCTGGAGGAGACTGGGAAAGACCACTCTGGAGGGTGGGGGTAAGAGGACCCTTACTTATTTGGAGAGCCTCATCTGAAGAGAAAGAAGATGAAACGGAGCTCAGGCTTCATGGTAAACCGGCCTTTCCTGGGGAATAGACAGAATGAGCACACAGGTGGTTCTGTTTTGTTTCGAGAAGTTTAGAGGCAGAGGGCGTTTGCTCATTCTCTGCTGTTGCGGCAGATCCACACTGAAGCGATTCTTCTGAAAACCCAGTTGTGGGACGGGCAGCCTTCAGCAGTCTGGCCACCTGTCTCCGGCTCGACACCCAGGTGGAAGTCTCCCCTGCCCCGAGAAGCTGCCCAGGCTGGGGGGTTCTCAGCTGTGCCTGGCAGCCCCCAGGGCTCCTTGGAGTGAACAGGACGGAAGCTTCCTTCAGGCAGACTAATTCACTGTGTTTTGTTTTTTAAGCTTTGGTAAGATGAGGTTTCATCAAGAATTCTATGTCTGGAGAGGAAAGGTGGCGGGCAGGTGGGAGAGGAGGGGGAGAGCCTTCCTTTCCAGCCTTAGCTCTTCAACAGAACAAAGTAAGTTTGAAAGGTCTTGGTCTGACATTTGAGGCCCTTCAAAATCTGCCCCCTTCCCACCCGTCCAACCCTAAATGCCACGTCCCCACAAAAGCTGCAGTCCAGCAGGACGGAAGGCCCTACACAACTAGGCTGGATGGTGTTCAGAGGTGCCTCGGCCCCTGTGCTGCAGGCACTCCACATTCCTGCAGCCTGCAGAGGGACAGCCTGGAGGAGGCTTCCCTCACTCCTGCTCACTGTGTGCCTGGGGGGTGTGTACCAGCACACAGGCAGGATTTCTTGTTTTAACCTGACCCACTGGCATAGGTGTGAATCCAGTCCTAGATCCCTCGTACCTTGGAAGCACTCAAGTAAGTAATGAAGTTGTCTTCCTCTGTGTGCGCAGAATGCCGGTTTTGAGAAAAGCCCACAGTAAGCTGTGTGTGGGCTCTCTGTGATAGAGGGTCATGACGAGCGTAAGGATGTGGGGCAGGTGCTTGCTGGGGAGGGGAGGAGATGAGTTTCAGCCGGGGGACTATGACAGACTTCTTAATAGAGGTAGGCTTGATCGATCATTGGAGCTTGGGTTGTATTTCTGCAGATGGCTCTAGAAGTAGGTACAATGTTGGAAAGAATATCTTAAAGGTAATGGTGTAAAGCAACATCTTATTAACACAGTAACATCCTTCAAATTAAGCTAAAGTAGGGGCGCCTGGGTGGCTCAGTCAGTTAAGCGTCCCACTTCGGCTCAGGTCATGATCTCGCGGTCGGTGAGGTCGAGCCCCGCGTCGGGCTCTGTGCTGACAGCTCAGAGCCTGGAGCCTGTTTCCGATTCTGTGTCTCCCTCTCTCTCTGCCCCTCCCCCACTCGCACTCTGTCTGCCTCTATCTCAAAAATAAATAAACCTTAAAAAAATTTTAAAAAAAGATAAAGTATGTGCCAGTCATAGAAAATTTAAAATGGTAAGTGCTCAATAAATATTAGGTGTTATTTTTTCCAAGTGCCACATGCCCTGTGCATTTTACACGCATTATTTAAGTGTGAAAACAACCCTATGAGGTAGATACAAACCACTGTCATCCCCATTTTACAAACCGAGCTTTAGAAAGTTTAAATGATGTGCCAGAGATCACACTGCCAGTGAGTGGACGAACGGGGTCCCAAGCCATGGCACTCCGATCCCAAACCTGTGCTCCTAAGCAGCATGCTGACTTCTTGTGAGAGTGTAGTGTCTTTACTACTCCACCAGCAGGAGGTGACCATGAATAATATGCTCCTGTGACTCTGTGCAGTCCTATATGGTGCTGGTTTTAAACATAAAGTCGTAGACTCTATGACACTTTTTACTCCTTTACCTAGCATGTTTAAATGTTTATGCCATAAACATTTTCCAACATGTCTTAGGCTGTCCAAGAAGCACAGGCAGAGACAGGGTTAAATGCCAACAGTTTTGCTAAAGGGCGTTCACTGAGAGGGAATGGGGAGGGGAGTGAGGAAGGTTTCAGGGGCTGTCAGATGGGGGAGGCAAGTCTGATCCTGAGGTAAGAGGGCAGGGAGGGAAGGTCTGATACAAGCATCTCAGATGTCTGTTCAGTCTGAGGACAGGTCAGCAAAGCTGGCAGGAAATACTTGAGCCGAAGTCAGGCATCAGAGAAGCCCAGGGTCTCCCAAGAAGGGGTACCTTCAGTCACCAGCTGGAAGCAGCCTTTGGGAAGCATGGCCTTGGGGGAAAAGCGCCCACGGTTCCAGAATGCGGTTGCTGAGGCCCTTAGCCAATTAAGTTCCTGTAGTTGGAGGTCTGTGAGGTCTGTGCTTGTGGCCACTAGTCCATAGTAATTAAAATATATATTACATGGCTGCATAATACTCCATCTGTGGAGGTCCACGATCACTTAGGTTTTACCTGTGTGAGCAGCTGTGTTTGGATGTTTTGGTTATTATGAAGAGTCCACCGTGAACATGTCATAAATACACTTGTTATGAATAGGATCCGTGGATACCAGAGATTGTTTGGACACGCTTGAACCTTGTCGGACTGCTTTTAGCTGATGCACTGATACTGCTGGACTGTGGCTTTTGTGGGGACGTGGCATTTAGGGTTGGACGGGTGGGAAGAGGCCAGATTTTGAAGGGCTTCAAATGTCAGACCAAGACCTTTCAAACTTACTTTGTTCTGTTGAAGAGCTAAGGCTGGAATGAAATTGAATTGGGTCTATTTTAACCCCTTTCCAATGCAGGCATGATATGGGCCGAATGTAAAGAAATTTGGACGGAAGGCCCCAAGGAATACTTGTTTGAGTTGTGGAATATGCTTGATTTTGGTATGCTGGCGATCTTTGCTGCATCATTCATTGCGAGATTCATGGCATTTTGGCATGCTTCCAAAGCCCAACACATCATTGATGCAAATGATACTTTGAAGGACTTGACCAAAGTCACACTGGGAGACAATGTGAAGTATTACAATTTGGGTGAGTTTGTAGTGCACAGTCAACTTAAGTTAATAGATATGCAGAGTTTTCTGATGAAAGGAAGTGACTAGTAGTTTGGCTCCTGCTCAGTTCTCACAGAATTACTGGCACCTTCAGAAGCATCTGTGTGAAGACGTGTGCTTTTGGCTTCTCCCTTCCTGATCTCCTTGCCGGCTGGATGCCTCCCGCTCTCTCTCCTCGATCAGTTGACAACTACCAAACTCCACTGGGAATGCCTGTCTTAGGTCTTAGATTTTTTGTTCTTCTTGTCTAGTAAAAACAGTACCCATTTGAGTACCATTTCCATTCAAAACACATAAACTGTGTGACAGCAAGGGAGCTGCTGGTGTCTCTGGATGGCTCCTGATACACGACACCACAGTTTCCCTGCCAGGCTTCGAACCTGCCAGGCAGATGAGAAACAAAACAAAGCGATAGAGGCTGGAGCGTGGCCTCTAATACCCATCAAGTTCCAGGCAGATGACATAGTCCTGGGTCTCCTAGCCAAGGGGCTCGGTGAAATTTCCCTCCAGAATCAGGCAGGTGCATCCTTTGGTCTCTGGACAACATGGGCAGGGCAGTCCCCCCCCAAGGCAGGAATGAGCCAATGGTGGTGTGAGGTCCCTTAGCGGAGGAGCAGAGGAGGGTGGAGCCGAAGCAACTGCGCTCGCTTATCTGCTGTCCCACAATAGGAGTCAGATGAGGTGATCCACCTCAGGGTGGGGGAGGGCGAGGAAAGAGATGCCTTTGTTTGCTGAGGGAAGACCCTTCCTTGAAGAGACCTAGTGGGTGGAGAATAGACCCCTTGTCGGTACTTACTATAATGCTCTGATAAGAAATCTGTTAACATTCAGTTGACATCTCCGTGGGTTTGTTGGCTGGATCACATAGAGATCTTTTTATTATTTTTAAAATATTTACTTTAATGTTTAATACTTTCTCATATACAGAATTCTAAAAAGTCAAAGCTATCCATACATTGTACTAACTTACTATAAAAAAGGAAACTGCTTTTATTAGTTTCTTGTATCCTTTACTAATTTTACTTCCCAACAAATAAGCCAATACAAATCAGCAAATCATGTTTTTCCTCTTTCTTACGCATTGTTTTGCATTTTTCCTCATAATGGTTTCTTAATTGGGTTTTGATGAACCCAATGAACTACTGGGTGAGCTATTGGGTGAACTAACCCAATGAACTAATATTGGGTGAACTATTGATGAACTAATATAATAATGCCAGAAAATTTTTAAAAATGAATAATTACTACATTTTTATGGTAAAAATACTTATTTGAGTGATCAATAAAAATGACTTCTAGTTGAAATAACTGCACTTTGCAAGCCCCAAATTGCATTATAGTGTAATTATAAGTTTAAGATTAAATAATTAATGCTACCAATTATGGAGCACCAAGCACTTCCTGAACACTGACGATACATTGACTTAATGAATTTGCAAGTAGATGAGAGAAGGTGGAGTGGTATTGTCTCCTTTTTAAAGATGGGAAAATGAAAGTAAGAAAAGTGAAATAATTGTACCTGTTCTTCTGGTAGGGATGTGTGTGCACGTGTGCACACACACACACACACACACACACACACTGGAATTTTTTCATATGCTGAGTCCCTAGTTTTAGCTCTTAACCATTTTGCTGTATGCTTATGGAAAATTGCCGGCAGACCAGGGGGCTCATTTTCTCAGTATATTCAGAAGCTCCCATATACCTGACCCTTATAGAAGCCCTGTAAGATAACAGATTTCCTTTAGAGACTTGATGGCTAATGTAATTATATTTCTTTAGTAGCAGAAAAGAAGTTGCCTGAGTAAACAACTTAAAGAAACTCATGATAACTCTTGTGTTTTCTCTTTCCTAGCCAGGATAAAGTGGGACCCCTCTGATCCTCAAATTATATCTGAAGGTCTTTATGCAATTGCTGTAGTTCTAAGTTTCTCAAGAATAGCTTATATTTTACCAGCCAATGAAAGCTTTGGACCTCTGCAGATATCACTTGGAAGAACAGTGAAGGACATCTTCAAGTTCATGGTCATATTCATCATGGTGTTTGTGGCCTTTATGATTGGAATGTTCAACCTCTACTCCTACTACATTGGTGCAAAACAAAATGAAGCTTTCACAACGTATGTCATCTTGGATGTTTTGATGATGGAGACTGCAGATTAATTATAGGATAGCTTAAGTGTGTTCATATGTGTCTATGGGATAGACAATGTTTCAGTGAAGACTTCCATCTCCAGTTTCTCTTTAGCAATGAGAGAGGATTTTTAAATTAATTGGAAGAACTTGAAAATATAGGCACCTTCCTATCATTAAGCAATACTAGTTAACATTTTAAGTGCCAGTTCTTCTGGGAAAATACCTCACTCACAACACTTCATTATCTCTATTTCACAAAAAGAAGAAACAAAGCTCAGAAAAGTTAAATAATTTGCTGAATTTCACAGAGATGCTAGTGTATGGACAAGCCAGGCTGTATGTAACCTCTTGTCCATGACTCTAGAATGTGTGTTCCTACTCGTACAGCCTTCTCATTAGAGGCTCTTGGGGGGGTGGTGCACAGGAAGAACAGCTTCTTTCCTAATTCATTTTGTCAGATCTTCTCATTGAGAAGATCCTGGTTATCAACCCCAGTTTTGACTGAGGTTCACCACGGCCACAGTGGTTTTTTATAAAATATGCTTAGAATAGATTACTCAGATGTTAGGTGGTCCATGTTCCCAATATGAAGCATCAACTGAAGCATAACCTGTTGTTAGCCCTATTCTCATAAAGTGCAGTTTATCAGAGAAATGAAACCAGCTGGGTTAGGCTGGGCTTAGCATTGGTCAGTAATTATGTGTAAAGCGTTGAAATTCCTACCTAAGACTTGTCAGTGATTTTGGTTACAGCGTCTATGTTTATATTGTCACATTTTCCTTAAGACACACACTGTTATTGGATGTGAGTAGAAGTATAGATGAGCAGGAAACCTAATAAGACTCTAACATTGTATTATTTTTATTAAGTAATACATTTAACACTCCATTACCAAAGCCATGGATTACTTATGTTAGTATCTGTGGTTATGAAGTTATGTTAATAACATTTATTGAGTGCCTATTATGTGCCAGATACTGAGCTGACTGATTCATATGCACAGTATGACTTCAGCCCTGCAACCTTCTGGGAAATAAAACCTATTGTATTCATTTTACAGAAAGGAAAACCGAGGTTCATAGAAGTAAAGGATTTTCTCATGAATATTTAGTAATTTGCAAACACACAATCAACTCACTTTTATTATGGTATTATTGTCATTTATACACTGTATTATTTCCTTTCTCTCTTTATTTTTCCCCAGAGTTGAGGAGAGTTTTAAGACACTGTTCTGGGCTATATTTGGACTTTCTGAAGTGAAGTCGGTGGTCATCAACTATAATCACAAATTCATTGAAAATATCGGTTATGTTCTTTATGGAGTCTATAATGTCACAATGGTCATTGTTTTGTTAAATATGTTAATTGCAATGATCAACAGTTCATTCCAGGAAATTGAGGTATGATTTCTGTACGTGTGTATAGTCTGTGACTACATGTTTTAACTTATGCCAGGCATCAACTCCTCATTGGTGGTGAAAATATAGGCTGTGTTTCCTTTTGTTCTTTGCCTGTTTCATATAGTTGTTTGTCCAGTAATCTAGAAAATTTTCACTCTTTGGTTCCAAATGCAACATCAATGTGTGTGGTGGGTAGTAGGTCATAAGGAGGAGAAATGTCAGATTCATTATTGTTTTTTAAAAAAAAACCTTAGAAATACCATATCAGCTTGAATTTACATTTTATTTTTGAAAATTGTTGCTTACAAATACCACTAGTGTTCAAATCTTTTTTGTAGTGATTTTCGAAAGTGACCATTTCTCGAATCTGGAGTGATAATACAAACTTTTATTCCAGAAATTTTGGAATGTGTCCCAAAGTAATCAAACTTATGATCTTGTGTCGAACAAAAGAGTGAATAATTTTTCATAGTGTTCTTTTCAGAATGTAGAAAAATCCATGTATACCTTTCAGGGTGTTTATAAACATAAGCACATTCTGAGATCTGTAGTTCTCTAAGCCTGATAAAATTTCAGACAGATTTTGGAGAGAGTGTGAGTAGAACCTTAACATTAAAAAAATCTTGGAGTGGTGTTTGGGGCCTGAGAGTGTTTGCAGGCACCATTGCTCCTGCCTAGGTACACAGTGTGGGTCGCATCGCAGTAATTCAGTTTTCACATCTCTCTGCGGAACTGACGTGTGTGTTTGCACAGGACGATGCTGATGTCGAGTGGAAATTTGCAAGGGCCAAGCTTTGGTTTTCCTACTTTGAAGAGGGGAGAACATTACCTGTTCCCTTCAACCTGGTGCCAAGTCCAAAGTCCCTGTTTTATCTCTTACTGAGGCTTAAAAAATGGATTTCTGAGATGTTCCAGGCCCATAAAAAAGGTTTCCAGGAGGATGCAGAGATGAACAAGGTAATTTGACTTGATAATTTAAAATTATGTTTTTAAATGCTAGGATCATTTAAAATAAGTGATCCATGATGACACGTCCGATCATTGCCAAATGAGCACAGTCCTTTGGCTTGTATCTACTTGAGAGGAACACTTTGGACATTTCCTACTTAAAAGAATACAGGAAAAATTCATGAAATGTAACTATAATAATGTATTACATTGTCTGTAGAGGGTACTTGAAAGGAGAGCTATTCGGGCCCCATTTTTGCTGTTGTGGCCACAAGCCCCACCTCATGTTCAGTTCACACAGCCTGGTAAAGCATCAGTAGCCTGGGGGAATTTGACAGACTCTACCTTCTTCACTGAAAACTTAGAAATCAATTACTCACATGTAATATGTGAGTCTAGGCTTGGCATTAAGTAGTTCAAGAAAGAAAGATCTAGGGGTATTAACTGGAAACAGTTATGCAGGAAGCAATCTCAAGAAACGTCGAAGAGGCGCAGTGTGTAGATGAGGGTTAGCAGTATATTCAGAAGTGTGGAAAGTTGTGTGCCACTGTGTATGGAGGAGGGGCAGTTACCCTGTGCAGGAACTCTACTGGTGCAGAACCACATCCAGGAGAAGCAGTGAGAGATGGATGCATTCAGAGGAGAAGGGCCAGCATGGGAACAGGTGCATGTAAGGCGTCATATGATGGGGAGTTGAAGGACTTGGGGATTACGTCCAAAAAAGGAGGATTGAAGGGGAACAAGGCGAATATCTTTAGAACTCTCAGTTTTGACTAGGGGGTATACTTGTTTTTTGTCCCTTCAAAAACAGGGAGAGATGCCATGGGCAAAAGTTGCAAATAGTTCAGCTGTAGTTCTATTTAAAAACAAACTTGTCACAACAACATCTGTCCAGGGGCGCCTGGGTGGCTCAGTCAGCTGAGGGTCCAACTTCAGCTCAGATCATGATCTTTTTTTTTTTTTTTTTTTTTTTTTTTTTCTGCTTTGTTTCATTTTGTTTTTATTGTGGTAAAATATACACAACATAAAACCAGTTTAATCATTTTTAAGTGTGCAGTTCAGTGGCATTAAGTATACTTATCTTCTTTTGCATCCATAACCAGTATCCACATCTGGAACTTTTTTCTTACCCCACACAGGAATAACTACCTGTCCCATTCCTTACCTTAGCTCTGCTAAATACTATTCTACTGTCTGTCTCTGTGAATTTAGCTGTTGTATATACCTCATTTAAGTGGAACCACACACTATTTGTCCTTTTGTGTCAAATGTCTTCATTCAACATTTGCATAATGTCTTCAAAGTTCATCCATATTGTAGCATGCATGTATCCACATTTCATTCCTTTTCTTTTTTTTTTTATTTTTTTTATTTTTATTTTTTTTATTTATATATGAAATTTATTGTCAAATTGGTTTCCATACAACACCCAGTGCTCATCCCAAAAGGTGCCCTCCTCAATACCCATCACCCACCCTCTCCTCCCTCCCACCCCCCATCAACCCTCAGTTTGCTCTCAGTTCTCAACAGTCTCTTATGCTTTGGCTCTCTCCCACTCTAACCTCTTTTTTTTTTTTTTTCCTTCCCCTCCCCCATGGGTTCCTGTTAAGTTTCTCAGGATCCACATAAGAGTGAAACCATATGGTATCTGTCTTTCTCTGTATGGCTTATTTCACTTAGCATCACACTCTCCAGTTCCATCCACGTTGCTACAAAAGGCCATATTTCATTTTTTCTCATTGCCACGTAGTATTCCATAGTGTATATAAACCACAATTTCTTTATCCATTCATCAGTGGATGGACATTTAGGCTCTTTCCATAATTTGGCTATTGTTGAGAGTGCTGCTATGAACATTGGGGTACAAGTGCCCCTATGCATCAGTACTCCTGTGTCCCTTGGGTAAATTCCTAGCAGTGCTATTGCTGGGTCATAGGGTAGGTCTATTTTTAATTTTCTGAGGAACCTCCACACTGCTTTCCAGAGTGGCTGCACCAATTTGCATTCCCACCAACAGTGCAAGAGGGTTCCCGTTTCAGATCATGATCTTGAGGTTCGTGAGTTTGAGCCCCTCATTGAGCTCTGTGCTGACAGCTTGGAGCCTGGAGCCTGCTTCATATTCTGTGTGTCTCTCTCTCTGCCCCTCACCTATTCACGCTCTGTCTCTCTCTCAAAAATAAGTAAACATTAAAAAAATCAAAGAAAATATCTGTCTAACAGAGTGGGCTGTCTTGCAAAGTAGTAAGTTCCCCATCATTGCATGTAATCAATAAATGCTGAATGACCAATATTAGGAATTTATAGAAGATATTCCAACGGTGAGTGGGCAGTTGAGCCAAATGATCGTAAAAGTTTCTAGCCATTCTAAGATTCTATCACTGAGAGAAAAGGAAATATTCTAATTCCTGCTCTGCTTGCCACTCACCATTTGGGGTTCTCAAATAAATAATAAACTCTCCGAGCTTTAGTTTCTTCAACTGTACTCTGGGAATAAAAATTATATCTACATCGTAAAGATGAAATGCGTATATAAAAGGACCTTGAGAATTATAATTTTTTTAATGTTTATTTATTTTTGAGAGAGACAGAGACAGAATGCAAGTGGGTTTGGGCAGAGAGAGAGGGAGGCACGGAATCTGAAGCAGGCTCCAGGCTCTGAGCTGTCGGCACAGAGCCTGATGCAGGGCTTGAACTCACGAGCTGTGAGATCATGACCTGAGCCGAAGTAGGACGCTTGACCGACTGAGCCACCCGGGCGCCCCAGGACCTTGAGAATTATAAAACCTGCTTTAAATGTAGTTATTACTCTACTGTGTAAAATTTTGGAGAAACAGGCCATCTATAGCACTCTTCTGGATGTCTAACTTCTAGAACTCAGTGGGTTGATGGCAGGAATGTCCCTCCCTTTACTTAATACTCCTTTACTTACATTAATTAATGGAGTTTACAGTTCTAATGGAACAGCAACCTGAGAGAATTCATTGTTCTCACCAATGGGAAGCACCCAATAAGAACATGTTTCTCTTCTTGAAACTTGCTACAGAATCAGACCAGATGGCTTTTAAGATATGGAATAAAGAATGAAATTGTTTTTGTAATTCTAAATGAAGAATTAGCAATTGTACTCATCTTACTATCTATTTTTAAAAGAGAAATGAAGAAAAGAAATTTGGAATTTGGGGAAGTCATGAAGACCTTTCAAAATTATCACTTGACAAAAAACAGGTAAGCTCATATTTGAAAACATGAAGTCATATGTGTGTCCAGGCTTATCTTTTCAGAAAAAAGGACAAATGTTCAGAAGCAATTTCAAGAAACAGGTAATATATACATTAAAGATTTTAATTGTGTTAGTAATGCCTCAGAGATCTGTTATTGAGTGATGGAAATAAGCTTATGTCCAGTTAATCAGAAGAAAGAACTGTGTATATCTTTAAGACAGATATTAAGCATATATGTTTGGGTACTTGTGGGTAATGAAATACAGGGATAGTGATGTAAAGCAGGAAAAATTAAACTGATAGAGGAGCGTCCAGGACCCAACGGAGATCTCATTCACTGCCCTTGAGCAGTGTGGGGTGGGGGTGGGCATACACACATCCAGCAGAGCCTCTCTACCTGTCCGTCATTCTCTTCACCAGGGCAGGGTTGCCTCGGAGCAGTTGGTGCTGGAGCTCCCAGTCAGGCTGGCTGACTTTTTTGGTCTTTTTACCTTTCCCTCTTTCACGGTGAGCCAAGCCCCACAGTCTAAGACCGTTTTCTACCCCCTGCTCCTACTCCCTGTTACCTGTCACAGGCATGATTCTGAGCACAACTCCTACTTCTTACTGTGTCTTGGCATTTGGTTCCTAGAGGACTGACATAATGCAGCCATCTCCTTTACTTTTCCTTGCCATGTAAGCTTGTGATGAACAGAACTGACGCCCACAGCTTGCTTTTGCTTGATACATTAGCTAGACTCCTGGGAGAGTGCTTTTACAGCACACGTTTATATTTCCAGTCAAGTTTGCCTATTGTTACTGAAGTGGGTTTCCACTGGAATGTGCTTGGCCCTGATAGGGACTAAGAAAAACTCTCACGGCTCCTTCTTTCTTACCAATTTGTGCAACATTTGCTCTCTTTTTCATGAAGTCTACTTCCAAAACAACGCTTCAGTTTCCATTTCACTCAGATCTTCTGACTCCCTGAGGACAAAAGTGGATAGGTTCCACCAACATCACCTCCACACGTGCTCTGGGTGCACCATAGAAATCAGTGGAATGAGCCACATAAAAATACTTTTTGAAACAAAGTGAGAAGACCTATTTATTATCTTTGGTTATATCCTTTAGCTCTGAAGGTCCCTGAATTGGCTGCTAGCATTAGCTTTTCAGATAAATTCTGAGAGGCCAGCATAACTCAAGTCCCATCTCTGCCACACTGTATGATGCATAAACCTGAAGATGCTGATAACTTCCTGAATAACCGCTCTCTTCGAGCTCCAGGAGGGATCACTTTCAAGTTGTCAGTTGGAGACAGGCTCTGGCGTCCTATGCAATAGATGTCATTTTAGCATTTTCTGTCTGTTTGGCACTGGGTTGAGTGACATGTGCAGATTTTTTTTGTTATTAGTCACATATAACTGATATATGTTGATTTTGTGCAAATTCCCAATCCTTTTCTCCAGGCATATTGAATTGAAATTTCTGGCATTGGGGTGTGGAAGTGTGTACTTTAGTTAGGCCTTAGGATATTCTAAGGCCCATCTGGGTGTGGGAATCATGGGAATCACAGAATATTTCATTCCCTGAATGACTTTGTCATGGACACATCAGTGAACAGTAATATTCAGCAGAGTAGACTAGACTAGATTAAAATGAAACATGAGGGGTGTCTGGGTGGCTCAGTCGCTTGAGCCTCCGACTTCAACTCGGGTCATGATCTCTCAGTGCGTGAGTTCGAGCCCTATGTTGGGCTCTGTGCTGACAGCTGGGAGCCTGGAGCCTGCTTTGGATTCTGGGTCTCCCTCTCTCTCTGCCTCTCCCATGCCCATGCTCTTCTCTGTCTCTGTCTCTCTCAAAGAAAAATAAACACTAAAAATAAAAATAAAGAAAAAGAAACATGAAATAGGACTAAATCCACATAGTAGATATTTATCCTTCTGTACAACAGTAACAGCTGCTGACGCTTGTAGAGCATCTACTGTATGTCCAGCGGTGTATCCCACAGCCTTCCTGTTTGATTCTTACACCACCTCTAGCAGGTAGGTAATATTATTTCCCCTATTTCATGCATTAGAAACCCGAGGACAGTAGAGGCTGAAGTAACCTGCCCACAGTCTCATTTCAAACAACAGCCAGAATTCAAATTCAAATCTACTTGATTCCAAAGCAAGCGCTTATAAGCACTGACCCCACGTGGTGTATTTCATGTCTGCATCCCTGTGGACTGAACATGGTATCTATACATTTTTAGCTCATTGCTCTGTTCCTGGCTTTACTCTAAATGCTAATATCAAAATAATTACTAGGAAATGAACAAGAGAAAACATAACGAATGCAGGAGATGTGGTATAAAAACAAAGATAGACAGTAGCTCATTCAGAATCAGTGTATTTTCACATGACTCAGGAACAAAGCTTAAAGCCAGCTCTTCCTGCTGCCACTCCCATTGCATTTCACACATCACTACCATTTATAGATATCCACATCCCTAAGGTTTAAATACTATTCATTTGGCCAGTTGAATCCCCCTGACTTTCTAGCCTGCTTGAATAGCTGGCCATGGAACACTTAGTTCTACATTAGAATTTTCTGCCACCAAGTGGTAATAGTGCTTCTTTGCACCATTGAGTAAATTTATCCTTACATTCCCTTTCTTTCATATGATTGTAACAACTATTTATTATATGACTATTATGTATTAGAAACTGATTAGAATTTTTTGTTATATTTGTATCCAAGTTTATATTTCCGATTTAGAGAAGAACTAGTCACATAAAAGTGATCCATGTGAATTTATAACTGTTTAGCCATATACCATTTAACTATACCAGTGGTTCCCAGCCAGGGGTGATCCATCCCCTGCCCCCACTACCGGCACCTCAGGGTACATTTGTAATACCTGGAGACATTTTGGTTGTCACAACCGGACAGGGGAGCTGTTATTGGCATCTAGTAGGTAGAGGGCAGGGATCCTGCTAAACATTCTACAATGCACAGGAAGCCCCACACAATAAAGACTTATCCAGCCCAAAGTGTCAATAACTGTTGGAATGAAGAATCTTTGGACTCTACCTATTGAGAGCATGAAGTGGTGGGAGTGCTGTGTGTTGTACTGAAATGTTATGAATACACAGAAGCTGTGGCCATTGACGCTTCAAGATCTACAGTCTGGACAATCTGTAATCACACACGTTCTCAAATGAACAGAATGCCATTTTCTGACATACCTGCCACTGTTACCTCTGCTCTGCCGTCCGGTGTGTTCGTTGGTACAGCATCAGCCTCATGCCGTCAGTTCAGTCCTTTACAGTTTAGATGTACCTTTACCATCTATGTTGAGCTGCAGCCAACTGGTTCACAAACCTCGATTGAACATGTTTTCTATAGCAAGGTGTCTAGCAGCCAGTGAACCCCATCAGTGACCCAGAAGCACTTTTTCCTTCCTTTATTTCAGCAACCGGTGCTTTCTGAGCACTTGCCATCTGCCAGCAGTTCTGGCTCCAGGGACAGTGAGGTGAGCTAAACAAAATCTCTCCTTCCATGGAGCCCAGCAGGATGTAGATAAACATGCAACCAAGCCAGTGAATAAAGTAAGTGTCAAATGACCTAGCTGGCTCCAGATCTATTTTTCATAAGGTGGGCAGGAAAACCTCTCTGCAGAGCTTATGTTTTAAGCTAAAACCCAAAAGAGGAGGCAGAGCAAATAAGCCAGTCAGGAAAAGAGCATTGCAAGAACGGGGAACAGCACACGCAAAGCCCTTAAAATAGAAATGAGTGAATGAACGAAGGCCTGGGTGATGTTGATATATTATTAAATTCCCCCCCCAACCCCCGCCGCCCCTATAGGCATGTAGTGTCCTGAGCTGCCTTAACTGGAGGTGATTGACATATCAGATGTTAAGGTTTCTTCATCTTCGAAAAAATAAAAATCCCAAAGAAACATATATTTTTCACTTTCTTATTTCCATGAACACTTTTTGGATGTACTAGTGGCCCCTAACGAAAGAAGGAGACATCAAATTAATAACTTCCAATCATGAGGTTGTAAATTAATGAATAGGTGGTAAATAAGTCAAAGGCACAATGCACAAAGATCCCTTTGTCTGGATCCTCTCCTCTGATTATGAACCTGTCCTCACCCTCCATGCTGTATCATGAAAAATGGGGGATGAAAGTGGGCTTGAATCTTGTCGTCACGTTTAATGGTGCCCTTAAAGCATAAATCATGGTTTGAAAGCCAGGAAGCATTATATCATCATAAAGATAAGTGAATAACTATTTTTAAGAATAAATATTAAAAATTACATTGTTAAAAACATGTTGAAGTTTGCATTTGTTTCCCACATCCATAGAGTAGTAGGACTTGAAGGAGAATAGGTATCCACTGGACTAGTCCCTTCATTGTTGGAGAGCGTGCAGAAAGTTCCAGCATCTCACCTGCTGCTCCAGAGCTGTTGTGGCAGAGCCTTAGTCTTCACATTTCTGTCAAGCACTCTTTTATTAGAGAATCCAAGTTGCCTCTCTTTGGTTCATTTGGCCAATTGTATAATTTTATCTTAATTATGTTTAAAGTTAATATAAAGTGAAAGAATATGGATATTTTGCTGACACTGTTAGAGAGGTTGAAAGACAAGGGGAAATAGCTACATGAAAAGGGGTGCTGATATTTTCAAAATTGCATATTGTGTTTTTATGGATCTTATCAGCCTTAGTATATTCTTCCTGTGCATATAACTTAGCAAGATAATGATTGTTATGTTCTTCACTGAATACCCAGAATCCATAGCACAGCATCTTCATATAGAGGGCACTCCATCAATGTCCAGTGTTTACTGGATGAATGTGTGCATAGCTGTTTTAGGTCAGCATGTGGCCATTTAAAGCATCAAGGCATTGAAGTTAAGGACTTTAATTCTCAATGAGATTTACTTGCAGCAACTTAGATGCCATTGGGAAATATGAATCATCACTGTCTTTGAAGATGGTCTTGAAGTTTCTTGTCCCTTGGAAAACAGTTGTACACCAAAAACAACAACAAAAACAAAAACACAAATGTGAAGCTGATGTGTTTTGCTCAGGTTCTCCTACTTATTTATTTTTAAAACCATGTTTTTCCTTTTAGAGAATGCCATGAAAAGTTTTTTTTAATCATTTTCTTAGCATGTTATTTTTTAAAAAAAGTTTTTAACATTTATTCATTTTTGAGAGAGAGAGAGCATGAGTGGGGCAGGGGCAGAGAGAGAGACACACAGAATCTGAAGCAGGCTCCAGTCTCTGAACTTTGAGCACAGCACCAATGCGGGGCTCGAACTCATGGACCGTGAGATCATGACCTGAGATGAACTTGTGCGCTTAACAGCTTGAGCCACCCAGGTGTCCTATTAGCGTGTGTATACAGGACTTTACCACCTTAACTGCAGATTGTTTTAGATCTTTTTTATTTGCCTGTTCAAGCAAATATATGGTTTCAAAAGTACTGCCCAAATGTGATACTATGTAGATCCTAAAATTCAAATGCATTAATTTGTTTTTTATTGGCCCCTGAACTCTGTCTCACAACAAAGTCTTACCCTTGTGTTACTTCAGGCACCCACCTACAAGTGTGGGTGTAGTGCTCATGGATGCTGGCCTGTTGCTCCCTTAACAGAGGACTTCTTAGATCACCACCATCACTTCCCCAACTTGTTTGCCTCCTCCTCTCTCAGAGATGTGCCTGTGAGAATGTTAAAGCATGACTGTCATGACTACATGACTGATAGCCATGAAGTCTATGAAAGTCCTCAGACAACCTTGAATAACCATTGAGAGATCCAGCACCCCTCAGGTGCCTCTGGTTCGTCTTGGAAGATAGAATATAAAGCAAATTAAATGAAAGATTTACATATGTAACTTATAAATTCTTATATATAACTAGTAAATATCGTTACATTATTTAGAAGAAAAATAAGAATTTTTGATTCTTTTCAAATTACAGCTTGGGCATAGTAAACAATCAAGTATAAGGAGCTCACAAGATTTCCAGTTAAATAGTTTCAATAATCCTCCAGGAAAGTATCAGGTAAGCATGATTTTTTTTTTTTTTTTTTAGAAAACTAAGACTAGTTGTTTGTAATATTTAAAATCCCGGGGCGCCTGGGTGGCGCAGTCGGTTGAGCGTCCGACTTCGGCCAGGTCACGATCTCGTGGTCCGGGAGTTCGAGCCCCGCGTCAGGCTCTGGGCTGATGGCTCAGAGCCTGGAGCCTGTTTCCGATTCTGTGTCTTCCTCTCTCTCTGCCCCTCCCCCGTTCATGCTCTGTCTCTCTCTGTCCCAAAAATAAATAAACGTTGAAAAAAAAATTTTTTTTTTAAATCCCAAACTATGTGATTCTTTAAGTGAAAATGAACTATTATGTTGTTTTTCTCAATATCAAAATAATGCATGAATTCAACAAATATGTGCCTATACTTTCTAAGGACTGGAGATACATAAGTAAATAAAATAGGTGAAGTCTTGGCATCCCAGAGCTTAGAGTCTACATGTTCATTGTAAAAGGCCTATATGTTCATTGTAAAAAGTCTATCCTCACAAAAAAACATACAGGAGAGAATAAAGTGTACCTCAAAACCCACTACTGAGATTTAAAGACTACTCACTTGGTGATATTCTGCCAGGTGATTATGTGTATATGTATAATTTTACATGTACTTCAATATTATATAACTGTATATATAATATATAAAGGAGTTAATAGTACTTAAATAATGGCTAACAGTTTTTCACTTCACAAAACATATATTTATATTAATTTTAATGGATGTATAGTACTCTTTGTACAAATATATGATAATTAAAATAATTTCCTATTGATGGAACTTTAACGATTTTTTTCTACTATTATAAGTAGTACTACTATGAACATTGTCCATGCACCCAGTTACATCCTTAGAATAAGTTCTTAAAAGTGGAATTTTACTGTCCACCATTTAATTTGGGGTTTAGAGAGTTAGATTTGGTTTAACTATATATCGACCCAGGACTTCCTGCACGTGGTACTGAACCTCCTGCATTTCCAACATTCTCATGGTTGAAGCCCAGATGGGGGAAAACTTTGTTACACTGAAACTAGACATTCCAGTGCACTGGGAGGGGCAAGATGGTGGAGCAGCCTGGAAGTTCTCGGCTTCTCTCATCCCTGAAATGCAGCTAGATCAGCACAACCCATTTTTCACACCTGGAAAATTGATGTTAGGATTGACAGAACAATATGCTTAACTTGAACCACAGAACTCAGCATGTACATGGCACAGAGAGGTGAACTGGGGGAGAGAGAAGCTGTGAAGGGTAGGGAGCTGTTTTTGTTTGCAGAGAGGGGACAGAGACAGGTGGTATAGTATAGGAAAAGCACTCCCCCTGAAAGTAGATGGAGAGAAAGAGAAAGAGTGAAAACACCCACAATGGATTGAACAAAAAAGGGAGAAAGGAGAAAGAAGAGGGTTTCAGTACCACTAGGACTCTATAAACAGGGGAACACAGAGTTGGAAACTCCTCAGCTCAATACCTGGCAGAGGTCTGATAGGGAGTTCTGACAGAGCTCTGAGTCCCTAGGAGCATACAGTGAGGTCTGAGGGGTCCATGGGCCGCAGGGGAGAAGCCGTTCCTCTGCTAGGAGGGCATTTGGTGGAGGCCATACAACCTCCCCATAGGAAAAGGTCCCAGTGGACCCCAGAGAACAGCCATGTTTTCTGGTATTGGAACAAAGATGCCAGGGCATGGTTAAACCCGGTGCTAGCTGTGTGTTGTGTTTTGCCATAATCTCTCAGCCTCTGCTGCCATGTGAGCACATGAACTTTTCCTGGGGCAAGCAGGCACCCAGCCACATTCTCTGAACCTCTGCAAGAGCGCAGCCACACTAATGTTACCTGGGGCAAGCTAGCACCTGGCCATTGCCCGGTGAGACTCTCCCTCAGAATGTTGGAGGGGGTCCAAGCTGTAGGGCTCTCAGAAGTGAGGGGTTTGGAAACACAGCCCCATTTGAGATAAAATTTGGGAGAGAGGTGCTGCCTGGCAGGCTGACAGCTTGGACACAGTGTAGAAGCAGGGAGCAGACAGAAGCCAGAGACAAAGGAGGGGTCCTTGATTGCCACTGAGTGAGAGCATAGAATTCTGGTGCTAGAGACTGCGAAGCTGGGTGATGCCATTTTTACCTCTCCCACACCTGTGCATAAACACACATGCACGCCACACCTATACACCCCATTAAGCTAAGCAGCACCACCTAGTGGAGAACGGAGCTGTTACACCAAGTCCTACCCAATTGAGCCCTCCAAGAACATGCCCTAGAGGACCACCACAAGTCTCTCCACCTGCTTATTACACAGACTATAAAGTCCATCCTAGTTAGATTTTTAGGGAAAACTGGATGTAATTTATTTTGGATTTCATTATGTTCTCTGGTCCATCTATTCTTTTTTTGTTGTTTTTTTCTTTTCTTATTCCTGGATACAGAAAGAGAAAAATTTATTTTTTTTTTTCAGTTTAAGACTTTTAAAAATATTTTTACTACACTTTTTCTTTTTTGTAAAATTTTAAATTCTATTTTACTTCGTTTCATTTTATTTTATTGTATAATTTTTTAACATTTAAAAATTTTTTCTTGGGGCGCCTGGGTGGCGCAGTCGGTTAAGTGTCCGACTTCAGCCAGGTCACGATCTTGCGGTCCATGAGTTCGAGCCCCGCGTCAGGCTCTGGGCTGATGGCTCAGAGCCTGGAGCCTGTTTCCGATTCTGTGTCTCCCTCTCTCTCTGCCCCTCCCCCATTCATGCTCTGTCTCTCTCTGTCCCAAAAATAAATTTTAAAAAACGTTGAAAAAAAATTAAAAAAAAAATTTTTTTTTCTTACCTTTTTTCTTTCCCTTTTTTCTCTATTCTATCAAGTTTCTTTCAAAACCAAATCAAAACATATCTAGGATCTAGCTCCCTTTATTTAATTTTTTGTGTTGTTTTTAACTTTATAATTTTATTTTTTATTTTACTAATTCTTTTTCTTCTTCCAAAATGACAAAATGAAGGAATTCACCCCAAAAGAAAGAACAGGAAGAAATGACAGCCAGGGACTTAATCAACACAGATATAAGCAAGATGTCTGAACTAGTATTTAGAATCATGATAATAAGAACTAGCTGGGTTTGAAAAAAGCATAAATCCCTTTCTGCAGAGATGAAAGAAGTAAAATCTAGTCAGGATGAAATTAAAAATGCTATAACTGGGGTGCCTGGGTGGTTCAGTTGGCTAAGCGTCCGACTTTAGCCCAGGTCACGATCTCGCAGTTCGTGGGTTCGAGTCCCACCTCGGGCTCTGTGCTGACAGCTCAGAGCCTGGAGCCTGTTTCAGATTCTGTGTCTCCCTCTCTCTCTGACCCACCCCGTTCATGCTCTATCTCTCTCTGTCTCAAAAATAAATAAATGTTAAAAAAAATTTTTTTTTAAATGCTATAACTGACATGCTATGTTGAATGGATGCCATGGCAGCATGGATGGATGAGGCAGAGTAGTGAATCAGCAATACAGAAGACAAAATTATGGAAAATAATGAAGTAGAGAAAAAAGAGGGAAACTTAGGCAAAAGAATGATACAAGAATTTGAGAACTCCGTGACTCATTAAAAAGGAATAACATCCAAATCATAGGAATCCCAGAAGATGAAGAGAGAGAAAAAGGGGTAGAAGGCTTATGTGAGCAAACCATAATGGAAAATGTTCCTAACCTGGGGAAAGACAAAGACATTGAAATCCAAGAAGCACAGAGAGCTCCCATTAGATTGAACAAAAAACAACCATCAACAAGGCATATCATGGTCAAATTCACAAAATACACAGACAAGGAAAGAATTACAAAAGCAGCAAGGAAAAAAAAAATACTTAACCTACAAGAGCAGACAGATCAGGTTCACAGCAGACCTATCCACAGAAACTTGGCAGGCTAGAATGGAGTGGCAGGATATATTCAACATGCTGAATTGGAAAAAATATACAGTCAAGAATTGTTTATCCAGCAAGGCTGTCATTCGAAATAGGAGAGATAAAGAGTTTCCCAGACAAACAAAAACTAAAGAAGTTCATGACCACTAAACCAGTCCTGCAAGAAATTTTAAGGGGACTTTCTGAGGGGAGAAAAGATGAAGCAAAAGAAAACAAAACAAAAGAAAACAAAAAATACCAAAACCAACAAAGACTAGAAAGGACCAGAGAACACCACCAGAAACTCCAGCTCTACAAGAAACATAATGGCAATAAATTCATATCTTTCAGTATTCACTCTAAATGTCAATGGACTAAATGCTCCAATCAAAAGACAAAGTGTATCAAAATGGATAAGAAAAAAAGATCCATCTATATGCTGTTTACAAGAGATCCACTTTAGACCTAAAGACACCTTCAGATTGAAAGTAAGGGGATGGAGAAACATCTATCGTGCTAATGGTTGCCAAAAGAAAGCTGGAGTAGCCATTCTTACATCAGACAATCTAGATTTTAAAATAAAGACTGTAACAAGAAGTGAGGAAGGGAATCATATCATAATTAAGAGGTATATCCACCAAAAGACCTAACAATTGTAAACATTTATGCCCACAACCTGAGACAACCCAAATATATAAATCAGTCAATCACAAACATAAAGAAACTCCTTGATAATAATACCATAATAGCAGGGGACTTCAACACCCCACTTACAACAATGGACAGATCATCCAAGCATAAAATCAACAAGGAAACAATGGCTTTGAATTACACACTGGGCCAGATTGACTTAACAGATATATTCAGAACATTTCATCCTAAAGCAGTGGAATACACATTCATCTTGAGTACACATGGAACATTCTCCAGAATAGATCACATACTAGGACACAAATCAGGCCTCAACAAGTACAAAAAGATCAAGATCATACCATGCATATTTTTAGACCACAACACTATGAAACTCAAAATCGACTACAAGAAAAAAATTGGAAAGACCATGAATAGTTGGAGATTAAAGAACTTCCTACTAAATAAGGAATGGGTTAACCAAGAAGTTAAAGAGGAAATTAAAAGTACATGGAAGCCAATTAAAATAACATGACGGCCCAAAACCTCTGGGATGCAGTGAAAGCAGTCATAAGAGGGAAGTATATAGCAATCCAGGCATTCCTAAAGAAGGAAGAAAGGTCTCAGATACACAACCTAACATACACCTTAAAGACCTGGAAAAAGAACAGCAAATAAAACCCCAAACAAGCAGAATATGGGAAATAATAAAGATTAGAGCAGAAGTCAATGCTGTCGAAACCAACAACAACAACAACAACAACAACAACAAAACAGTAGAACAGATCAATGAAACCAAGATCTGGTTCTTGGAAAGAATTAACAAAATTGATAAACCATTAGCCAGTTGGATCAAAAAGAAAAAGGAAAGGACCCAAATAAATAAAATCAAGAATGAAAGAGGAGAGATCACAACCAACACAGCAGAAATGAAACCAATAATAAGAGAATATTATGAGCAATTATATGCCAATAAATTGGGCAATCTGAAAGAAATGGACAAATCCCTAGAAACATATAAAATACCAAAACTGAAACCGGAAGAAATAGGAAATTTGAACAGACCCATAACCAGTAAAGAAATCGAATTAGTAATCCAAAATCTCCCAACAAACAAGAGTCTAGGGCTGGATGGCTTTCCAGGGGAATTCTACCAAACATTTAAAGAAGAGTTAACACCTACTTTTGGAAGCTGTTCCAAAAACTGGAAATGGAAGGAAAACTTCCAAACTTATTCAAGTGGGATCGTGGTGAATGATTCTTTTAATGTATTGTTGAATCCAGTACAGGGCTGAGTCAATATCTGCAAAACAATCAATGTGGTGCATCACATCAATAAAAGAAAGAATAAAAACCACACGATCCTCTCAATAGATGCAGAATAAGCGTTGACAGAATACAGCATCATTTCTTGATAAAAACCCTCAAGAACATAGGGATGGAAAGATCAGACCTCAAGATCATAAAGGCCATATACAAAAGACCCACAGCTAATATCCTTAATGCAGAAAAACAGAACTTTCCCCCAAGGTCAGGAACATGACAGGGGTGTCCACTTTCACCACTGTTTTTTAACATAGTTGGAAGTCCTAGCCTCAGCAATCTGACAACACAAAGATATAAAAGTCATCCAAATCAGCAAGGAGGAAGTCAAACTTCGACTTTTCTCAGATGACATGATACTCTATATGGAAAACCCAAAAGATTTCAACCAAAAACGTCTAAAGCTGATCTATGAATTCAGCAAAGTCACAGGATTTACAATCAATGCACAGAAATTGGTTGCATTTCGATACCCCCATAATGAAGCAGCAGATAGAGAAATCAAGGAATTAGTACCATTTATAATTGTACCACAAAACATAAAATACCTAGGAATAAAGCTAACCGAAGAGGTGAAAAATCTATACACCGAAAACTATAAAAAGTTTATGAGAGAAACTGAAGAAGACACCAAAAAAAGGGGGGCAATATTCCATGTTCATGGATTGGAGAAACAAATATTGCTAAAATGTCAATAGTACCCAAAGCAATCCCTATAACAATAACACCAGCATCCTTCACAGAGCTAGGACAAACAATCCTAAAATTTGTATGGAACCAGAAAAGACCCTGAATAGCTAAAGCAGATCTGAAAAAGAAAACCAAAGCTGGAGGCATCACAATTCCAGACTTCAAAATGTATTACAAATCTGTAATCATAAAGACAGTATGGTACTGGCACAAAAACGGACACATAGATCAGTGGAACAGAGTAGAGAACCCAGAAATGGACCTGCAAACATATAGCCAACTAATCTTTGATGGAGCAGGAAAGAATATCCAATGGAATAAAGACAGTCTCTTTAAAACTGGTGCTGGGAAAACTGGACACTGAAATGCATAAGAATGAACCTGGACCACTTTCTTACACCATACACAAAAATAAACTCAAAATGGATGAAAGACCTAAACATAAGACAGGAAGCCGTCAAAATCCTAGAGGAGAAATCAGGAAAAAACCTCTTTGACCTTGGCCACAGCAACTTCTTACTCAACATATCTCTGGATGCAAGGGAAACAAAAGCAAAAATGAACTACTGGGACCTCATCAAAACAAAAAGCTTCTGCACAGCAAAGGAAACAATCAGCAAACCTAAGAGGCAACCAATGGAATGGGAGAAGTTATTTGCAAATGACATATCAGATAAAGGATTAGTATCCAAAATCTATAAAGAACTTATCAAACTCAACACCCAAAAACCAAATAATCCCGTGAAGAAATGTGCAAAAGACATGAATAGGCACTTTTCTAAAGAAGACATCCAGATGGCAAACAGACACATGAAAAAATGTTCAACATCACTCATCATCAGGGAAAACAAATCAAAACCACAATGAGATATCACCTCACACCTGTTAAAATGGTTAAAATTAACAACTCAGGCCACAATGGATGTTGGCGAGGATGTGGAGGAAGAGAAACCCTTTTGCACTCCTGGTGGGAATGCAAACTGGTACAGCCACTCTGGAAGACATTACAGAGGTTCCTCAAAAAATTAAAAAATAGAACTACCCTGAGACCCAGCAATTGCGCTACTAGGTATTTATCCAAATGATATAGGTATGCTGCTTTGAAGGGGTACATATACTCTAATGTTTATCGCAGTGCTATGGACAAGAGACAAACTATGGAAAGAGCCCAAATGTCCATTGACAGATGAATGGATAAAGAAGATGTGGAGTGTGTGTGTGTATACACACACACACACACACACACACACACACACACACACACACTGGAATATTACTCAGCAATCAAAAATAATGAAATCTTGCCATTTGCAACGATGTGGATGGAACTATAATGTATTACGCTAAGCAAAATTAGAGAAAGACAAATATCATGACTTCACTCATATGAGGACTTTAAGATACAAAACAGATGAACATAAGGGAAGGGAAACTAATATAAAAATGGGGAGGGGGAAAACATAAGAGACTCTTAAATATAGAGAACAAATTGAGGGTTACTGGAGGGGTTGTGGGTGGGGGAAGGGCTAAATGGGCAAAGGGCATTAAGGAAGACACTTGTTGCGATGAACACTGGGTGTTATATGTAGGGAGTGAATCACTGCATTCTACTCCTGAAATCATTATTGCACTATATGTTAATGTAAATTTTAAAAAATAGAAGTAATGCACTAAAAAAAAAGAAACTAGACATTTCTGAATTATTAGCAAGTATAAAATCAAAACTACCTTTCTTGGTAAGGGAGGTCAAAACATAAATGAGTGTATGTTTGCTTAATTTGCCATTTCCACATCCAGTACTATACACACCGTCAACCTCCTCAAATGAAAGGCATTGTTTTGCTCTACTACTTTGCAAGTAAAATATAAGCAGTAAACATCAAGGGGTAGATGTTTTTTCTAAGCCTATTCTTTTCTCAAGAGTTAACTTGTTAGTCATTAGCTCTGGTAATGTAAAAATTGCTGTAATAATTTGCCGATAGTGTGCATTCCATGCCAGGTAAATCCTCTTAGTCTTTGTTAGCATTACTTATAAGGTCCTTGCAGGGGAAAGACCCAGACAGTTATTCCAAATGAAAGATTTGTCATAAACATAAAAGTGAGCTGGGTTTCTCCTTTGTCTAGAAAATTATGAAGAGGCTCATTAAAAGATACGTCTTACAAGCCCAGATAGATCGGGAGAGTGACGACGTGAATGAAGGTGAGCTGAACAGGGACCAGCCGGCCCCTGAGCCTGAGTGTGGGTGCAGCCCTGCTGTAGAGCTGGAGGAAAGCTGGAGAGAGCGGTTTGGGGAGGGTGAGCCTCCTAGGGAAGAGAGTGAGGGTCTCACCAACCGTCAGCGCTACTAAATAGTGTCAGAAAATAGGCTGTTTTTCCAGAGTTGGGGCAGGTGTCACTTGCGACATAAGTAACTGTTGCTTTTGGGGAGTGGCTTGCAGGGATGAGGAAGTGGTTGGGAAAAGTAAAAGGCTCTTGCCCCCAATCCTGCAAACATTGGCCATGAATGTTTCCTTTTTACTAGAGAATCTAGAAAAGATACTCAGATTCCTCAGTGTCTTTTAAGTTGGGTTGACCTGACAAGATGTAAGTTTTGGGACCTGCAACAGTAATGACTGTGGCTTTCTCAGTAGAAGGCACTACCATCAAGTGCTACCCCTGTGACTGTTCAAAACTAATAGGTCCTCAAGTCAGCAGATTTCCTCAGAGTCTGACGGAATTGGCACCTCTTCCAATTTCCTTGGGACTTTTGTTATAATTTTTTCTCTATAACCTTTTCATTAACCAAAAGCTTTAGCTGAGAAAATTGAAACCTGCCCCCTTAGGAAGTTTTTTCCTTTGAAAGGATTCAAACTACAGATGTGTGTGGAACTGACTGATTTCATTCTGTTCCAGAATCACTAGTTTCTCTGCATTATATATTTATAGTTGACTTTCTATCTCTCTTGTTTTTTAAAGGGGAACTGAAGGAAATTAAACAGGACATCTCAAGCCTCCGCTATGAGCTCCTTGAAGAGAAAACTCAGAATTCAGAAGACCTCGCAGAACTTATTAGAAAACTTGGGGAGAAATTATCAACGGAACCAAAGCAAGAGGAAGGCAATAGATAATGCAAAGATGTCCATTAAAAATACTATTTATTTGTCTACTTGAAGCCATATTATTTTCCAATTTATTTTTTAAGTGCCATTGTGACCATCTTTTAGACAAGGAAATGTCCAAAGATAACTTGGGAAATTCCATTATCTGAAACCCTAATATTTAATATTTTTGGTGATTAAATTTCATTGTTCAGGCTAAAGTTTGTGGATTATGGTGAAAATTATGCCCAACTATTTGATGTTTTCTTGACCATAACAATCGTGATGCTGTGATTGCTATCTAGTGTCTGCCTGGGGATTGTCTTGGCTGGTAGGAGGCTGACACCAGCCTTTACCTTGAAGGCGATTTCAGGTAACTGCTTGCCTACCTTATGGATTCTCTGATGGTGACTTCCAGCCCTGAAATCTAGGGGCAGATAATCTGTAGCTGTTTGGAAAATGCTATTTAATCATCTGCTCTAAGCCCTCACAGAATATGATTGGTAATATCTGTGCAAAATTGGGTTAAATCTTTCCTAAATTTGCCAGTTCACCTCTTTGAAAACGTTACACTTAACAGTGAAAAAGTGCTTCCTCTACTGAGCCCTGGGAACATGGTTTAGTTTGTGTGTGTATGTGCATGTGCATATGCATACACACGCGAGTGCACATAGAAAAGTGTGTATGAAATGCTCGTCCTGTTTTCTTTTGTAGCCAATATGGACTCTCAAAACCTCTTTATCTTTTGATTTTTACTGTGACTGAAAAATTATTGTCCAAATAATGAATCCTTTATTGGAGAAGTATCAAAGTCACAACTGATTATGATTATTTGGTCCAATTATAGCATAATGTTGTGCTTTTTTTGAGGCATTTACAGGTAAATCCCACATTTGGCATTGAGTATAAAGGAAACTGTGGAGGGAACTTGCAAATACTTACCTTTATTCTCAGTATGTTCTACCCTCTGTCAAAATATATGAAGCAGGGATGTGCGTTTGTAGGCATCCACGTAGGCTGCTCTTACGATGTGAAGCAATATCTACAGCGATTAAAAGAGAGAGGTGAAAGTTCATCTTTTCAACTACACAGACTACCAACATTTAAATGATGCTGGGTATTAACTGGAAATGTTTCTTAAGTTCAGTAAAGAGAGGTTTCAAATGCAAATTTTTAACTTCATTTTAGAGATAAAATAGTCACAAAAATCTAGTTAGCCCCAACTTTGAATTAATTTAAGTCAAAGTAGTTTTATGTAACCAGATCACAAAATGCAACTGAAATTTGCACTCAGTGATTTTGTATTTGTGGGTATCATTTACTGAGAAGTTATTTAGTAATACAGAAAAGGTAGGCTTTCAAATGTTTTGTGACAGCATCTGAGCCAGAAGTTGTAAAAATCAGCCTCCTAGCAAATGCACTATTAGCAAGTTAAAATAACCTAACACCCACAAAGCTTTGTGTTGTGCCATGAAGGAGATTGGCCTCTATGCCAAGGGGTGCTCTGTGACAGCAAATGGGCTTGACTCCAAAGAATCTAGAAAAGATACTCACGTTCCTCAGTGTCTTTTAAGTTGGGTTGACCTGACAAGATGAAAGTTTTGGGAGCTGCAACAGGGATGACTGTGGCTTTCTCAGTAGAAGGCACTACCGTCAAGTGCTACCTCTGTGACTGTGCAAAACTAATATGTCCTGGAGTCAGTAGCTCTCCTCAGAGTCCGACGGAATTGGCACCTCTTCCAATTTCCTTTCAATTGGAACATGAAAAGAAAGCAACCACGTTTTAAGAAAGGTTTTTAAAAACTCCAACAAGAGCTTAATTAAAGGCATATTGTCAGAGGATGGCCATAAGCATGACTATCCTGCACAAGTGTCAAGCCACTGGCTTTAACTCTTGTATTCCTGTTGTAGTCAGCCTAACATATAAAAATAAAATGATTAATCAGATTAAATGTATTTGCTCATCCTGTTCTCCCGGTCATATTTCTCTGCTCAAATTCGGTGCTTTCTGGACGCTTGTAAGGAGGGAAGCCCAGTGATGTCTGACTCTGACCATACAGCTGCTTCCTGGAGGCCAAGCCACAGTCACACCTCATAGCAGACCTACTACCAGCGAACAAAATGAAGTCCCACTGCCTCGTTTTACTCTGCTCTTTGTATTACTCTGAAACTGAGAATTAACACAAATCCAGTACGGTTTTACTACGTATATCAAGTGGGTGACCAGAATCTACCGTCTGCTTAAAACTTTGCTAGGGACCAAAAATGAAAAATGAATGTCTGACCTCAAAGAGCGTACAGCCCAGTAAAGAAACAGGAGTATAAGAAGCACACAACTACAAGAAAGGTTTCCTGAGTCTCTACTGTGTGCAGGCACATGATAAGTGCTTTCCATGCATTATTGAATTTAATCTAACTTTATGCTGATAACAACTGTATGAGGTAAACACTATTAATACCCTCGTTTTAGAAATGAGAAAACTGAGGCTTTTAGAAACTAAGTAACTTCAATATAGAATAGGTGCCAGAGCTGGGAACAAAACCCAGACTTGCCTCACAACAGAGGCTTCACATTTACCTGTGGTCTTGACAGAAAATACTGGAGCGTGGTTGTCTCACTGTAAAACCCACCTTTCAGTCTCCAGGTGAGGAAAAATGGGCTGTATCTCAACACCGTAAAGTCCATTACTTGCCAACGCAGAGACAGACAATGGTGTTAATCATGGAAGGGTGTGGGTAAAGAGAAGATTTGGCTTTGAAAGGATTGCATATTTAAAAAAATAATAGATGGGGATGTACATTAGGGGGTGGAGACAGTGTGAGCAGGGCCAAGAGCTGGGCATGTGTGGGGGACACTAGGTTCTGCAGAAAGAAATGGTAAATCCAGTGGCTGTAACTTGGTGAGGAGAACAGATTGACTTTGAGAAGTCTGTCCTATCCATCCAGACCGTGCGGCAGTATTTGCCAACCAGGCAGACTGACCAACCGGTAGCATCACTGTCGGGACCAATTTCCAGTTTCAGGCTGAGAGAAACTGAAGACTCCATAAAAATAGACTTTTTGCTCCTTTTCTGGCTCCTATGCTCGCAAGGAACTGGCATCCCCCTCTACACATGCCTCGAATGCAAACAGTGAATGCCGTCCATGTGAGAGACAAGAAGTTAACGATTTCTCTAGAACAGATAATATCTAAGAAAGGGCCGGGTAAGGATGACCAGATGAAGCTATTATACCTGTATTCCAGACCTCCAGAACTAAACATCTCAATGCTAAGACCTCCTGGCTCCAGGGAATAACAGCTGGGCCCTTGTCTTTGTTCTCACCAGTTCCTGGATGCCTGAGAGGACAGGTGCACCAGACCTAATCCTCAAAACAAAACAAAACCCAGACCCCGAACAAAGACAAGACTGTCTCCTTTATGAGTCTGCCGGACCCTCGGTCCGTACCTGCATTTTCTCTATACCTTCACTTAACTCTGCTTTCACCTCCTGCTGGCTCACGCTTCGTTTCCATCCTCGGTGTGGCCCGGGACCCTCTTGGCTGGTCCTGAAGGACCCCATCTGTGTCTCCTGGCCCAGCCTGCCAGCATCAAGGCCAAGGAAGAGACGTTTCTCCAAGTGACATTTAGGTATGAACTGCATTTGTTCTAACAAGCAGATATGATCTCCTTCTTCAGTCTGAGGTTTTCCTTCATCATTGTGTGCCAATTGGGGGGTGGTGGTGGTTATGACAGTCATGCCAATGGTCCCCACAGCTACACTGAATGGTGCCAGAGATGGGTTCCTACACTAGTTAGAGTCTCTGCCCTTTGGTATAAAGTGTGCAGATTGAGTCACTGGAGAAGCAGAAAAGAATATGAATTCCTAACCCACACCTCTACATTGTACTCAGGAACTCTATCTAATGAGCTTTCCAACTGAGCAAGTTACTCAAAGGTTGTGTAGGAGTATAGTCCAGCATCCTAACAGGGATGGAAGTTGAAAATAGCTAAACATCTGTTACTGTACAAAATGTTGACTCATAGTGTGAGTCTTTACTTTTATATGTGACTAGCCTTCCACGAAAGCTCTGGAAGACCTGGCTAATTAACGCAGATTATTTTTTTTCTAATCATTATAATGATTGATTGAATGTTCTTCTTTACTCTGTATATATTACAGCTACAGCCATGAAAGTCTCCACAGTCATTTTTTCAAGCATCTTCCCAGGATGAATTCAATGGTAACACCTCGTCACAAGTTATAAAAAAACTCTTATGTTGGAATCAATTTTTGAGATTTTTGTACTGTTAAAAAGAAAACCATAGGCCCCAAATGGCGTCACTTAGTTAAGGCCCCACATCAGCAAACCAAGACTTAGTACCTAACCTAACTACAGCTTCAACCCCCAGGAATGTAACCTTTAACCAGTCAACATGGGGATTTCCTGGTAAGCACTAGGAAATGAACTGACAGTCTCCTTTCATTCCCCTTATAAGGGCGACCTTGCCTAAAATAATGGATTCTTTGCTAATTCCTTTTTTCCATTCCCCTTCTATCTTTAAAAACCTTTACTTTTGTGTAGCCCTTTGGAGCTGCCCTCTACCTGCTAGAGGGCTGCTGCCCGGTTGAAGAACTGGTTCATAGAGCCAGTTAAATCTTGAAAGTGTAATTGGTTGGGTTTTTGTTAGTTAACAAAAGCTAAGAGAAAATAGCTAGAGACACTGACCAACTGTATGCTTTTTTTTTTTTTTTTTTTTTTTGCTAATGTCATGTGATGGATAATTTATCCAGGGTAAGTGGATCATAGGGCTATTGATTCATGTTTTTCAGACTCTTATGAAAATGACATATTAAGTAGCCACCTCATTCGACGTTAAGGGGAATTACACCTACCAGATCATGTTCATAACAGTTACACCTTAAGTACGATGTTATCTAGAACATTGAAGTAAAAACCATGAAAAAGAAGTAGGTACAAAATCTGAAAAAATGTTCACCTTTCTTCTGTTTATAATGTCTATACTGCAAGCCATAGGCTTTTGTCACTGTCCACCAATAAACAGTAGGTAGACAGGCAGGTGCTCAAGGAAATGCACAAACATTATGAATTTCTTTCTAAATCATTAGAAAAAACCTTAGTAATGACATTTGGGAAGTGAGTCTTGAACTCCACTATCTTGCATTTTTGTTCCAATCATTGTCCAGGAAAATAGAGTTTCATTTCACCATAAAGAATTATTTCAGAATAAAATAAGTTTACTCGTTATCATGTCTCAGACTGAAAGAACTATAGCAACACTCTGCTTTTGCCTTAACCTTTTCAGTATGCTGCGATTTCGCCATCCGACATTTACCCTTCACTCTTCTTCAGAAAATGGACTAGCCTTTGGAATAATTGGAAAAGGTCAAATTTTGTGTTTCCTTATATTTCAAAAACTATTAACATGTTGCCATATTGTTGATATGACTTGTTATTGTAGAAGAAGGTATGTACACATATATACATCTATATAGTTTATCATAATATATAATATATATTCATAAAATGCACATCCAGTATATGCACATAATACACATATATGGTAAAATACATTTTCAAAGCATAGTTTTGAACCTACAAAAAACATTATGCTTATAAATATTGATTTGGTTTTTGATTCTTTTCTTGTCCTATCATTTCTTTCTTTCTTTTCATGATTCCAACTTTTTCTAGTCACTATATGTTACCTGCCACTCCTACAGTTATTTTCAGCCTGGTAGTTCAGAGTATAGGATCGAGACCCAGAATGTGTGGGCTTGAATGCCAGCTCTGAAGATTACCAGATGTGCATTCTTCCCTGAATTTCTTTTTTTTAATATATAATTTATTGTCAAATTGGTTTCCATACAACACCCAGTGCTCATCCCAACAGGTGTCCTCCTCAATGCCCATCACCCACTTTCCCCTCTCCCACACCCCCCATCAACCCTCAGTTTGTTCTCAGTATTTAAGAGTCTCTTATGGTTTGCCTCCTTCCCTCCCTGTAACTTTCCTCCCCCCCACCTCTCCCCCGGTCTTCTGTTAGGTTTCTCAGGACCCACATAAGAGTGAAAACATAGGGTATCTGTCTTTCTCTGCCTGACTTATTTCACTTAGCATAACACTCTCCGGTTCCATCCATGTTGCTACAAATGGGTAGATTTCATTCTTTCTCATTGCCAAGTAGTATTCCATTGTATATATAAACCACATCTGTATCCATTCATCAGTTGATGGACATTTAGGCTCTTTCCAAAATTTGGCTATTGCTGAAAGTGCTGCTATAAACATTGGGGTACCAGTGCCCCTGTGCATCAGCACTCCTGTATCCCTTGGGTCAATTCCTAGCAGTGCTCTTGCTGGGTCATAGGGTAGGTCTATTTTTAATTTTTTGAGGAACCTCCACACTGTTTTCCAGAGCAGCTGCACCAATTCTCATTCCCACCAACAGTGCAAGAGAGTTCCCGTTTCTCCACATCTTCTCCAGCATCTGTAGTCTCCTGATTTGTTCATTTTAGCCACTCTGAGCAGCATGAGGTAGTATCTCAGTGTGGTTTTGATTTGTATTTCCCTGATGAGGAGCGACATTGAGCATCTTTTCATGTGCCTGTTGGCCATCTGGATGTCTTCTTTAGAAAAGTGTCTATTCATGTCTTCTGCCCATTTCTTCACTGGATTATTTGTTTTTCGGGTGTGGAGTTTAGTGAGTTCTTTATAGATTTTGAATACTAGCCCTTTGTCCAATATGTCATTTGCAAATATCTTTTCCCATTCCGTTGGTTGCCTTTTAGTTTTGTTGATTGTTTCCTTTGCAGTGCAGAAGCTTTTTATCTTCATGAGGTCCCAATAGTTCATTTTTGCTTTTAATTCCCTTGCCTTTGGAGATGTGTCAAGTAAGAAATGGCTGCACCTGAGGTCAGAGAGGTTTTTTCCTGCTTTCTCCTCTAGGGTTTTGATGGTTTCCTGTCTCACATTCAGGTCCTTCATCCATTTTGAGTTTATTTTTGTGAATAGTGTAAGATAGTGGTCTAGTTTCATTCTTCTGCATGTTGCTTTCCAGTTCTCCCAGCACCATTTGTTAAAGAGACTGTCTTTTTTCCATTGGTTATTCTTCCCTGCTTTGTCAAAGATTAGTTGACCATACATTTGTGGGTCCAATTCTGGAGTCTCTATTCCATTGGTCTATGTGTCTGTTTTTGTGCCAATACCATGCTGTCTTGATGATTACAGCTTTGTAGTAGAGGCTAAAGTCTGGGATTGTGATGCCTCCTGCTTTGGTCTTCTTCTTCGATATTACTTTGGCTATTCGGGGTCTTTTGTGGTTCCATACAAATTTTAGGATTGGGGCGCCTGGGTGGCGCAGTCGGTTAAGCATCCGACTTCAGCCAGGTCACGATCTCGCGGTCCGTGAGTTCGAGCCCCGCGTCGGGCTCTGGGCTGATGGCTCGGAGCCTGGAGCCTGTTTCCGATTCTGTGTCTCCCTCTCTCTCTGCCCCTCCCCTGTTCATCCTCTGTCTCTCTCTGTCCCAAAATAAATAAAAAACGTTGAAAAAAAATTTAGAAAAAAAAAAACAAACAAATTTTAGGATTGCTTGTTCTAGCTCCGAGAAGAATGCTGGTGCAATTTTGATTGGGATTGCATTGAATGTGTAGATTGCTTTGGGTAGTATTGACATTTTAACAATATCTATTCTTCGAATTCATGAGCACGGAATGTTTTTCCATTTCTTTGTATCTCCTTCAGTTTCCTTCATAAGCTTCCTATAGTTTTCAGCATAGAGATCTTTTACATCTTTGGTTAGGTTTATTCCAAGGTATTTTATGATTCTTGGTGCAACTGTAAATGGGACCAGTTTCTTTATTTGTCTTTCTGTTGCTTCATTATTGGTGTATAAAAATACAACTGATTTCTGTACATTAATTTTGTATCCTGCGACTTTGCTGAATTCATGTATCAGTTCTAGCAGACTTTTCTTCCCTGAATTTCTTAACTTTTCTGGGCCTCATTATCTAATTCTACAGGTAAGAAAGGAGAAAACATAACATTATCTCCTTCATTAGGTTTTTGTAAGGATTAAATGAGTTCATATATCTTAGACTCAGAAAATAGTGCTTGGCAAATATCCACATTCAGCCAATGTTAGCAATTGTAGAGAAAGGATGTGGCTCTTGAATTCCTTTTCTACATTGTTTTATACCACCCCCTCTTAACCCTCATAAAATCTAATAAAATTTAGGTTTCAACTTACATGTCTCTGATCAGGTGGTACAAAGTGTCTGGAATATTGTTACGCAAGATTTTGAAGACTCTTTTATGGTCAGCAGGAAAGAATGACAGACAATTAACAATACTTGACAGGGACATGGAAAGTTGTCCCTCATGTCAGATATATGTCATCCTTGAAAAAAAATATCTGCACAATATGGAGGAAATTTTCAATATGTATTTATCATTTTGATCATAATTATTTTATCATTTTATAATAGTTATCATAAGATGGTTTAGGGTAGGTGCCATATTAGACCCCACTCATAAAACTTTTGTTTAAAATTTACTATATTTGTTGCAGTATGCTGGGTACTGTTACCAGTAGCAGGACTAGAAACAGAATACAAGTAGTTGACTTTGAACTACAAGCTAGTTCCATGAAGCCTATTTTAGTTTATTCATTCTAGATGGCTAAACAAACTTAAGAAGAAACCTCTGCAAAGAAACATCTACTTCAACATCCACAAAGTAGAAAATGAAGCGTGGACTCATTTGTTTTAGGTTTAGTATATCTGCTATGTGCTCACAGCTTATTTATTAGCATATGTATCAAATCCATGTCATGTTGGCATTGTCCAGACACTGGGTAATTCCTGATTAATTTCCATTCGCCTCTTAGAGCGTAAGCAACTTCACACATTCGGTTCCTTTTTCTCATACTATGTTTAATAAGAAAGTTACCCTTTACTCAAGAAGCAGTAGAAAATAAAGCATTAATCACATGCCAGCTTTTTCTTATAAACTGATTTATATGTGTAGAGACCCCATGCTTTCGGAGGGCAGGGCAGCGGTGGGGGGGGGGGGCTACAGGAGAGCAGCCAGGCACCAACAGGAAGGGGGATAATGGAAGGCAAAGCTGGCCTGGTGACAATGTTGACCCACATACAGGCAGAAGACAGCTGACGGTGGGGTGAATGTGGATGCAGGAGTGCCTTAGTGTCTGATGGCCTAGACTTTAAAGGGGACAACCATAAGCAGAGCCTCAGACTGGGGCTGGGCACCTGGGGTATAGAACTTTTGCACAATTCAAGTCATATCCCACACAATCACTCATTTCGCCCCTGAAGACAGAGCTGGAAACAATCTGGAGTGTCTTGGCAACGAGGGTCCAGAGGTATGGTCTGGCTACCCTCCAGAGGGAACTCTGGGAGCCTCCCTCGCTGGAGGGGCCTTGGCTCCCATCAGGCATCCCGCCCAATTGGGAACTGTCAAACATGTTCTCAAAGATTGCTCTGGTGTGAGGCCATTCAGGTGCTCTGGGGGTCACCCCGTGCTCCAAGGAACCGGAGCGTCCCCTGCAGCCGGAAGTGGGACGGCAGGTGCAGAAGTGCATCTTCAGGCCGACGGGACCTGGGACAGGGCCGGGTCATAGAGCAGGCTATTCGGGGGTACCTGTAATCTTAGTTGTCACAGAGGCACATATTTCCCCTGAAGGCAAATCAGAGGGTAATTGCACAGCCTTCTGGCACCTGGTGGGGACCTGCTGGCTGTTGACTCCCCCCACAAAGGGCCCCGGGAGAGGCTTGATTGTTGGCAAATCAGGGACCGCTTTGGGCGGGCAGGCCACATGAGGACTGAGTGCCACCACACTGAAGCTGCCATCGCTGCGACAGTCTCTGGGGTGGGATCTCTTTCCCCCGGAGGCTTTCAGGGCGGTTGGGAAAGGCGGGCTGTCCCAGAGAGCCGGCTTCCCAGAATCCCGTGTTTGGGTGCCGACTGCGCACGCGCCGGGAGCCAGGGCCCTAGAAGAAGGCTGTGTGTGGACGGTTTCGGTTACGGGAGCGCGCCCCGGGGCGGCCCAAGGCCTCTACGTGATCCCAAGCCCTGTCCTGTGCAGGTGCCCCTGTGTCACCCTGGGAGGTAAAGCTGGAAAGTGCGCAGTGCCTGGCCGTTGGCATCTTTGTGGCTGCAGATGTATTCTTCTCTAACGGACACGTGGGAGCCTTGATTCCCGGGAAGCCCCGAGCTCCTCGGCAGGCGGCCAACCAGTCTCAGTGGGGACTGACTTTCACCACTTCACGCCGTCACCTCAGAATGTGTTGGGTCGGTGCCTTTCCCCTCCCTCCACCCCTAAATGTGGAGGCTGTTGAAGTGATTCAGGCTAATCTGAACCATCGCTGGTCGGGGGTGGGTCTTACGATGCTGATGGAGCGCATAGCTGGCCTTGTCAGGGGAGCCCGGGACGTGGGCCAAGAGTCGGGTGTGGCAGCGTCTCCAGGATGGGCTGGTGGTGGCACATAAACTCCATCCACCTTTCAGCCTGAACCTGCACAAATGGGTGTATTTCCCTTTAAGCCAGAATTGAAGGAAACTGGACCGTTTTGCCCGGGTGCGTCTGAGTTCACGGTGTTATCCTCCCATAAGAGACACCTGAGTGCCGAGTTCTGGAGGACGTGGGGGCTTGTTTATGCAGCCAGCCCCAATTGCGGCTAATTGTAGCCAGTTTAAAACTGCTGCTCAAAGATATTGAGGCTGGGGTGGGGCTGATCCCATTGGCCAGCTGCCTAGGCAGCTGAATGAGTGCTCCCCCGCCTCCAGGCTGACAAGGCATGTACTGCGCCCGAGCGAGCTGTGGTGGTTCCCAAAGCCAGCGGCTATGAACGGGGGCAAGTGCCTATTGAGTCTCCGTCTCCGGAGCAGGCTGTTGGGTTTATAGTGCACCTGCTTGTTCCAAATTATATCCTACACAGTGGTGCGTATGCTTTATGAAGGTGCAGGTGGAGGAGTCTGGACTGCCCTTCCACGACTTCGTTGGGCTGCAAGAATAGCCTTCACTCAGAGACACCTGGGAGCCTTGAGGACTGGTAAGCCTGGGATCACCAGACAGCCATTCTAAATGGGGACTGAGCTTGGCCACTTGAGAGGTATGTCTAAGAAAGCTTTTTGGGTGGTGGGCTCCCTCTGGCCTGGTGGTTGCGCAAGTGATTCATGACCAACCTGGCTCCACAGTCTCAGATAACACCCGAGTACCGTCTGTGGGCTGATGGGGTGCCCACTGAGCATCCTGGAGCCATGCAGGGGAAGGTGTCTAGGGATCTGGTACAGGGCAAGTGTCTGGAGAGGCCACGTCACAGAAGTAGCCTAATGGACTACATGGCATCTGCCTACTTCCAAGCATTAATCTACACAAATTTGCATGTGTCCACTGAAGTCTATTGTCTTTTGGGTTTGGGGAAGCAAATGATGCTCAGATTAATACTGTCTTTACCAACATATCTTTTTAAAATTTTGAAATTTAAATTTTAGTTAATATACAGGGAAATGTTGGTTTCAGGAGCAGAATTCGGTGCTTCATCACTTACATACACACCCAGTGCTCAGCACAAATGCCTTAATGCCCATCACCCATTCTAGCCCATGCCCCATCCTCCTTCCTCCGTTAACCCTCAGTTCTCTATATTTATGAGTCTCTCGTGGTTTCTTTCCCTGTCTCCTCTTTTTTAAAATTCCCCCCATTCCCATATGTTCATCTGTTTTGTTTCTTAAATTTTACATATAAGTAAAATCATATGGTATTTATCTTTCTCTGACTTATTTTGCTTAGCATAATACATTCAAACTCCATCCATGTCTCTTCAAATGACAAGATTTCATTATTTTTGATGGCTGAGTAATATTCCATTGTATATATACACCACGTCTTCGTTTTCCATTCATCAGTGGATGGACATTTGGGTTCTTTCTATAGTTTGTTTATTGTTGATAGCACTGCTATACACATTGGGATGTGCACGCCCCTCCGAATCAGCAGTATTGTATCCTTTTGTATCCTTTGGGTAAATATCTGTAGTGCAGTTGCTGGCTTATAGGGCAGTTCTATTTTTTATTTTTTGAGGAACCTCCATACTGTTTTCCAGAGTGGCTGCACCAGTTTGCTTTTGCACCATCATCAGTGCAACATCTGTTGTTTTCTGTGTTAATTTTAGCCATTCTGACCAGTGTGAAGTGATACCTCATTGTGGTTTTGATTTGTATTTCTGTGATGATGAGTGCTGTTGAGCATCTTTTCATGTGCGTTAGCCATCTGGATGTCTCCTTTGGAAAAGTATCTATTTGTGTCTTCTGCCCATTTTTTTTAAACAGAATTATTTGTTTTTGGGGTGTCAAGTTTGACAAGTTCTTTATAGATTTTAGATACCAGCCCTTTATCTGATATGTCATTTGCAACTACCTTCTCCCATTCTGTAGGCTGCCTTTTAGTTTTATTGATTGTTTGCTTTGCTGTGCAGAAGATTTTTATCTTGATGCAATCCCAATAGTTCATGCTTGCTTTTATTTCTCTTGCCTTTTGTTTCCCTTTCCCATACTGGTTCACTGTGCAGGTATCTCCAGACAATTAATGCTTTTAAATTTACCATTAAAGAAATCACATGGTCTGAACTAATGCTAAGTTAATCACACTATTGTTGCAGGCAAGGGGAGATGAAAGGAATCAAGTTCAAATTCACTCAAGGTGTAATTTTTAAAAAAAAAATTTTTTTTAACGTTTATTTATTTTTGAGACAGAGAGAGACAGAGCATGAACGGGGGAGGGTCACAGAGAGAGGGAGACACAGAATCTGAAACAGGCTCTAGGCTCTGAGTTGTCAGCACAGAGCCCGACGCGGGGCTCGAATCCACAGACCGCGAGATCGTGACCTGAGCCAAAGTCAGACGCTTAACCGACCAAGCCACCCAGGCGCCCCTCAAGGTGTAATTTTATAGGAATTGGCACATGGGGAGGCACCTTTTCCAACTAAGATCTGACCTCCAGCTGCTAGAGTCAAAGTGAATTTTGGTGTTCCTGGAGCTTGTTTCTAGGGAAGGAGAGTCTGCTGTTGATGAGTGAGGTGCATTTGGCTAAGGGGCCTCTGCATGGCTTTCACCACTGCCTGTCTCCTTTCCTGTGGCAGGTATGAGTAGTTATAAGGTCTTTGGAGAGAGATCTGAAATCAGCAAATAATAGCCATGTCCAGACGGAACACTCTCAGGTAGTCTCCCAACTCTCAGTATTTATACTCTGTGTGTTCCCTTGTCATGGTTGCTTCTTCCTACATCTTCACTGATGAGCCTCCAGCGGGGCCCCCACAGCAGCTGAGCTGCTGACTTCTTAGGGGTGAGAGCAGATGAGACAATGACATCCCAATACAACTACTGCATTCTTTTTTTTTTTTTTCAACGTTTTTTATTTATTTTTGGGACAGAGAGAGACAAAGCATGAACGGGGGAGGGGCAGAGAGAGAGGGAGACACAGAATCGGAAACAGGCTCCAGGCTCTGAGCCATCAGCCCAGAGCCCGACGCGGGGCTCGAACTCAAGGACCGCGAGATCGTGACCTGGCTGAAGTCGGACGCTCAACCGACTGCGCCACCCAGGTGCCCCAACTACTGCATTCTTATATCAAAACAACTTCAATATAAAAAACAGTATTTTTTTGTCTTTGACATAAATGAGTGGATTTGAAATTATATCAAACCAACACACAACAATCTATCTTGCGATTTCAAATCACTCACACACCAATTCATACTGAGGCCTAATATCCGATATAAACTCTAGTTCTCAGAAATATCCATCCACCCTGTGATTCTACATCACTTATAGTCTTCATCACAAACACTGAATTGTATTTTGTATTTTTTCTTTGATGCACATACTTGTACACCATAATTTGATGATCAGTTTAAGGAACTGTATCTTTAATATGGTCAATATAAGCACAAGAAGGAGACCGTTAGCAAGGTCCTGTATCCAATTATCAAATGATCAAAAGTTAAACTTGTTAAGCCAGTCAGTTAAGTTCCTTGACAATTAGGCTTCCAAGGAAAGATCATTTTTATAAGGCACTCCGGGGTACTAGCTTGCATAGCACCATCTAGGACATGTTTGGTTGCCATAACATTAGAATCAGGGCTGTCACTATCTTAGAGAATGACTATTTTTTTTTCTCTTTTCAATTCCTGCAAAATTTTTTTTTCAGTCTCAACTTCCAAATATTTCTTTATTGTCTTCACTTTTCTAATATATTACTTAGGTTTATCAGATTAATTTTTGGAAGCTTAATGTGAAATATTACTCTGGCTATTTTATTTATTAAAAACATTTTTTAATGTTTGTTTATTTTGGCGAGGGCAAGGGAGAGACAGAGCATGAGTGGGGGAGGGGGAGGGGCACAGAGAGAGAGAGACACACAGAATCTGGCACACAGCAGGCTCCGGGCTCCAAGCTGTCGGCACAGAGCCCGACATGGGGCTTGAACCCACAAACCGTGAGATCATGACCTGAGCCAAAGTCGGATGTTTAACTGACTAAGCCACCCTGGTGCTCCTACCCTGGTTATTTTAATAGTTCCTTTATCTTCTCTGCTGTCTGGTAATATTTTCTTCTTTTGTTGCATTCATGACCCATTCTAATTGTATACATCTCATTGTTTTGTGTTGTTTTCTTCTCTTGTTTCTAGTAGGTTAGGCTGAGGCTTGGCTTAGAGCATACTATACTGGACCAAGTTCCTGTATTACGTGTAACTGGTTGAGGCATCAAGGTCATATTCATAACTACTCATACCATAGGTAAAGTCAAAGGTCTCAGAGTTACGGGCTAATTCCATTCCATTCCACAATCTCTATAAGAACATGTTATCCTTCCATCATAAAGGGTTTCCTGTGGCCTGTAGGTTCACTCTGCGCTCCCCTTTGATATTGTGGAACCACAAAGAGGTGGTAAGCCAATGTCATGTTTCCTCCTTCAAATGCCAGTACTCTAATATCACGGTTACCCAAGGAATCACAGTCATTAGGATGTGTGGTATTCACTTGTGGCCAGGTTTCTGGCATCTCGGACAACCAGGATTGCCTCCAAGATTATAGCTGTTGTAAGAGTATTCCTGGTATCAGCCAATCTTGACTGCAACAATTAGAGAAACCTCTTTCATGTCAATTTTGAATATGTTGTTATTTTTTGTGATTTCTCCGATTGCCTCATGCCAAATTTCTATCACTTTGTTTAATTCTGTGTGAATTCACTTATATTTTGTAATATATTGCTAATTTTATCCATCTGTGTACCCAGCGATGACAAAGCTGACATAGCGTCTGTGTGAAATTGAGCTTGTTTGTTTTCAGACTATTTAAAACTTAATGTGGTTTGGTTGATTTGCATTTGAGAAAAAGTGGCTGCCACTGTTCCTCCAGTTAAACCTTCTACCAGTTCAACAAGGAATTGTAAGGGTTTTCTTCTTTTTAGCAAATGTGCATATGGCATAAATTGTACCTTGGGCATAAATGAAGTTGGACAAAATTTAGCACATTTTGGGGATCTGTATGTGTCTACAAAGCCCTGTCTATTAAGTTTCCAGTCATAGGCTACCGTTATAACTTCTAATATGATCATGAGAAGGTTTGTTAAGAGAGAATTCCATGTTGCTGGGAAGGAATTATGTGGTATAAGCTTGAAGACTGGCATATACTGCCAAGGATAATGATGTGTGTTATATGCTAAGTTTGCTATGTACAGAATACAAGGTGTCACTTTTTTTTTAATGTTTATTTTTGACAGTACGCGCATGTGTGCACGTGCACATGAGTGGGGAATGGGCAGAAAGAGAGGGAGACCCAAAATCGGAAGCAGGCTCCAGGCTCTATGCTGTCAGCCCAGAGCCCAATGCAGGGTTCAAACTCATAAACCATGAGATCATGACCTGAGCCCAAGTCAAACGCTCAACCAACTGAGCCACCCAGGCGCCCCAAAGTGTCACTTTTCTGTTAAAGTCTGGACATAGTGTCCATGGATCTATTGCTAATGATCTAATTAGTGACAGTTGTAAGTTCCTTGGGGGCTTCCCAGATTTAATCTGAAACCAGCCCCTGGTCGGTGGAGATCAGAGCACTCCAGATCGGTAGGTGGCAGGTTTTAGAAGCTAGGTAATTTACATCTATGGCTTGTCTTGGGAGCAGCAAAAAGAGTAGATCTCCACACCTGCCTTCCATATCTTAGAAGTTTATATAGAAGCTGTAATATAGAGTTCAGTCAGAGTGTGTGCACTTCATCCACATAGTCTCAACACCATATCAATATCTCAAGGCCATATCCTTTGGGCAGCCTCTGGGAGTGGGGAAGGTGAGCAAAACCCACATTCCAAGGACAAGGAAGCAAAGGAGGAGCCTCCAGATTCCTTGGTCCAGATCATGGCAAGTGTTGGTAATATCCTGTCAGTGACCTTTACCAAAACGCCAACCTCTGTGAGCAGCAGTTAGTCTCATGTTAATCTCTCTTCTACAATGTGCCCTGAGCAGTCAAGAAGGGGTTTCACTAGCATGGAGATGGCTCCTGTGCCAGCTATCTGGTGGCATTTGAGGCAGATGCCACAGCAATAATAGAGGCACATGCAAGATAAAGCATAGATTAAGACAGTGATTCTGAAAATGAGTGGCAGCTTTTCCACTAAGAGGCCCATGATTACAACCCTTGATTTATTAAATCCCCATGGCTATGGTTGGATCACTCAGGGCATTCACTTATGTCCTCATGTGATTTAAGAAATATGATACATTAGCAGACTCCTCACGTATGAACACACAACATTCTGTTTGGATAATGGCACAGGTGCCTCCTTGCAAGACAACAGCAGTGTCCAAAGGTCACTGTATTTTAGAGGACTACTGTTTTCATTAGAGACATTTCGATGTTTGGTAAAGGCAGGCTTTTTTTTTTTTTTTTTTTTTTTTTGGTTGTCCCTCAAGAGTTACTGAGTGAATTCAGTAAGGGCTTTATGTGCTGCAATGTCAGCAAAGCCAGTGGAGCAAACAAAGACAGCAGCCTGGTAGCCGTGAAGCAGCAAGTATGTGCATCTGCTTGAAGGAGAGGGAGGTTGTCAACTGTTATGCTTAGGGAAAACAAAGGTACAATGACTCAGCACCCAACTGGAAGACATGGCCAGATATTTGTGCCACAAAACCGTGGGATCCCATTAGGGGTTACCCTCCAAATACCTGGGTGTTGTGATCAGTCATTGCCAACCAGTCACTCTCCCTTCATATGACAGGATGGATGTAGTCTCAGTGGTATCCATCCCACATTGTTGGTGCAATTGGGTTGATTTTGTTTAGAGTGATATTTCTGTTTTCAACAAAGGGGTGCCCTGATATAATGGTCCATAGCCAAAGCCACATAAGCCCATTCCTAACCTGAGCATAACCTCGTTTGGGTCTGATGGTGGTCTTTCTAGGCCCTTTCCAGTGAGTGATTTGATGGGATGCCTTTATAGGTTGTAGAATAGAAAAAGAATACCCATGACCGGTGTTATCAATACACTACTGATAATATCAGATGAAACGAGAGTGCTCGACCTACCTTGTTCTCAATTAATGTAATGCTTTAGGGCCTTCCACTTGTCTCTTGGAGAGGCAATACCTAGCATGGCAATCCTGTTGAACTAGAGAGGGCAGGTGCCCATGTACTGAACACCTGAATTGATTTCCTGCATGAGTGGGCTCTCTCCAGGAAGGTATATTGTTTAGGTGCTCATCATGTGACTGGACACCACGGGAGCAGCAGAGTCTAAGGTCAAAAAGAGAAATAGTAGGAATTTGCATGGGGGGAGGTCTCTCCCTTCTACAAGAGTGACCTTTGTGGCCTGATCCTTAGATGTTAGTATGGCTGCCTTTTTAGGAATTTGACCAGGTTGTGTGTGCCACTGACGTTGGCCATGGAAGACAGTCCTGTCAGGTGTCAAGAGATGAGCTGTGGGGAGGATCTGGCAGACCAGAACCCTGACCTTCTCCCCTCTTTGTATGCCATATGTTCCATTCCAGGTACAGTGCATTGTAACAGGTTTCACTGAAGCAGTACAGTGGGATCCTGGTGGAGACTGAATAGTTTCCCATCGTTCAGGGGTGCAAAATAACTTGCCTATGCCAGCAGGACTTCCCATTGCAAATTCAAGTACAAATTCCTTTCTGAGGTGTGATCTGGCTTGCTGTTCTCTCCAGCATGCACATTGATCAGGGCAGTGGCTGAGTCCTGTAACTTCCATACCCTTACGGTATTGGGTGCTTCAGCAGGGGTTTCCTGTGTGGCATATGAGACAAGAGACCCTACTCGTTGAATTCATCTTTAATTCAAATGAATTAAAGAACGGATAGTACTTTAGTCCACCCACCCTAGGTGGTTTTACCTGTTACTAATTTAATCTGATCCTTGAATACTCCGTTGTTCTCTCTTCCAAAGCTGCTGCTTGTGGATGCAGAAGAGAGGATGGAACCCCCACTCACTGCCACATTCTTGTCCTTAGTCGTGCACATTATGATCTTTGAAATGTCAACCCCTTGATCACTATTCAGTGAGCTTATCAATACATGGTCCTCAGCTGCTCTGGTCCCCTAGTGTTTGCAGCCCGGTTTCCATGACAACAGGGGAAAGCCTGCATTAGGCCACATGCAGTGTCTGCACAAACTAAGGCATATTTACAATCTTCACTTGGAGGGAGAGGGCTGTTATAATTAGTTTGCTGATCTCATCCCTGCTGAGAGCTGGAGTGGAAGCTTCAGGGCTTCTTTGGCAGTTGTGTTGGGCATTGTTGACAACACACAGGGCATGGTGTCACTGTGTTAATCGAATCACTGGGCTTCAAGGGCACCTGGGATCAGTGGCAATGTGCCACCCGTCCAGGTACTGTGTTGGCCACTCTGTCTGCGTGCCCAGCCTGCAATATCTCTATGAAAAGTCTGTTGCTATGGGGTTCATGCCTCATCTGGGGCATCTGCTGCCTGATTACCAGGAGCTGTCAGTGCCTTATGAGCCAGGATATGAAAAACAGTGAGGACCACCTCATGGTCTTGCAGATAAACCCAAATGTCTTTCCACATAATCTTGACCCCACAGAGGCTTATTGATGATCATCCACCTTTCGGCTTCTCATTGTTCATCCCTTTAGAACAGCCCAGCTCTCCGTCTAATGGATTACATGCTCATGAGTGATCACCAGCCAAGCAGCCAAGTTCTGCACTGGGCCTTGTCTGATCTGGCTGCTCTGGATGTTTCTGTGTCCATCCGGATGGTGTCAGTGTTGGTGGAGTAGTGACTGCAGTTCAGGTGGTGAATTGCATCCATGAGAACAATGCGGAGAGGCATCAGCCAGAATTTCCCTGCTCCCTGTCCACAGGCTCCAGGGATGCTCCAGGAAGAGAGGGTGTGGCATTTGGAGCATCTACATACTCTATAGGGCCTAGTTTTGCCCTTATTTCTAGAGATAGTGGGTACACAGGGTGGTCCTCTGCTGAGAGAGACCCATAGTCACAGTGGGGGTTCCAGCCAATGCCGAGGTGGATTGTTGGAACACATCCTCACTCGACTACTTGAAAGGCAAAGAAGTTCTTCACACAATATCCTTTTCCTTATGCGAGACTCTGCCTGTAGGAGCACTGCGTACACTGCCAGAGCTCACGATCTGTGGGTAGCCAGCCACGTGAGACTCCAGGAGCCTCCAGTTCTATAAGTGACTGACACCCCATCAGGCAGCCTGTGCAAATGGAGGGTGATGGTTGGAAGTAGAAAACTGCACCCCACCCCCACCCATCAGAAAGATGCTGGCTGCGTGTGGTCACTGCACCTTTGAGGCTCTAAGGGGTCTGAGGGCTGGCCCTAGCTCCACAGACCTGGAGTTCCCAGGCTCCTCAAGGCTCCCTGACAGGGTCAGAGTGAGCTTGCAGGCCCTGCAAGCCAGTAGACCCAGGAACCTGCAAGGAGGCAGCTGTAGGGAGACGCCAGGCCGCAGAAGGAGGAAACCGGGAGCCGTTGGCTTCTGCCTCCAGCTTCAGCTTCCAACTCCACAAATGTGCATGTCTTTCCTGAAGGCAGACCTGGAAGAATCTGGAGGACCTCGGCATGGCCCCATGGGAGGTAGGGAGGTCCCCTCTGAGAAGAGATACCTGGAGGCCTTGACTGCTGAAGAAGCCTCAGACCCCACGGAAGGTGCTAGTCCCCCAAGGGATCGACAGTCCTTAGTATCAAAGGAAGCCCAGAAGGCCATTCAGAGTGTGGCCTCTGCACCCTGGATGCTGTGCAGGTGGACGGGTCAGGTCAGATGTTCACAGGCTTAGAGTACGCCTGGCAGCCTGGGGCCAGCCACCAGCGTGCTGACCGTGTGAGGGCAGGTGGAGCAGGTCAGGGGAGCCAGGACCCAGAACAGGACAATGTCCAGCCAGGCTGGGGTGGGGGGACAGTGGGAACTGTTGGGGGGGTCATGGCAGCCTGAACCTGCACCATTGGGCCTATTGGTCTCCCTTAGGGCAGACCCGGAGGACTTGGATTTGCCCTGCCAGATCGGGGCCTGCCCACTGGACTCCAGCCAAAAACAACACCTGGGGGCCTTGAGTTCTGGAGAAGGCCAGGAACGCATTGTGCAGCCTGTCTGAAGGGTGAGTGACGGTAGCTAGTTAAAAGCGGCCAGCTTGGAATGAGTTTCGGTGGGTGGTGTCCTTATAGCCTGGAAGCTATAGCCTGGTTGTGGATAAGCCCAAATCCACAGGGCTGAAGAAAGGCACCCCAAGACTGACTGACTGGGTCTGAAGGAGCTAACAGACCACACAGACAACTGGAGTAGGGCAGCTGTAAGGAGGGCCCAGGGCACAGGAACAGGCCCTTGGGAGGGTCATGGCAACTTGATTGATTTGACTCCACACCCACACAAGGCAGAGAGGGAGAAATCAGGACTCCCTGACCAGAAGGCAAGGGATGGCCAGTATGCCCACCTTCTGGACACATCTGGGAGCCTAGATGGTTGGGAAAACCCTCACCCCCTCAGGCAGCGGGAGTGAACGGGGACTGATGGTTGCCAGTTGGAAACAAAAGCCTTAGCAAGGTTTTCTGGGTGAGGTTTCTCTCCTGCATGGAGGCTCCATAGGAGTCAGGACAAGCTTCACTCTAGAGGCTTGCAAGGCTGCTGACTCTGTGAAGATGGGCATGTGAGCTGGCAGAACAGGTCAGGGGGCTCAGGGACCTGGGACAGGGCAGCCGTTGGGATAGGCAGACTCTGCCTGACTCTAAGATGAAATCTAACAAACGCCTTTTTGCCCTGAAGGCAGGCCTGGAGGAATCTGGACCGCATCTGCAGGTGGGGCACCTGTGGGATGGTCGAGGTAAAAACCAAGAAGAGACACCTAGGCAGCCTTGACTGCTGGAGAAACCTGGGACCTTTTCTAGTGGCAGCGAGTGACAATCCCTGCCATTAAATGGAGGCTCAGGAAGATATTACGGATGTGGGTGCTGTCCACTCTGAAGTCTTTCCCTGTGATTGAGGATGGGCCCTATCTTCACAGGGCTGGAGTGACCCCTGTAGCTCCAAACCAGCTCACAGTGTGTAGATGCCCCGGTCTAGGTGGTGCAGTCAGTGTAGCCAGGGGCCTGAAACAGGGCAAGATGAGACAAATGGGGCTGGTAACAGGAGAAGCTGTTAGGGGTATCTGGCACCTGCCTTTTTTTCCAATCCTTAACCATCACACTGAGTCCCTATGTTCCACCATAGGGACATGGATTGCCCTGCCAGAGCAGGGCCTGGCCACTGGCATGGGTAGCCAGCCAAAAACCAAACAAAGAAACAAAACAAAAACAAAAAACTGCAGGGTGACAGAAGTGGCCGACTGACCTGTATGAGCTGGGCCAGACTGCCAGGGGCCCACTGCACATGCCAAGGCAGAGGCTGGAAGAGGGAGGGCCCACCCACCCATGGGCGGGCCCCATGGGCCCACCCATGGGCAGCCCAGCCTCAAAATGAGGCCTGCTATTGAAATGAAGGACCGTAGGTTCGAGCCCAGGCTCCTGATCAGGCTGCCAGGAGGCCAGTCTGTCCCCAGCACAGAACTTTGAAAGCCTTTGCTGTTTTAGAAGCTATGAGTCACATTAGGCACCCACTCCACAGGGGACTGTGTGTGGCCAGGTGCAGTAGCCTCCTTGAAAGAATTTTGAAAAGGAAGCATTTTCCACCCTGGGAGTGGGCATTTTGGGGAGACTGGCCCCAGCTTGACAGCCAGGAACTAATTTGTAGGTCAAGGCTGGGTGGCACAGCAGCTGAATGCTCATGCACAGCCTAAGACCAGTTGAGACAGAGCCAGCTGTGCACGTATGGGCTATTCAGGCTCCAGGGGAGGTCTGGACCTGAAACAGAGAAGTATAGGTAGAGCCCAGCCCCTGAGCAGGCCCTTGGTGGACTGGTGTGAACTCAGCTGCCCAACAGAGCCCCTACAGGCAAACTAGCCTGGCAGTGACCAGTTGGAGGGCAGCTCAGCATGAGCCAACTGTGCATTCATGGCCACCACAGGCCTTGGATGCCCTGGACTTTATAAAGGGCAGCTGAATGCGGAACCCAGGCCTGAGAACTGCCTCCCAGAGGTACTTGGTACCTACACAGTCCAAGTCGTATCACACAAAATCACGTGTACTGCCCAGAAGGCAGAGCTGGAGTAATCTGGGATGCGTTGGAGCAAAGTTGAGAGGGGTGGTTGGACACCTTGGAGCCTCCAGTGCTGGACATCATCAGACAGCCAGTTCAATTAGGAGCTGTCAGCTAGGATCTGACTGCCACCTCAGAGGGACTATCCTGGGGTAGGCTTCCTCTGTCCTGAGGCTGTGCAGGGGCTGTTAAGTGTCTCGGGTGCTCTAGAGACTGGAGTGTCCCCAGGAGTACATGGCTGGCAAGGCCTAGACAGCATGTATGTGGGCCACTCAGAGATCCGAGCAGACAAGGACCTAAAACAAGGCAGCTTAGGGGGAGGGCATAGGTTAGGGTTAGGTTTTCAACCAGAATAATACTGTGTAGCCCCATCCTCATTGCAAATAGCACAGTGACATTGGTGTTCCTGGCAGACTGTACTGCAAGGTCATGTGATCTGAACTGGTTTTCTCCTCAGACCTAGGCTTCAGGCCGAACAAGGGCTAGCTTTAGAGTTAGGACCTGGGTGAGGGTAGGGGCCAATCCACCGGCAAAGTGGAGACCTCTCCAGAGGGCTGAGTTCAGGGCAAGGATGAGGTGATGGGTCAGGCTTAAGCTTTGGGGTCAGGGGCCAGTTGATTGTGTGAGTTAGGATTAGGGTTTAGGGTTTGGGAGTGAGAATGCTGTTAGGCTTAGGTCCCGGGAAGTGGAAGAAGCCAAACTGTCAGAGGTGCACTGATCTCTCCATAGCACTGAGTGGAGGGCGCGAGTTAGGATGTGGCCCAGGCTTAGGTTCAAGTTCAGGGGCCAGCTGCTTGCACAAGCTAGGCTTAGGTTTTTGGATCAGGATCCCCTCTGCACCTCCATCTGGGCTGTGTACATGTCCCGGCCAGCTTCTCTGTTCTGCTCTGAGTAATTCAGTGACAGTAATGGGTCCCCAATCCGTTCTTTTCTCGCACCTAGGAGATGAGCCTCTTAAGGGGCCAGAGCCATGGCTAGGGTTAGGGTTAGGTTCCCAGAGGTATCAGGGGCCAAACCCCTAGCACTGCAGCGATCTCCCTGGATGGCTGAGTTTAGGGCACGTGTGTTGGTCAGGCTTAGAGTCTGGGCTCAGGGGCCTGCTGGTGGCCTGGCCCAAGGTTAGGTTGGGCCTAACCCCAACCTAATCGCCGTCTACAGCCACATCCCAGCCATGGGAATGTCATGGAAAACTCGTCACTGAATAATTCTGCACAAATCATGTGTCACATATCCATTCTTTCCTCAGACTTAGGAGATGAGCTCCCTTAGGGCCAGAGCCATGGCCAGGGTTAGGATTGGGTCCTGGGAGGTGGCAGGGTCCAAACTTCCACCAGCTGAATTTTTTCCCTGGAGGGCTAACTTGAGAGCACATACTGGGTTGCAGGTCAGACCTAGGCTTTAGGCTCAGTGGATGGCGTATGGTTTGGGCCAGGGTTAGGTCTTGCCTCAGGATCCCCATCACCGGCTCCATACCATCCATGGAAATGTCATGGTGCAATTCTGGGTTCATTGCTGAATAACTCTGTACCAGTCACGGGCCCCTCTCTCGTTGATTGCTCAGACCTAAGAGATGGGCCATCTTCAAGCCAGAACCATGGCTAGGGTTAGTGTTAGGTCGAGGGAGGTGGCATTGGCCAAATAGCCAGGAGTGCAGTGATCTGCCTGGAGGGCTGAGTGGAGGACGCGTGCTAGGTTGCAGGTCAGGCTGGGGGTCTGGGCTCATGACCTGATGGTCTGGGCCAGGGTTAGGCTTGGCTCAGGATCCCCTTCTGCAGCTCCAGCCCAGCCATGCAAGTGGCATGTTCAACTTTGGGCTCCTGGCTGAATAATTCTGCCTAGGTTTGGTCCCCAAATCCTTAGTTTCCTCAGACCTAGGAGGCAGAACAGGCCTGAATGAGGAGGTAGGTCCTGCCTCGTGGGGGCCTCAAATGGGATTGCATCCCCAGCCCACACCTTCCTCTCAGGGAACCCAAGTAAGCTGCACCCGGACTCCTACCCACGGATACTGTGAGATAGTAAATGTGCCTTGTTTCAAGCCACCTAGTCCACTGTAATGTTGTTTATGCCAGAGTCACTGATGGAAGAAGCATCTTCCTGTGTCTGGGCATATTTAAACCTTTCTCTTTGTTTTTTGTTTTGTTTCGTTTTCCGAAAAAAAGTAGTTTTATTATTCACCTTCTGAGTTATTGCTCAGGGACAAGTGCGGGCTACATGGAATGGAGAACATGGACATCAAGGCCTTCTGGGATTCTCATGGGCTAATTGCCAAGCACACACTGGCCACAAGGGTGTCTACTAGGTCAGAGGGATGAATGAGTTTGGAGAAATTTGTCAGGTTATCTGGAACAATCTGCAGGGAGGTCCTGCTCCCATGTCTTGGACTAAGCCTTGTCTTTCACCAGCAATTTGTCTAAGATGCTGTGGGTATCCACGTGGGTGGCCCCAGCAGCTCTGTACTGAAAAGAGAGCTAATAGTTCCCAGATGTCCCTAACAGCGAGAGAGCTGAAGGGAAGGTTTCATTGTTTGTGGAAGCCAGGTGGGCCCTGGTGGCAGGCTGTCAGGTGTCACCAAGGTCCAGGGGAACACTTATGGGGTATATCAGAGGCCAGAATCCTCATCCTCAGAGTGAGAGCAGAAAGAAGCTTCTGGAATTGCAACTAAGAAATGCTCTTGGCACAGAACTTACTCCAGGCCCATCTTGGGATAGGGCAGTTTCCTAACTGACTCCCAGTAAGTTAGTTCTCAGATTTCTCAGTGAGTCTATTTGGAATCACTTTTTTTTTTTTTTTAACAGAGAAATCAAAAATCCCAAGTGAAAGTACTTCATTTGGGGTGCCTGGGTGGCTCAGTCAGTTGATTGTCTGACTTCAGCTTAGGTCATGATGTCACAGTTTGTGAATCGAGACTTGCATCAGGCTCACGGCTCTCAGTGCAGAGCCCTCTTTGGATCTTCTGATCCCTCTCTCTCTGCCCTTTCCCTGCTCACACTCGCTCTCTCAAAAATAAATAATAAAACATTAAAAAAAAAGAAAGTACTTTATTCATGAGAGCCTTCCTGAAACCTTTTCAGGATCCTTCCATACTCTGAGGATGCAGGGAATGCCCAGCCTCAACTCTTCCTCAATGGGTGTTTCACATTGTAAGTTCATTTTGCTTCTGGTGGAGGCTGGAGCGCAATTGGCCACAGTCTTGGTGAGGCCAGAAAGCTTCAGGTTGTTCCTCAGATCCCCTCCATTCAGTTGGCAAAGTGGGATAACCCCATACAACACCAAAGACCCTGCTGGTAGAGGGTGGAGGGACTGTGATTTCTAAGTAGGAGGGCTTTGGGTGCAGGGAGGGTGGGATGAGCCCCTGTGGGCCCATCACTGAACTCTTTTAAACATTTCATATGCTGGGGAGTCACTGAAGTTTGAGTACTCCTGTAATAGGGCATAGGTGCCAAGGCACAGAAGTGTAGAACTTTAGGGAGAACAGAAACTTGCTCCTGGTGCAATACTGTTTAGTGACAGAAAGAAAGAAAGGACAGTACAGTCTCTAGACCCTCTAGATTCACAGTAGAAAATCATGAGCAGGTTTGGGAAAAGGAATTCTCTTCTTCAGACCGAAGTTCAATAAAAGAACACATTTCTTCTCTCTGGAGACTGGCTTTTTTCACTTGCAAGGTTGGCATTGGCAGATGCGCGATCTGGGGGGAAATGTATTTTCTTATAGTGGGCTGAGCTGGGAGGCAAGTTGAAGAGCAATCCCTTGCTTCCAGCTATCTGGGCAGAGCTGCAGTCCTCCCACGCTGCAGATTCCTGAGGAGGGGCTAGGTATCAGTCTTGCTGGAGGAGGCTTAGGAGGGCTCATATTTCCTATCAGGCTGGGGCTCTGGCACCACATGCCCACTGGAGTAGGCGTGAGAGTAGCCAGGCTCTGAGGAGCTGGGGCTGGCTGGGAGGGGTAATGCTGTGGCTTGCCAGACAGAACAGAGGGGCTCCCTGCCTGGGACATCAGGTACTGATCCATAGTTGTGAGACCAAGCCCGCTGAAGCTGCAGTTGGTGGCACCATATGCAAAAAATGCTTCCGGCTCTGGCTTTGTCCACTGAGGAGAGAAAAGCCATGGATTTGGAGGCATGTCACTGTCATTCCTCAGGGTCACATCTGCACCCTGGCTCATGTGGCTCAGTCGCTGGGGGCTCTTGACAAGGCTCAGAGCTCTGGAGAAGTGTCCGTCCACTTCGTCACTGATGTCCCCTTGGAAATAGGAGACAAGGATGCACTGGGAATTCTACTTGTTATAGGTCTCTGCAGCTGGATATCAGTCTTCCCCATTTCTTCCCTTGTGAGGGACGCAGCTAAAAGCTACGTGTGCCCCTGGGAGGTGGTGCCACACCACGTATTGGTCCCTGTGGGCCCCTTGGAGACGGCCACTGTGATTTCTTAGTCACTCACAGCAGCCAAGCACGTTTGATGAGGACCCTTGCATATGTTTGCAGGGAAGACTCATCACAGCCTCACTCATGGGCCTACACTTGCATATTTCAGGTACGCATACTGCCACACTGCCTCCCCAAGGGGGCATCGTGGTAGGTAGAGTGTCAACAGTGAAGACGCCAAGAACAGGAAGAGGATTTCACTCCTTCTACCCCGACAGGGGTCTTCACTCTCTAATTGACTAATTCTTTGTTACAGCCACCTTTGACCTTGGACAAGAGACCCTGCAGGCAAAGCATCCCCTGCTGGAACCCACATCACACCCTCAAGCAGCAAGGACTGTCCTGAGTCCCTGCCCAGGATTGACCCCAGGACAATGATGGGCCTGGCCTTAGTACCCCTGGCACACACCCTTTGGCCTTCTCTCCCCTCTGCATGCACCCAGCAGCTTAACTGCCCCCTTGTACATACCCAGTGCCCCCTGCACTCACCTGTGGGCCCCCCTGCACACACACACTTGCCCCCTCCCCACACTCACCTGCCTCCTACACGCACAAACCTTCCCCCACTGCATGCACCCATGTGCTCCTGAACGCACCGACCCGTCATCACTCACCCCAGGGGCCTCTGTCCCACATCTTCCTCTATTACCCCCTTGCCCTGGTTACAGGGTGCTACAGTTGGAGGGAAGAAATGAGGCCAAGTGCTCCTGGGGAGACCTGGTGCACCTGCAGAAAAATCCTGTGGCATCGCCTCCCAGGGAGGAAGAAGGGGTGCCCAGCCTTGCAGCAGGTGCGACTGAGCTCCTGATGGGCCTGAGAGGCTGCACAACACAACTGAAGCCAGGGAAGCTCTCATCCAAGTTGGAACATGAAGAGGAGAGTTTCCCTTGGGATCTTTCTGGATTCAGATCCTACATTGATGGAGGTTTATCTCAGGGGAAAGCCCATGAGTGGAACTTCTGACTTGTTGTCCTATAATGTCTTCCCTGGAGGAACGTTCTGCATGAGTGACAAGATAATCCCGGTGGCTGTGGAGCCTCCAGGAAGGTGCTGTTCTGACCTCAGCAATGTCCCTGCCCCCCTCCCACCCTCCATTCTCCTGGTGTCCATGAGACAAGCAGAGAAATGGAAGAGCTGGTGAAACTTTGGAAGAGGCCACATGCCTTTAGGTGCTTGGGACCATCAGACCTGATGCACACGCGATTGCTACTGTGAGTGTGGTCAGAGGAAATGCCCGTGGACACTAAAAAGCTGTTGGCATGAATCATTATTAACAATCACAGAGTCTGCAGTTTCAGGGCCTATATCAGGTCCTCCTGAGACACACCAACATGTCTAATGGCCCTGCTGCCCATAAAGGTTCGCAGTGGCTGACAAGGCAATGTGCCCACCTGACTGACAGTGCCAGCACCTCTTGGACCCACCTGCTCAGAGCAACCTGGATGGCAGGGACCTGTTTCCAGGCTGGCCTTCCCCCACCCCACACAGAACCTGCTCTCCAGTTCTTCCCTGTTTCTGTGTCTCTCATTCCTTTCCCTCTGCCTTTGTGTCCCCAATCCCTAACTTCCTGCTGAGTATTCCTACAAGCTCAGGGGAAATGGGGTGGCCGAGAGAGACTCGCCACCATCAATGAGTTTCAGGACATTCTGGCTATTTCCCCCAGGCCAAAAGACTGTCTCTCTGGGCACATCCTGGCTCTTTGCTGGCAATGAGGGCACTGTTTAAACCTTTATTATTTTTAAATAACAAGTATTGATGAGGATGTGCAGAAAAAGGAACGTTCCTGCACTGTTGGTGGGAATGCAAAGTGGTGCAGCTACCTTGGGGAACAGTTTGGAGGTTCCTCAAAAAGTTAAAAACAGAACCACCTGATGGTCCAGTAACTGCACTCCTGGGTGTTTACCCAAAGGAAAGGAAATCACTGTTTGGAAGAGATCTCTGCACATCCATGTTCATGGCAGCATTGTTCACAATGGCCAAGTCATGGAAGCAAGTTAAGTGTCCATCCATTGACTGATGTACGTACGAAGGAATATCGCTCAGCTGTAAAAAAGAACGGTCAGATCTGGAGGATGTTATGCTGAATGAAATAAGCCAGACACACAAGGAGAAGGATGTGTGGTGTCACTTACACGTGGAATCTGAAGAACAGGCAGAAGCTGAGCACAGAACGACCTGGTGTAGGGACAGGTCGGGATCAGTTGGCCTCATCATTTGTGGGGCACACGGTGTCAGTCATGCAGGAGGAAGCCTGGAGACCTGGCACCCGGCACAGTGACCGGCTGACAGCGCTGTACTGTATGTGTGTGACCTCAGGTGCTATGACTACACACAGACAGTAACCGAGTGGGAAGGCAGGTCCAGAGCTTGGCTCAAGCCATCACGTCACTGATACACATGCCTCAGATCACTGTGCTGAACACCCTAAATAGATGCAGTTCTTACTAAAATGTTTAAAGTTTTTTTTTCAACGTTTTTTTATTTATTTTTGGGACAGAGAGAGACAGAGCATGAACAGGGGAGGGGCAGAGAGAGAGGGAGACACAGAATCGGAAACAGGCTCCAGGCTCTGAGCCATCAGCCCAGAGCCCGACGCGGGGCTCGAACTCACGGACCGCGAGATCGTGACCTGGCTGAAGTCGGACGCTTAACCGACTGCGCCACCCAGGCGCCCCAATGTTTAAAGTTTTAAAACTAAAACAACTAGCCTGTGTGGAGATTTTGGGGGCACAGGTGCAAAGTGTAAGCCTCAGGCCCACGAAAATGCGTCTCCAGTACTCACTTTGATAGTTAAGGTGTCCTGAACTAGTGGTGCCACTACCTGCTCTCCAGGGACTCCAGGTAGATGGATAGAGGTGGGTCAACAGAAGGGCAGGGCCATCACCTTCTAGGACTGAAGCCACCTGTGAACCTGTCTGGTACCCTGGGGGTGACAGGAAGGAGCGGACACCCCCATCCTATTCATCCCGGACATCTGCCTGCAGTGGACCATATGTCGACCAGATGTGCCGTGATTCCGCCTCAGCAGGTGCATCACTTGTGCTGGTCTCTACACTGGTCTCCTCAGGTGGGAGGTGGTCTAGGGGAACCTGCCTGGACCCCTTGTGCATGGGGAAGCTTGGAATTCAAGACCCCTTGTGGGGAGTGCCTGGGGGCTTCCTGACAAGTGAAGAGCTCCTAGCACCCCACTCAGGCCTGCCGGGGCCCTGGGAAAATCAGTGGGGCCCCACTTGCCACATACAGAATCGTGCAGAACATTACACGCCTGTTGTTTCCATAACGGCATTTCTGTGGTTTGGATGCTGGGGTGGGTGACCCTGACAAAGTCCAGTTGGGTGGTCCAAGCTTAGCTGCCCTTGGTGGCATACATCCCTCTGGCTCTCTTGCCAGCCCTGCCCTCCCCAAAGAAGCTTCTAGATGCTGGGAGGGCAGGCTGTGGGTGGTGGGCCAGGCGATGGGTCTACTCTCTTTGCTCCACCAGGCTCCCGGATCTCCAATAGCCTGAGATGTTTCTCTGTGCAGTGGCCTCAGCAGTTCCCTGAGACACAACATAATGACCCTGGTAAGCAGGGGCGGCCACCCTACTCTGCAGGGATCCAGCCCAGGGCCCATCAGTGCTGTGACCAAGACCTGGGCTGCAGAGGCTGGAACATGGCCTCCTCTGAAAGACCTGCCACACACAGGCCAGGCCCTGTCTCTGTATCTCTCTCTCTCAGTCTGTCTGTCTCTATCACTCCATGTGGTCCCTCTGCTGGGTGCCCTCAGAATCCAGCTTGTCACACGGACACTACCCATGCAGGTGTCGCAAGAGAAGTGGGCATAGCCGCACAGCCTCCTCGATGGAAGCCTCAGGATTTCCATGGGTCACAGAGCCCACCTGGGGAGCTGTGGGGACCCAGGAGGAGGTCAACCATCTCAAAGCCCCACTCTGACCTCAGGACACAGCTATCTGGCCAGATCCTCTCTTGCCTACACATGGACTTCACAATCCATAGGGTTGGCAGGCAGCCTCTCACCTCCTCTTCCATCTGGAGTTGACACCCTCCAGCCCCCCTGCACCTGCCCTGTCTGCTGACGAATGATGTTTACAGGCCAAGGGATGAAAAACACAGCAGTTCAGCCGGGTTGGACAGGAATGAATGTTTGTGTGAAGTAACACAAAATCAGGCTGATATTTGGTAAAGCTATTTCCAGACAAGAAGTTTGGGCTGCAAATATGAGAACGGCCATCTCAGAGAGGGGTCTTACATTAATGAAATTTAGTAGTGTCACTGAAGAAATAGAGCTGGGTCCAGAGCTGAATCATGCCCCCCAGCTAGACATGTCCTACCTCTGTTTCCATTCCCTGCATGAGGACTTTTAACCTTCATGCTGGCCACCTCCTAATTACAAAATAGCTACCAGAGCTCCAGGCTTGACACCAACATCCCATGCTTGAAGGAAGGGGCCAGGGGGGAAAGCCGATGGAGTCTCCAACTGATTAAAAAAAATTTTTTTTAATGTTTATTTATCTTTGAGAGAGAGAGAGAGAGAGAATATGAGCAGGGGAGGGGCAGAGAGAGAGGGAGACACAGAATCTGAAGTGGGCTCCAGGCTCTGAGCTGTCAGCACAGAGCCCGATGTGGAGCTCGAACCCACAAGCCGTGAGATCATGACCTGAGCCTAAGTCGGATGCTTAACTTACTGAGCCACCCGGGAGCCCCACTGATTTTTTTTTTTTTTTTTTTTTGCCTTGCAGGGTGCCATTCACTTCTTGGAATCAGGGGCAAAGGAAAGGGGCATTTTTGCTGTGACTGGTTTACCCCAAAGGAATGTGGGAACCCTCTCTTCTCAGAGTCGAGGGTTCTCTGCCTGCTACACAAATGCAGAATTCGATTCCTCTGGCAAGGAGAGAAGTGAGGAGCCGGTGAGTAGGAAGAAGACGGTGTCTTCCACGAGTGTGGGGTTGGGTGGGGAAGGTCCCAGATATGGCCTCTTATGTCAGGCAGGGCCTATGTTCAGAGCTCCTAAATAAGGTCAAATCTTGATTCTGTTTGGATTAGAGAAGGAAGAACATAGAAATGTGAGCAAGGAAGCCAACAGTAGCCAGTCATTTGAATCCCGCATCCCGCACTTTGTCTTTGAAACAAAAGTGAGCCAAGGAGTTTGTGTCCCAACAAAATCCTGCTGAGGCATCGATGGTCTCACCGACCCTCTCTAGAGGATTAGTTGAGGCCAGATGGATGCAGGGAGGGCCAGCTGCAAGGACAACTTCTCCGGGGGCTCCCCAAAATGGGCATCAGCCTGCACATGGGACTCCCAGCCAATCTGGGTCAGAAACCTGTGCAGATGTGTCTGAGTCTTGACTCCACCTGTCGTCAGGGTCTCCCAGGCTGGTATGTTTCTCCCACCAGAATTGTGAAATCTTCTGTCACCATATATGTTTGGGAAATGACAGGAACATCTCCTCAGCCTTCAACCCCAGCGTGGATGGACATGGGGCAGCAAATGGCATGTGCACTGGGCAGGACCCAGCGACAGAAGCCAAGTGCAGATGTGAGTGTAAGTGGTTTGGCCACCAGGCAACCATCTGGCAGCTTCTTCTGGAGGGAAGCATTCACCTGGCCTATTAACCAGGACGAATGAAAATATGTGCCCTCCACCCCTGCCAAAGCCATCAGCCCCTGTCTGTATGATCACTTATCTGGACAATGAGGCCAGCATGCCCTGCCAGCCTGTTGGTAGTGGGAAAACTCAAGCCCTGGGGTATTAGAGACCCAGGTGCCTCTGCCCACCAGGAATGCTCCAGTCAGGGTGGGTTCTCTAACCAGACTTGATAGAACATACAGATTGCGTGCTTGTGTGTGGGACTCCTGACACTCAGAGCTGTGTCTCAGAGATTCATCTGTTTCCTGGCATGGACCCTTCCTTTTCCACGGCTGAGTGCAATTCCAGGTTACAGTAAATCTGTGAGCATTCGCGTATATGCCTTTTGGTCAACATGTGCCCTTAATTTGGTTGATCTATACCCAGAAGAGTGACTGACAGGTTGGAGCACATGTGCCTTTCTGCCTCTAATGGTGCTGTTGAACCAATATCCAAAGCAGCTTTACCACTTCGTGTCCCCACCAACTGCTCCACATCCTCACCAGCACACGGTATTGTCAACTCTAGAATTCTCTTGGGTGAGTAGTTTCCATGTGCGTTTATTTTTTTTTTTTTCTTTTCAACGTTTATTCACCTTTGGGACAGAGAGAGACAGAGCATGAACGGGGGAGGGGCAGAGAGAGAGGGAGACACAGAATCGGAAACAGGCTCCAGGCTCTGAGCCATCAGCCCAGAGCCCGACACGGGGCTCGAACTCACGGACCGCGAGATCGTGACCTGGCTGAAGTCGGACGCTCAACCGACTGCGCCACCCAGGCGCCCCTCCATGTGCGTTTATTACTGTGCTAATTACACTAGAGTGTTGGGGGCGGTTCCTAATTTGGCACGCCCATCTACTTCCCCTTCCTTAATGTAGTACACTTGTAGCTGGGCACCTGGGCACTCAGCTAGTGAGTGCACATCCCAGCTTCCCTTGCAGCTGCAAGCGGCCCCATGGCTAAGTTCTGGTCAATAGTATGTGACAGAGCTGATGTATGCCACTTCCTGTCCCAGTGAATCTGTGAGCCTGCCCTTCCTCCCTGCAGGTGGATGACAGCCACGCTGCCCACAGTCTGCCTGTCCATCTCTGGCAATGTTATGTAACAAGTAAAGAGATGTACACCTTTATTTAGCCACTGTGTTTCAGATCTCTTTATTCAGCAAACCATGGCCCCAAAGGAATGCACTGTGATTTCACATTCACTCTCTGGCTCTATCTAACACATTAGGACCTGTGCTGGTTCTGTCTGTTCAGCACCTTTTTTTTTTTTTTTTTTTTTTTTTTTTTTTTTGCCAGGGTTCTGCTCCCACCCAGACCCAAGATTCTGTTATATGATGGACACATCCTGCCATAGGCTCAGGCAGGTGACCCAGGTCTGACCGGTTGTGACTTCCCATCCTATTCAGGATGGGGCCAGAGCCACGACTAGGATTAGGATTTGGCCCCAGGAGGCGTCAGGGGCTCAACCAACAGCACTGCAGTGAAGGTTGAGTTGAGGGCATGTGTTAGGCTGTGGGTCAGAGTTAGGGTTTGGGTTCAGGAGCCAGACAATTGGGTGGGCCAGGGTTAGGTTTGGGTTCAGGATCTGCTCCTCCAACTCCATCCCAGCCTTGGGAATGTCATGGCAAAATTCTGGGTTCCTTGCTGAAATATTTTGCTCTTGGCCCCAAATTCCTTCTTTCCTCAGACATAAAAGGTGGGCCCCCTCAGGGCAAGTGCCATGGCTAAGGTTAGGGTGAGATCCCAGAAGGCAGCAGGGTCCAAACCAGCAGCAGTGCAGTGATATCCCTGGAGGGCTGAGTTGAAGGCACATGCTACAGCACTGGTCTGGCTTTGAGTTTAAGTTCAGGGGTCTGCCATCGTGTGGGCCAATGATAGGTTTTGGGTCAGGATCCACTACTGCAGCACTATCCCAGCCACAAAAATGTTGTGGCAAACTTCTGAGTTCCTTGCTGAATAATTCTGCACAGGTCATGGACCCCATATCCATTCTTTCCTCTGACCTAGGAGGTGTGGAACCCCCTTTGGGCCAGGCCATGGCTACGGTTAGGGTTGGTCCTGGAAGGCAGCAGGGATCGAACCACCTCCCTTTCAGTGATCGCCAAGGAGGGCTGAGTTTAGGGCATGTGGTAGGATGTGGGTCAGATTAGGGTTTAGGCTCTGGGGGTGGCTTATGGTTTGGCCAGTGTTAGGTTTTGGCTCAGGATACCCTTCTACAGCTCCATACCGGTTGTGGAAATGTCATGGCAAAATTTTTGGGTTCCTTGCTGAAAGATTCTGCACTGATCATTGCCCTCAAAGCTTTTCTTATCTCAGCCTAGAAGATGGGCTCCCTAGGGCAAGTGCAATGGCTAGGGTTAGTGTTAGGTCCAAGGAAGCACCAGGGGCCCAACCACAATCAGTGCAATGATCTCCCTGGATGCCTGAGTTGAGGCTGTGTGTTATGGGGTGTGTCGGGCTTAGATTTGAGTTCCGTGGCTGGATGATTGTGTGAGCCAGTGTTAGGTTTTGGCTCTGGATCCCCTTTGGCCACTCCATCCCTGCTGTGGAAATACCATGGATATTTTCTGGGTTCCTTGCTGAGTATTCCTGGACCAGTAATGGGCCACCAGTCTGTTCTCTTCAGACCTAGGAGGTAGGGCCCCTTAGGGGAAGAGCCTTGGCTAAGAAGTGGCCCCGGGAGGTGGTCGGGGCTGAACCACCACCAGTTCAGTGATCTCCAGGAGGGCTGAGTTGAGCACACATGTTAGGGTGTGGGTCAGGCCTAGGCTTCAGGCTCAGGGAGCAGCCAGTTGTTTGGGCCAGGGTTAGGTTTAGGCTCAGGATCCCTATCTATAGCTCCACAGAGGCCATGGAAAGGTCATGGTACAATTCTGGGTCTGTTGCTGAATAATTCTATGCTGGTCATGGGCCCCTCTATCATTTATTCCTTAGATATAAGAGATGGGCCCCTTTAAAGCCAGAGGGAGGTGGCAGTGACAGTGGCCAAATAGCCAGCAGGGCAGTGATCTGCCCGGAGGGCTGAGTGGAGGACCAGCATTAGGGTGCATGTCAGGCTTAGAATCTAGGCTCATGGGCCTCTTGATGATGTGGGCCAGGGTAAGGTTTTGGCACAGTATCCCCGTCTACAGCTCCATCGCAGCCATAGAAATGTCACGGTGATATTCTGGGTTCTTTGCTTAATAATTCTGTGCCAGTCATGTGCCCCAAATTCATTCTTTTCTCACATCTAATAGGTGGGCCCCTTGGGGCTGAGCCTCGGTGTAGCTTATCCCCTGAAGGGGCAGGTGGCTTTCCCATCTAGGGCAATCCATGGGGCCTCACCCCAGATGAGAAGCTTTCCTGACAGTGGTCCTTCATAAAGGAAGTAAGAGCTTAGAATGCCTTCTCCGTCCATGTGTGCTCAGGCCTAGAGCCTCCCAGGAGCTAGGAGCCAAGCTTTGGGGCATCTCTCTGTAACCTCCTTTCTTTGGAGGACTTCTTGTTTTTGAAGTTGACTGCATCAGGTTCCCTCTCCTGGTTTAGCCACTGTGGGCCAGCTTGTTTTCCTGGGTTTTTTTTAATGTTTATTTTTAAGAGAGAGAGCGAGAGAGAGAGGAGAGAGAGCGTGCACGAGAGGGTGGGGGTGCAGAGAGAGAGGGAGACACACAATCCGAAGCAGACTCCGGGCTCTGAGGTGTCAGCACAGAGCCCAACACGGGGCGGGGCTCAAACCCACGCACCATGAGATCATGACCTGAGCCTAAGTCGGATGCCCAACCAACTGACCCACCCAGGTGCCCCTTGTTTTCCTGTTTAACACCTTTGGTTCATTTCATTAACTTATCAGTAGTGGGAAATCCTGGGTTCCTAAGCCAGAGGCCAGGTACTTTCATGGGCGTGGTCTTCCCCTGCCCCACTGGTTGGCGGTTCCCCGGGAAGCCCAATGAAGGCTGCTCTTCCCTGGGGGGTCTGAGGTCTTGAAGGCTCCAAATTGCTGTTACCTCCAGGCTCCTCCCTAAACATCACCACTTGTCAGTTGTTTGGTCTCTGAGAATGTTCCTTCCTGGTCAGTTCCCTGTTGCCAGCAGAGCCTGGAGCCCAGAAACAATGTTGCAACCCCCCTCCCCCAATCCTGTTTAAAGAATAGAGAGATTGGTTTCAGTACAAACCATTTATACAGATAGCAAGGTAGAAGCTATTTTGCCTTCTCAAAGAGAGGAATTTTGTTTGTAAACTCCAGACCCAGAAAATTGACTTTGGCCAACATGAGATAATTATCTGTCCTCCTGAAGCAGAATGTTCTTTCTCTGGAGCCCCGCCTAGCCGTGTGCACATGCTGGACACCATGTGCACAGTGAAGCTAGAGGCCCTCAGAGGAGACTGCCAGGAGCCCCGTGCACATGCACAGGACCAGAGGCAGGGCAGTGTGGCACTGTGTCCAGAAGGGGCTGGTGGGACCCTGACCAGAGAAGTCTCCAGGCCTTCCTCCACTTTGCTGTGGTGCAGGGGGCAGGGCTCACAGGCTCGCTGGGCAGGGCTCTTGCAGAGCATGGGGTGAGGGGATGCAGCATGAGAGAGGGAAGCTAGTTCTGAAAGCCTCAGTCTCCTCCCTGTGCCTTCACAGTGGGAGACTGAACATTCACCTCAGCATTGTGCCCACTGGGAAGAAACATCACCACGGAGACCCTCTTCCACTTCTGTACAGGGCACACACTGTCTCTTGTTTCTCTGTTTCTCAAGGGTGTCCGGGCCCCTGAAGAATCTCTCAGGACTGCATCCTGGAATCACCCTGCGAAGCTCAGAGTCCTCAGGCAGTGTCACCCGCCCTTCTGTGCATGTTGTGCTGCTTCTGATATATCCAGGAAGTTTGAGAATTACGCTAAGACCAGGTTGGGGAGGGGAGCAGCACCACCGTGCCATTTGGCCTGGGCTCTGGAGACACCCCCCCCCCACCTCATCATCTGCATGTTCTGTGGGATGTTGGCGTAGGGGGCATCCTGGCTTGGGGTGACACACCCCAGGACGGTAGAGAGCAGGGTCTGGCCTAGGCTGGGGCCTGACCATGAGTCCAGGCAGTGCAGAACCTTGCCCAGGGGTCTGCATGAACCCCTCAATCTTCTCCCCATGGGGACGGGAGGCATTTATTTGTGCACCGCTCCCCCCCCCCCCCCCGCCCTCAGTGAGTAGTGAGCCGAAGATCAAGATGCCCATAGATCAGGTGTTTGTGCGAGCATGTTTCCTGGTTCACAGACAGCCCCTCTTTGCTGTGTCCTCACTTGGGCAAGGGGTGAGTGAACTTTGTGGGGTCTCTTGTAAGGGCCCCACTCCCATCCTAGGAGGATCCATCCTCCTCAACTAACCACCTCCCACAAGCCCCACCTCCTAACACCATCATCTTGGGTGCTGGGATGCTAACACGAGCTTGGGGGGCACACGACCATTCAGACCATAGAGGTATTGCATCTCCAGACTCATTGCCAGCTGTCTCACAAAGGGGTCTCCACCTTCCATAGACGCTGCCTTTGAAGTCCCAGATGAACCTGTCCTCTGTTCTGTGCAGTCATGTCTTTAAAGCCACAACCTTCCTTGTAGCCTCTCTGTTGGGGGTCAAGCTACTGCACTGGCATATATTTCAGGTATGATGTAGGCCAAGTGTTCATCTGCACACTCAGGGTTGTGCAGGTATGCTGTGACAAGGCATACTTGTCCCCATGCCTGTCTGATGGAGCCAGTGTATGCCATTTGCCCTGGGCCCTTCCAGGTGTGGGACTCCTGCTCAGACTTGAGCCCTGGTCCCCACAAGCAGGAAAGGCTAATGTGTCAGAGTGAGACTGGGCACGTTAATGTTTGCACCTCTGGATTCGGGTAATGTGCTCGTTTGTCTCATTTATTTAACGAACTTTGTGATTCCAGCATACTGATTGGTCGATGAGCCTTTGTGGTCCATGACCTCTGGGGTAGCTTGTCCGGCAATGCACCTGGCAGAGACAAGGCAGTGTCTTTACCACCTCCTCCAGCTGTAGCTCCTCCCAGTGCTCCAGAGGTGGAAGGAGACTTCCTGCCTGCCTTTGAGGGACTGTGCAATTATGGAGGCAACTGGCCCTAGCAAACAAACCCTGTGTTCTCCTTCTGTGAGTAGGACACAAGATCTGGGCTGGCCCAGAAACAGCTGTTCCTCAGGGTCATCAACCTCAGGAGATTAAATGTCACCTGGTGTGTGGGGCTGTAGCCTCTGTAAGATCAAACTTTTTGGGTAACAAGAGTTAGGCATAGCCAGTTGCTCACATATGTGCATGTGACCGTGTGACATGGGTGTGGATAACCCAGACATCCAGGAGGCCCTAAGTAGCCACACAGTGTCCAGACAGTCACCGTGATGGCATGACTTTGCATGCAGGGGCAGCCCTCAGGCACCACCTCCTGACTGCTGGCTCTCTTCTCTGCTGTGTTCTAAAAAGTGAAGCTGCAGGATGGCTGGAACCTAGACCATGGAAGGCAGGAGGTGGTTGCTCTTGAGGAGAGGCATGCTGGCCGCAGTGACACGAGCAAGAGATGGGGAAACCGTGAGCAGCAGATCCAAGAAATAAAAAAGCCAGTAGATGGGGCAAGGGTGTCAGGGCTGCTTCCTTGGGAACATCATTGCTTTATGGTTCAATGAGCCATGGCCTGGTCTTGCAGACGTGTGTGCCAAAGCCCCAGTAGGACCTGGGATCGCCCAGGCATCTCTACCGTGTGCTCGTCAGCCATAACTCAAGCTTGTATCCTTCTCACCTTCTCAGGATCAAGGGTATCATTGGTCCTTGCAAAGTACATCCTGTGTCTTCACAAGTTTGCAAACATCACAGTTTGCAAAGGGATGACGCTGGGGACCTGGATTCCCAATGCAGTACTTTCTGACTTCAAGATGTCTATTCATTGGCAACCTGGTGAATTTTGTAAATAGGACCCATGTTTGTTAATTCAGCTGCATCAAATTAATAAGATCAAATAAGGTCCTTTCATAATACATTAGTTGACATCAAATCCGATGAGATACTTCTGAAAATCTCAGTTGACTGAGAAGGCTTTTCCAGAAAATGAGCCCTGACTCGTGGAGCAGCAACTTAAAGATTTGTCTTGTAGTTGAGACCCTCCTGTAAGCTCCCCTCCCATGGCTTGTGTCATGTCTGCTGCCGCTGCCAAGTGGGGATCAGCCCTGGGTTGGCCTCCTTTCCATGACATTGTACTTGGCCTCAGCGCAAGCAGATGGACTGCTGGCATGGAGGCTGGAACTGGGAACTAACAGAATCTGATCCCAGGTATAATTTCTAAGGGGATCCAGTATGCAGAGCAGAGCCACCAGGTATTCGGGGCTGCTATAGAGAGATATCCATAGTTTTGGAACAACCCCTGTACACGCCGATTCCACTTTCTCCTGCCACCAGCAGATACTGAGAAATTCCATTACCAGGTCAGTGAGGGACCTCAGCCCAGGGACTTGGAGGGCAGCAAGTTGTCCCCAGCTCTGACTGCTCCCCACTGTGGACCCATCCATGGCAGCATCAAGACATCTTTGGCCTCAACCACTGTGTCAGGAAAACACTTGAAAAAGTTAATCTCAGCATTTATTTCCAAGGTTCCAAGCCACATCTGAGGAAGGAAAGATCAGCAACAATGCAAAGAGAGCCTCTCAGCCCAGCCCTGCTCACTAGCCCTGAGGTCCAGGGGTGAAGTTCAAGGGTCCAGAGGGAAGGACCCATAGGGTTGAGTCAGACAGTCTCCTCAGCATTGATTCCACAGGGGTGTCACTTTCTTGGCTTATCCCCATCCAGCCCACAGATATCCAACAGGATATGTGGGCTTTCTGGAAACTTGAGGGCTGTAGTGGGTGGTGGGGGCATTCTAGGCCTGTGTTTTTGAGGAAAGATGCCACATGGTTAAGACCCAGGCCTGGTGCTCTGGGGATGGGCCAGCTGTAGGTGTGTTCAGAGGTCATGGCAATGCTCAGGGCTGTGTGGTCATTGGTGGGCCTGGGGTCAGTGGGCCCCCTGCAATGCCCTTCCTGCACATAATGGGGCTTTTCTGTCTCTGTAACCCCAGTGACTGGCTGGGGCCTGTGCCAAGGTAGGCACTTATAAGATATTAAAAATAGAATATTATAACTGGTCCAGCCCAGTATGCTGCTCCCTCCTACCCATGCCACTCTAGTATCTCCTTTGATGCCTGCTTGGCATGATGTATCTGGAGGACTAGTGCCTGGGCATAAGCTGTGCCCATCAGTGGTCAACAAGAATTCCTTGAATGCCTGATGTGTTAAATAACTTGTCTGGTCCCAGTGTGAAGGCTGAGGAGACAGTTGCTGGGGTTGGGGGTTCAGAGTGAGTAGGGGAAGAGATCGGATTCACTGGCTGGAATCTCTCTGGGGCCCAGAGATGGTGTTCGTGGGTAAGGCATGAACCTTCCATTCCAGCCCATTTTATCCCTCTCTGGCCCACCTCTCAGAAGTCTTCATGGGAGGGCCCCCTTGTAGGTAAAGGCTGATATGTCTGATGACCAAAGTGTCACCTGGATCACATACTTGGGCAAGGGGTTCCCGATCAGGATTCTGACCCTAAACAATGAGATGCATGTGCAGACTTGGAACACCCCTCCCCAGGATAACATCCTCAGTGAGGACTGAGAGAAGGAGCCCCCTGGCACGGAAGTGGGTGTTTGGTCCTCGTGCCCTCAGAGCAGGGCCTTTCCCATGTGCGAGGGACGCAGTTGGGGTGCTGTTGTCTATCATTTCCCCGCTGTCTGGTCCTTGCCTTTCCCCAGAGGGGCCCTTGCAGGAAAAGCTTCTTAGGGTTCATCCCTTTCAATTGCCCTCTTCCTTCACTCATTGAGGAAAGTTCTGAAGCACATCCTTTGTAAAACCATTGTTTCAGAGTTGGAAACATCACCAGGAGACACCTGAGCCCAGCATTGTCTTTGCTGATACTTAATCAGGGGAGCTTAGGAGGAAATCAGAACCACTGAAGGGCCCGCCAATGTCCTCACTGGGAATGACTCCCATCAGGGCACCAGGGGTCATTGACGTCAGGGCAGCCCTGCCCTCTGTACTGGTGCTCCTCCTTCCTCTTAGCTCTTGTGGGTTTTCCATCAGTTGTTGTGTGGTGTGAAAGAGGTCTGGTGTTATACTTGGGGCTGTCCAGTTTTCCCAGCACCATTCCCTGAAGAGACTGTCTTTTCACCATTGCATATTATTGGCTCCTTTGTTGTGAATTAATTGACCACATATGTGTGGATTTGCTTTTGGGCTGTCCATTCTGCTCCATTGGTCTTTATGTCTCTTAGCCCATAGCATACTGTTTTGGTTACTGTACCTTTGTAATATAGTTTCACATCAGAGAATGTGATGCCTCCCGGCTTGTTCTTCTCTATACAGATACTTTGGCTATTCATGGTCCTCTGTGGTTTCATGCACCTTTTAGGATTTCTCTACTTCTGTGTAAAATGGTACTAGAATGTTGATCAGGAGGGATTACATTTGTACATCACTTTGGGTAAAATGACAATTCTATAATATTCATTTTTATAATCCAGGAATACATAATATCTTTCCATTTCTTCATCAATGTCTTATCATTTTCATGGTTTAGGTTTTTCTCGTCTGTGGTAAGGTTTTTTCCTAATTGTTTTCTTAACTTCTCTTGATGGTTCATTATGCGTTTGTCCAATGTAATGATTTTTGTATCCTACAATTTCACTGAGTTTGTTTATGTAACTTTTTTTTAGTTTTGTTTTTTTGTGGAGTGATGTGGTGGAAGATGGGAAATCAAAATGGCGTGTTTCTACCATATCCTAGGTCATCCACAATATCCACAGCATCATGGCCACTAATATAATTTTACCACAAGGTCCTTTAGTAATATGTTGCACCTTGTGAACTATGTCCCGGTAGGGTTTGGCCTCCATCATGAAGTTTGATGTGTTCTACACTTTTCTGGTATGTTACTAATATGGTTGTTTTGAGAAGTAATGTAGTTTCCATGAATTTCCAACATATAGAAAGTCTGCAATAGTGTAGAAATACTCTTTATCTCTATACTCAGCTTCACCAGCTGTCATTTTACACAGTTGCCCCTTCTTATGACATACTTCTTTGTTTTTTACTCAAAACGGGACATCTTCCCCAGGAACTGTCATGGAACTCCCAAACACGGAAATCATTATGGTTTCTTCATTATAATCTAATCCAGAGGCAGCTGCAACTGTCATCACCTGCCTGAACTCTGTGACAATGACTCCTCCTGTTGTGACCCACTTTACTGTTCTTGAGACTTTCACTCACTTCACAACCATGATGGATTTAAAGATCACAGAGGGCTTCAATCTGGGCAGCCTTTCCTGTGTGGCTTCTGTAATTTAGTATGTTTTCAATCTTTGTTCGTATTGTGACATGTTTGAGTACTTCAGTCATGACTTTAATTGTGGTTAAATTTACAAAACATAATAGTGACCATTTAAAAGATTTTTTTTAAATTTTAAAAAAATTTTTAAATGTTTATTTATTTTTGAGAGGGAGAGAGAGAGAGAGCGAGAGAGAGTGAGTGAGTGAGCCTGGGTAGTGGACGGGCAGAGAGAGAGAGAGACAGAATCTGAAACAGGTTCCAGGCTTTGAGCTGTTGGCACAGAGCCCAATGTGGGGCTCGAACCCACAAACTGTGAGATCATGGCCTGAGCCTAAGTTGGACACTTAACTGACTGAGCTACTCAAGCGCCCCTGAAAGACTTTAAGTCTAGAGTTGTATGCCACTAAATATATTCCCATTGTGCACAAATCACCATATTTCACCTTGAGAATGTTTAAATTTTGACCAAGTGAAAGTCTGTGTATATTAAACATTAACTCCCCATTCTTCTTTCCCCATCTGCCTGGAAACCATATTTTACTTTTTTTGGTGAATTTGATCACATGAATCAAATTATTTTGGATACCCCAAACAAGTAGAATCTTATAATATTCTTTTCTGTGATTGGTTTATTACTCTTGCGTAGTGAATTGATGGTTCATCCATATTGTAATATGAATCAGTACTTTAGTCCTTTGCATGGCTGGGTAATATTCCATTGTGTATACATCACCTATTCACTCTTCAATGGTCAGGTTAGCCTTTTGACTATTGTGCATGATGGGGCTACAAATCTTGGAGAAGAATTACAGAGTGAGTCCCTGCTTCCAAATATTTGGGGTATATACCCTGAGGTATATTAATTAATTATATTTTTAAGATATTGAGGAACTCCCATTCAGTTTTCCTCAGTAGCTGTACAAATTTATTTCATTTCTTGATATATTGGAAGAACATTTCAGTTTAGGGGTCTACCCCATGTTGTATGTTCATTTACCCTTTGTGGTATGTTTGCATATTTTGTACCATTTTCCAATTGTGAATAGTATTGCTGTGAATGTTTATGTTGGCTTTGGTTGTGATAATGGTTCTGGTTGATGATGTGTGCATCGTGGTATATGGCTTATAGATTATGGTTTTAGGATTCTATTGTTTAATGGTGTACAGTTTTGGGTTTGTGGCATATGGCTTTGTGTTCACACGCCGTTATGATTTGGGTGTTTTTGTGTGAGGAGGTGGGAAGAAGAGTGTTATTGGGTTTGAGATGAAATATTTCTTGTGGGTGAGTGGATGAGGGGGTAAGCTGGTGGATGTTTGTAGGGGAGGGTTTAGGAGGGTCAGTGGGTGGTGTGGGGGGGAGCTAGTGGGTTCAGAATTTGGAAGTGATGGTTTAAGGGTGAGTGAGTGAGGGTCTGAGAGGGTAATTGTTTAGGTGGTAAGGGGGTGACAGTATTTGGTGTGGGTTTAGAAGGTTTTGAGGATGAGTGCTTATTACTTGAGAGATTAGAGGGATAAGGTGGTAATGGTTTAGGGAATGAGGGTTTAGGATATGAGGATAGGAGTTCGGGTGAACCTTGAGTCATTGGAGATAATGGTTAATTGTGTTTAGGCTGGGGTGGTGGAAGATGCAAGGAGAACCCAGTTGTCCAGAGGACTCATTAGGGAGAGCACTAGACTGATTAACTGGAGTTTGTGGGTTCCAACCTAGAGGTAGTATTGGAGAAATGAATAAAATAATGCATCAAAGATGGCCAATGGGACTAAAACAAGGTCTGGTCTCTATCTTAGAGACCCTCTCCTGGGTTCTTCTTGCCCTGTTTGCCTTGTGCGCGAAAACCCACACAGATATGGAAACTGACAACTATAAATTACCCTTCCCACTTGCATTCGGGGCTCAGATCTTTGGAGAAACAGTCTCCTCCTCTGAGCCCGCTGGTATTAAGTACATCTCCAATCCACCAAGACCTCTGAGTGCCCCTTGGTTTTTCCACCAGCATTCCAGCCTGGTTCTGTAACATATTTGGCTCCCTGACCAGGAAAACCAACTGCGCTGGCCCATGGTTGCCACTGGTTTGGAAGAACAGCGAGGTGGTGATGGAGTGAAGAAACAGCAAAGGAGAAAGTGCCCCCTGCCTGAATTTCGTCAGTCTCCTGTCCAGCTGCCTCTGGCCAGCCCCGCTCTGCCGTTCCCGCCGGGTTCAAAGAGGCCTGGTAGGTGGGGAACTGGACTCGACATCGGAACCAGTAAGGCCAGAGCCCCAAAGTAGTGAGGCCCACCCAAAAGGGTGGAAGGGGGACCTGATCACTGCCTGGAGACCTGAGTGATCTCACAGGTAGAAAATTTTGCAGGAGGGAATGTAATAGCCTCTGCTGTGTGTGTGTGTGTGTGTGTGTGTGTGTGTGTGTGTGTGTGTGAATGTGTGGCTTGGCGAGGCTTGCCAGTCGAGTTCGAGTTTGTGGCTCCATGGACGGGCACCCTTAAGGTCCCCACAAGTCTATGGAGTCTGAGTGGGCTCACCTACATTGCAGTGAAAAGCATACAGTCCAGGGTGGCATCAGATTAGACTCCAGTCACAAGTTACAAAGCCGGATCCACTATGGCCAAGCCTCACCTAAAGTTTCCCACGGGAACGCAACCAGTGGAGTATCTGATTGGTCCTCTCATCTGAGGGGATACCCTCCCTTTGTCTGTCTCCATGACACCGAACACGAGAAAGGAATTAATAATGGGATCAAAACAGAGTAAGCCTACGATTTTAGAGGTCATGCTCAAAAATTTTAAAAAGGGTTTTTCAGGTGATTATGGGGTAAAAACGACACCTGGGAAGCTAAGGACCTTCGTGAACTAGAATGGCCCATATTCGATGTAGGTTGTCCCTCGGAAGGGACATTAGATGCTCAAGTAGTGCAGCAGGTTTGGCTGATAGTCACTGGGAACCCAGGTCACCCTGATCGATTTCCCTACATCGACTCCTGGCTTGAAAGGGCCCCAAATCCTCTGCCTTGGGTGCGATTCATCCATAGCAAGCAGAGATAGGCAAAGGTTTTAGCTGCCTTATCTGGAGACTCACCCAGGGAGCCCCAGAAGCAACCCGCCACTTCCCTAGTGTTTGCAGGAGACCCGGAGGAAGATCCCATCTATCCGCCACCTTATGACTCACCGTGCTCCCTCCCCCCTGCCCCTGTGCTTTCAGCTCCTCCTCTGTCTGTCTCTCCTCCAGCCCTGGATGTGCTGCCCATCTTTCCTCCCTCCACGGACCCAGAGAACCCTCCCCCACAAGGACCAGTGGCCAGATTGTGCCCTCAGTCAGGCACAGACACTCTCCAGATGCCCAGCCACATCCACAGGTACCAAGAGGCTCTCCTCCAGGGGATCAGAGCAGGGGCAGAGAAGCCCATGAATAGGCCCAGCAGCAAGGGGATTCCCTCAGGGATTATTATGAGAGGCTGTGGGAGGCTTACACCCTGTTTGCTCCAGAGGCACAAGAGAGCCACGACAGAAGGATGGGGAAGGTCTACCCGCCAAAAGGTGTAAGGCCCAGAACCTCCTTAGCAAGGGGTCAACGAGACTACTGCAAGCAGAAAGGACATTAAAAGAATAAATGTCACAACCAGGGAAAGTCCCGGAAACCCAGCCGATAGCAGGAGGAACCTCGAGAAGGGGACCTTATTGGTCTGGCCGAGATAGAATCAGACTGAAGGGGACACCGACTCTCTCTCCCTCTTCCTCTGCCTAATGGATGTGAGGGATTCTCCCTCATTTCCCAGGTTCACAGCTATAATTGGAGCCCAATGTGGTTAGTCTACCTCGGGATGGGGACTTTAAGGAATGTTCCCAAGCAGTTTCTGAAACTCCATTTGTGTTGGGGAAATTCCCAGTCTTCTCTGGCCTGATGTGGACTCCATATTTCCACTTTGGTGGAAAAAACATGGCGTCTGCTCCTCTCTCTGAGTTAAGGTTTTGAATTAGGTTTTCTTTCTCTGCCTTTTACTGGCACCTTGCCTCTTCTGCCTTCCCCTCCCCCTGCTGTTTCTGCACCAACTTGGGTGTGGTCTACATAACTGGTTCCTATACCCTCCTCAGTGCCTCAGGCACCATTGGTTCTCCTCCCATCCTCAAGGTCAAGGAGTAAAGTGCACCCTCTTGGACATCTAGGTCTTTTCCAAATAGAATGAATTGCTAAAGCTTTGATTACTGAACATAGGTTGTATTTTTAACTTCTTACTGCAGAGAAATTAAGGCTATTTGGACCTACTGGAAAACATGCTTTGTACTTAATTGGTTGATGAATTTACCATCTAAGAAAAATTCTGGTGTAAATACCTCTCAATTGGTTACTAAGTCCTCAGTTGGAGACTAAGTTTTCCTAAGAGTTCAAATTCTGCTAAGTGTGCTTAAGACGGATGGGAATAGGGAAAGCAACCCTGTATGTAGGAAAGTAGGAGGTTTGTAAGAAAGATATAAGGAGCGGAAATACATTTTTGTTGAGGGTAGAAGAAGGTAACTTTGTCCTAAATGAGACTGGCTATTTGGCGAGAAATGGCTTTGGGACAAAGTTTGAAGGCAAAGGGAAGTTGTAGAAGGTCCATGAAGGGCAATCCCAAGGAATTTATGTGTGCTCAGGATAGACTAAGGTTGAGATGAATGGAATTTTAAAAGTACACTGGTATAAGGTTGAAATTCTGCTTTTCTCTCTGCTCAAATTACAAAGTTTTCTTGGACTGCTGATCTGTGCTTGATAAGACAGTGCAAACAAAGGTTTGTTTTCCGGGAAAACCAGAGTTTTAGGTTTCATCTTTATCAGGTCTTTGATCACTTAGTTAAAACTTCTCAATGTTAAGGGAGCTAGGTCTTGGTAAGAACTACATAATGCTATCCATTGACCTTTTGGATCTTTTATTGCCACCTTGGTTGAATAAATCAAGTCTTAAGATTTGTAATCATCTGTAAACCTATTTAGGCTGTACTTATCACTTGCTAAGGTTTTAAAAAACTTCCCAGGATTTAAGTTGTAAATGAAGTCTTTTTGACCAATTAGGCCCTTTTATTTGGGATGCTAAGTTATTGGGAAAAGCACTGTCGTACAATGGTAAACCTTAGGTTGGATTGCACAGGTAAGTGCTGTAACTGCCCAAATATATATGCATTTCCTAATGTTTTAATGTTTTGGCATACAGTCATCACTTAATATTCTGATTACTTGAATTGTTATGTGTCACAGAAACAACTGAATTTCTTTGTCAATTGCATCATAGTGAACTCTCATCAGATCTTTAACAATGTCTATTTCTGAGATTTTTGTCATTTATAATTGTTCTTATTCTCTCACAAAATGTGTTTCTTCTTCAAGGAGATTTATAAAAAGGACTTTGGGGACAAATACAGGTATTTGACATCTTTAAGATTAATATTAAAATGGGTAAGAATTTCCAGAACTCAAAAGCTGCATTCAAATTGCACAAGAATTAGGAACATGGGATTAAATGAACTCAGGAAGATTATAGTTTTGTGATTCTTGTTGAAAATATTGTTGGTTCTCTAATGTTTGCTCTTCCAGATTAAGGACACTTTCTCTCAAGATATCTATGATATACAGAAATGTCATATTCATTTGCAAACTGAAACATTTATCTTTTCTCTCTACATAACTCCCCTGAAATTCAAAAACTCTCAGTGAGTATTCTTTCTTTCACGGCAATTACAGTTTGCATAAGTTCAGTAAGAATCTGTTCATCTTATAACAGGTCACCATTGGAAATACTGGTTATTTTACCAAAGCTTTGACTGGAATGTCATATTTGAGAGTGACATTCATAGACTCAGATATGACCAGAGAGCTTTAAGGAACTAAGGTTGGCTTTATGAAACATGGAGCCACAAAGTCCCTTGGAAATGTTGGCCTGATACCTTGCTTACAGAGTTCCCAGCAGCCTCATCAGCTGAGTAAAGAAGGTCACTTCCTGGCAGGTGCAGGACCCTCAGGATATCTTGGGGACGTCATGAAGAGGAATTAGCCCTATTCTACAGGTATTACAGGCCTGTCTGATGGCAAGTATTTGGCTCAGCTTCTGGCCTAGAGAAGCTACTAAATGTTCAACCCAGAGATTCCTTATAAAAGGTTCCAGCAAAGCAAACTTTAAAAGATCCTCATGATCAATCGCTATTCTTGCTGAGCTTACTAAATAATTAGACCATGCTTGTTAAGACTGGACTTGTTCTACAAATGCACTGGTCTCAATTTGGCTATCTCTGGAAAGGGGGGCGGTTAGAGAGAAAAACTATGTTTCAACAATGCACTGTTATGGATGTTAAATTCTAGTTCTGATTGTCTTTAAATGTTTGTTGTTTGCCTAAACTAGACAACTTGAGGTAAACTTCAGAAAAATTGTCACAGTATATCATGTATAGACAATCTTCTGTGCTTGTTATTCTGTGGGGATAACAATAAGACCCCCATGGGCATATGATTATTTAGACAACTGGAAAACAGGATGAATCTCTAAATATGCAAACCACATCTTCCCTAACACTTATCTGACATTTACCAGAAACCCACCCCTTTCTGAGACTTGGAGGTGGACTTTACAGATATACAACCAAATAGAGGACTCAGTTTCAGGTATCACCCTATGGGTCCATCACTCCAGACTTCAGAAGGCCAACTCAGAGGAACCCTCAACCTGGCGAAGTGATCCAGATCCAGTCAACCCACTTAAACTGACCCTCAAAAAGACACTGGCCCCTGAGATCTCCAGCCCTGCTCCAGCCACACCCTGGAAGCTGGCTGGCCTGCGCATGGAAGAAGCTTGAGGAATCAACATGTAGACTGAGCCCAGCGGTTCAGATGCAACTCTGCCAGCCCTTGCCCCTTACTGGTGTCATCGCCCTGATCTTGCTTCTTGCTGTCGGGCTAATAGAGACGGCACCAACAAGCTGGACACGGAACAGATGGCAGACTCCCTGGGAACCTGACAAAGCCAAATAAACTCCCTGGCCGCAGTGTGCCTCCAAAATAGGCCAGCCCTCAACCCCCTCACTTCAGAAAAAGGAGGGACTTGTATCTTTCTGGGGGAGGAATGCTGCTATTTTGTAAACCAATCAGAAATAGTCAGGACTAAGGTTAAGGAATTCAAAGAATTCAATGCAGACAACAGGAAAATATCAGTCAATGGAGAAGATGGGATCTCACAGACTGGGCGTCCTGGCTCCCTTCCCTGGCAGGGCCCCTCCTTTCCGTAATTTTACTTGTGGCCATCGGCCCCTGTATACTAAATACCCTGGTATGTTTTATTGAAAATGCTGTTGTTCGCCAAACTGCAGCATGTATCTTAGCCTTCCGAGGGTACCAACCCCCAGAGCTAAAAGGTGATGCCTAAGAAAATATTTCTAAAAAGTCATCAAAGGGGGGACTGTTGGGAAAATGAATAAAGTTTTACACCATAAGATGGCTGACAGGACTAAAACAAGCTCTGTTCTCTACCTTAGAGCCCTCTTCCAGGTTCTCCTTGCCCTGTTTGCCGCGTACATGAAACCCCACCACAGATATGGAAGCTGAAAACTATAAATTACCCTCACCCCCCCTTCATTCGGGGCTCAGATCTTTGGAGAAGTGGTCTCCTCTGAACCCGCCGGCGTTAAATAAATCTCCGATTCACCAAGACCTCCGAGTGCCACTTGGTTTTTCCGTCAGCGTTCCAGCCTGATTCCGTAACATCACCAGGCAGGAAGACACAGAAAAAGACAACAAAATAAGGTTCATGTTATGGGAAAGAGAGGCACATATACTCAAACCTTTGGTAATTTTCCTTCAGTCCATTACTGTCATTTGAAGAGAGATTTGAGGCCTTCCACTGGTTCACAGGAATAAGAAGGCATGTCAGCTTGCATACTAGATTCCTGTGAAGAAGGTTCAGGTTTAATTCTTGATATGTGAGTCCATGAAGAATGGCCTTCCAATTTTACTGTAGTGGAAGTACATAATACAACCCAGTAAGGGGACCTTCCATTTTGGAGTTAAAACCCCTGCTGTATTAGACTTCCAGTCTTTTAAATACATCATGTCTCCTGGATTTATATGGGGTGGGTTTCTAGTAACAGTCAGATCAGGTTAAGCAAGGCTATGACTTGCATATTCATTTAGAGATGTATCAATTAACCCGGCCTCAAGTGAATAATTAAATAAAGCGCTATAGTCTATTTATAGGTCTACAGTGAGAAAAGACTTTCCATATGCAATTATTGGAGGAGTCCATCCCATTTTTAGTTGTTTAAGCAATCATATGCCCATGGGGTCCTGTTACTCTCTGCACAGAATAACAAGCAAGAAGATTGTCCATACCTGTGCTATTGTGACAGTTTTTTTCAAGTTTATCTCAAGTTGTCCAGCTTAGGCAAACAATATTTGTAGACTATCAGAAGTAGAATTTTACATCCACGAAGGTGCATTATTGAAACATAGTTTTTCTCTTTAAAAACCCTCATTTCCAGAGGAAGCCAAATCAAGACTAATTCATTTGTAAAACAAGTCCAGTTTTCACAACCTTGACCTAATAATTACATAAGCTCAGCAAGACTGATGATTGAGCATCTAGATCTTTGAAAATTTGCTTTGCTGGAACCTTTCATAAGGAACCTCTAGACTGAAATTCTAGTAGCCTGCCTAGGCCAAAAGCCAGGTCAAGTACTTGGCATCAGACCTGTCTGCAAAACCTGCAGATTTGGGCAGATTCCTTTTCATGAGGTCCCCACAGTATCCTGAGGTTCCTGTACCTTCCAGGAAGTGACTTTTTTACTCACCTGGTAAGGCTGCTGGGAACTCTGTAAGCAAGGTATCAGGCCAGCATTTCCAAGGGGCTTTATTGGCATTATGCTTCATAGTCAATCTTAGTTTCTTAAAGATGTTACCATTCTGGCTAGGGTACTAACTTCCAACCATAAGGCAGGCTTTCTCTTCCGGGTAGAATAGCCACGGTTGAAGGGATGGCAGCCTGAGCGATTGACATGACAGTGTTCCAATAAGACCATACTTCTCAAAAGACCCTGAAATGAGGGTAAAGGAAGGAAAGAGTACTCATCAAGTTTGCACCAGCCCAGAATCCAGATGAAAAGACTGCCCCACATGATGGGTGCCATATAAATGATGAAGTTTTGGGGGTGATAGTGGGGTTCGCGGGGTCCGGAGCCCACGCCAAGAAAGAATTCTTGAAGACATCTTTGGTGCAAAAGGGTGATTTTATTAAAGCACAGGGACAGGACCGTGGGCAGCAAGAGCTGCCCCTTGTGTTTGCTTTTTTTAAATTTCTCTACAGTTTCCAGTGAATTTTGGTGTAGGTGGTAAAGTTTGTGTGTACATTTCATTTCATATGGTTTCCAATTGTTCCTTAACTATTTGGGGCACAGTTAGGGGATAGTGGGCTCCGCTTCAGTTTCAATTTCCAAAATGTCATGGATTCAGCTCGTGGCCAGGAAGGGGCGCTGCCTCCGTGGACCTGTGAGCCCAGCATGTCCAGCACTACCTCCACCGCCTGCAGGGGGGCGCCTGAGCCAGGCGCTCGCACGCGCTTTCAGCCCGCCTCCTGTGTGACAGGAGCCACGCTTCCTCGGGACCCGCCGTGGGGGATTCAGGAGGACGTGGGGCCGCGTCCACATCGACAAGAACCCGGTCTCCTCAGGACCCGCCTGGGGAGGCGCAGGTGAGGAGAAAGCGAAGCCCGGAGAGGAGGAGCTTCCGGGGCGGGGACGCTGAAGGGGGTCGGTGTTCAGGGGACTCATCGGGGGAAGGACCCGGCGCCGCTTCGAGGCGCCGTGATACTGTGTCCCCCGCGGGGCTGTGCGCGCGGCCGTCGGGCCTTCCCGCTCCGGGCCCCGGGGCCGCGCGTCCGTGTTCCTGCTCCGCGCCAACTCGGTTTCCGCCACGTCCTCATGCGGTTCACGGTCTGGGAGCAGGTGCCCGGGCGGTGCTTGCGCTCCGGTCGCTCTGGCCGCTCTGGTCGGGGTGTCTGTTCCGTGTCTGCGACGGCGTCCTGGGGAGTTCGGTGCCGGATCTGGCCCCGGATCTGTAGATCGCTCCGCGCAGGACGGACGTGGTCACAGTGTCAGTTCCTCCACGTCCAGGAGCACAGAGTGGCTTTCCATCCCTGTGAGTCTTCCTCCGTTTCTGTCCCCAGTGTCCTGTCCTCAGAGAGCAGGCCTGGCCTGTCACCTGCTTGCTTAGATTACCCACCTCCCCCCACCCCCCAGCACGTCGTCGTTCCTTCTGATGCGGTTGTAAATGGGATGGTCTCTTTCTTCTTCCTGTGGGTCATCAGGCGTGTGTAGATGTGCATGGGGTGTTTGTGTGTTGGTCTCATATCCTGCGAGTGTGCTTATTCATTGGTTCTGTTTACCTTAAAAACAACACCTCCAGTTTCTACCAGCAAAAGCGGGTTTCTTTGGAAAGAAGAGAGTATTTGACCTCCTGTGATTGGCGTATTTCCCTCAGGACGATGACTGCAAGGTTCAGTCCATGTTGTAACAGGTGTCAGAATTCCCTTCCTTTGTGAGGCTGAGCCTGTTGCATTGTGTAGAGACCACATCTTGTGTATTTATTCACCTGTCCCGCCGTCACTTGGGTTGCCTCCGTGTTTTAGCTGTTGTGAAGAAGCTGCTATGAACACAGGAACAGGAATGTCGGCTCAAGGCTTCGCTTTCAATTTCTGGGTACGTGTGTGCAGAGGTGGAGTCCTGTGTTAACTTTATGAGGAACCACTGCACTGTTCTCTACAGCCTCACCATGTTACTTCATTCCTTTATAGGACAGAATGATATTGCTGTTCGTGGGTTTGCCCCAGTTTGTTTATCCACTCACCCACCGCGGGGCATTGGCATAGTTTCTACCATTCCACTACTGTGAACAGTGCTGCTGTATATGTTTGTGCACGTGCTCTTTTTTAAAACTACTGTTTCCAATTCATCGGGATATACATCTAAGAGTAGAGTTATTGAGCCATATGGTAATTCTATGTTGTTATCTTTTTGAGGAAATGCCAAATTATTTTACACATAGGCTCCACCTTTTTACATTTCCACATTAAGGGTTCCAATTTGTCAATATCTTTGCCAACATTTGTTATTTTGTAGTTTTCTTGATTATAGCAATTTTAGTGTGTGTAAAAGGGTATCTAACGGTGGTTCAAATCTTCCATTTCCATAAGGACTAATGTTTAACATCTTTACGTGTCTATTCACCATGATCTCCCTGGGGAAAGGTATATCTGAGTCCTTTGTCCATTTTAAAACTTATTTGTTGTTGTTGTTGATGATGAGTTGTAAAAGCTCTTTATATATTCTGTATAACAGACTGTTACAACACAAATAATGTGCGAATATTTTCTTCCATTCTAGGTATTGTCTTCTCACTTTTGGGATAGCACCTTTTGATCTACAAAGGTTTTTAATGTTGAGGAAACTAATTATCTACTTTTTTCCCCTTGCTTGTGCTTTGGTGTCAGCTCTAAGAGCATTGTTAAACTCAATGCTCATGAAGATTTATCCCCATTTATTCTTCTAGAGTTTATAAGTTTACCTCTTACATTTGAGTTTTTGATCCACTTTGAGTTAATGTTTGTATGTGGTGTGAGGGTAAGGGTCCAATTTCATTCCTCTGCGCATGTGATAGTCAGTTGTCTAGCACCCTTTTGTCGCAAAGACCATTGTATCCATAATGGCATGTTGTCCACCCTTGTCAAAATTCAGTTGACCATAGATGAAAGGGTGTATTTCTGTGTTTTCAATTAAATCCCACTGATCTGTATGTATATGTTTATGACAGTATCACAATGTTTATTGCTTTGTTTGAAGATTTGAAATTGGGAAGTATGAGTTCTACCTTTTATTTTTTTGATTGTTTTATTTATTTTGTAGTCCCCTGATTTTCCATATGACTGTCAGGATGAGCTTGTGCATTTCTTCTCAGAGGCCTTTGTGAATTTTCCTGGGAATCACATTGAATCTACATGTTGCATTGTGTACTGTCGCCATTTAGCAATAGTACATGTCAGATCATCTTTAACTTCTTTCAGCAGTGTTTTTACATCTTTTACCAAGTATTTTATTGATGATGTTACCTAAAATGGAATTGTTTTCTTAAATTCTTCTTCATAGGGTTCATTGTGAGTGTATAAAAATAAGTGAGATATTTGTGCATCAAAATTTTGCCCTGTAACTTTCCTGAATTAGGTGACTAACTCCAATAATTTTTGTTGATTTTTTTTGGAAGTCCTTTATATAAGATGATGTCATCTCTGGTTTCTGAATAGATGTAGTTCTACCTTTTCCTTTCACATGTGGATGACTTTTTTTTTCCCTCGTTGCTCTGGATAGAACTTTCAGTACAGTATTGAGTAATGACTGAAAAGCCTGCATCTTGGCCTTGTTCCCGGTATCAGAGGAAACCTTCCAGTCTTCAAAATTGAGAATGATTTTTGCTGTAGGTTTATTAAACAAATTACTCTTTATTCTGACTTTCTCGTGTGCGTATCATAAACTAGCATTGGATTTTGTTTAGAGCTTTTTCTGTATCAATTAATATGATCACATGTTTTCATTTAAAAAAATGTGCATAACAATGCTTGGTTTCAGCGTGTTGAATAACCCTTGAATGTCTGGGGTAGACTTGCTTATGGTGCGTGATTCTTTTATGTGCTTTGGTTTTATATCGCTGTATTCTCTGGAGGATTGTTAGATCTGTATTTAAAGGGATACAAATATGTTTTTTTCTGGTTTTGTGTTGTATTGATGTTATATGACTAGAAAAGGTATTAGGGTTTAAAGAACTATGGCTGTGTCCAGAATAAATTATGGGGATGGGATGAGGATGGGTAAAGCTTACAGTGACATTCAGGGTTATGGCCAAAGTAAAAGATAAAGGTAGGGGTTAAGGGTCAGAATCAGGGTTGAGAAGAGGCGAGTAAATTGAGAATCAAGGTGAAAGTCAGGGTATAAAGTCAGGGTAAAGGGTCAGGATCAAGGTGAGGTGAGGGTTTAAGGGTTAGGGTTGATGGTTAGGGAAGGTTGGATTTAGAAATGGGGGGGTGGGGTTAGGATTCAGGTTTGGGTTTGGGTTCAGGTTAGGGGTTAGGGCTAGGGGTTAGAGTTAGGGTTAGGGGTTAGGGTTGGGGCTAGGGGTTAAGGGTTAGGGGTCAGGGTTCGGGTGTAGGGTTAGGGTTCAGTGTTAGTAGGTTAGGGTTAGGGGTTTAGGGTTAGAGGATTGGGTTAGAGGGTGAGGGTTACTAGGTAGGGTAGGTGATTAGAGGGTTAGGGTGTCATGTTTTGGGTTAGGGGTTATGGTTTAGCAGTTGGTTAGAGGGTTAGGGTTAGGGTTAGCAGTATGGTTAGAGGGTTAGGGGTTAGGGTTAGCAGTATGGTTAGAGGGTTAGGGTTAGCAGTTACTGTTTGGCAGTTAGGGTTTAGGGTTAGAGTTAGAGGGTTAGGTCCAGGGGGTTAGGGTTAGAGTGTTAAGGCTAGTGGTTAGGGTTTAGGGATTGGAGTTTCGGAGTTGGGTTTAGGGTTAGAGATTAGGGTTAAGCGGTTAGGGCTAGGAGATTTATGTTAGGGTTAGCTAAGGTTAGGGTTACCATCAGGAGGGTGTTCATGCATGCGCACTGTTCCCCCTCGTGGCGTGAGGGTGTTCTAGGGAGCGCACAACCTTCTCTCTGGGAGGTAGTCAATCGCGCATGCACACAACACCCCCCAGCCACGGAGGACGTTCATACATGCTCCCCACTCCCCTTGGTGCAGGAGGGTGTTCACGCATGTGCACAGCACCCCTTAGTTGCTGATGGGTGTTCACGCTTGGGCACGACCAGGGTCAGCGAGGTAGGGGGTCTGCACATGCACACCCCCTTCCCCGCAATCAGGGAGAGAGGGCGATCTCGCATGCGCCCCACTTCCCTTGGCATGGAAGGGTGTCCATGCATGCGTACAGCCCCCCTTCGTATGCACACAGCCCCTGTGGCAGAAAGGTGTTCATGCATGCCCACAACCTACGCTCCGTGAGGTAGGGCGTTTGCGCAGACACACAACCCCCAGGGAGGGCGTTCACGCATGTGCCCCACTCACCTTGGCACGGTAGGTGTTCACACGTGTGCACAGCCACTCCTTGTGGTGGGAGGGTGTAATGCACGTGCACAACCCCGCTCTGGGAGGAGGGTTTGCACAGGTGCCCCGCCCCTCTCAGCCCATGAGGTGTTTGAGGCTTTCGCCTCGCCCCCATGCCCCCATCAGCGGGTGAGAGGGTCACCCCTTGAGGAGGGAGTAGTGATGTCACTATTAAATGTGATGTTACATGAATGGTTCTTTTCACATTCACAGCTGAAGAAACACATCTCTTAAGGTAAGGGTTAGGGTTAGCATTACCATCAGGGGTAGGGTAAGACTTGGGTCATGCTTCCTCCCCCCTGGGCACGGAAGGTTTTCAGGCATTAGCGTGCCCCCCTTTGCACAGGAGTGGGTTCAGCATGGCCTCCCCCCCACCCCCCACCCCCCCGTGGTGAAGGAGGGGGTCACCATTGCACCATCGCCTCGGGGAGGGAATGGTGTCACTCGTGTGCTCTGCCTCCCCTCAGCACAGGAGGGGGTCACGCAGGCGCCGCTTCTGCGTCCCTTCATCAGTGATATAGAGGTAATGTTCCTTTTAGGTCAGATGTTTTTTGTGGTGTCTTGGTTGCTCAGTGGATTAAACGTCCCACTTCGCTCAAGTCATGGTCTCACGGTTTGTGGGTTTGATCCCTGGGTGGGCTTCTGTGCTGACAGCTCTGAATGTGTAGTCTGCTTCAGATACTGTGTCTCCCTCTCTCTCTGCCCCTTCCCCACTCGTGTTCTGTCTTTCTCTCTCTCTCTCCCTCTCTCTCTGAGGGATGAAATGAAGCTAAAAACACTTAGCTCTCTCTCCCTCTCTCTTTGAGGGATGAAATGAAGGTAAAAACAGTTTAAAGCAGCTCCATAGGTCTTCTTGACTCTTGTCCTATTCCCGCCTCTTCATGAGAAGGTCTGTTTCACCCATTTGAAGAGACTGTAAAACCCTCGTGTGGCCATTTATATGAGTCACTATTTAGGGAACAAGTGATTATGCTACCTTTGCACGGTCAGGATACCAAAGCCCTTTCACAAATCTCCTTGGTCAGTCATGGCCTCTAGTACTAAAAATGCTAGACGTGATTTTATTGGTAAACAGGCAGGGTTTGTGTTCGCTGAGTTGCTTTACTTCTTTTCATCTTTCCTTGATTGCCTATCTGTGTTGGGTCAACAATTGCTTTGATATCGACTTTACAGTTAGGTTATTTTCATTTTATTGTTAACTATCCATGGTTATTCACTCTGATAGAAGCTGATACAAGGACAAATATTTCTTGTTGCACATACTAGCATTATTGCTTGTCTTGTGAAATTCACCTGGTCTCAACTTCGGAGTTGGTTGTCTACTTTTGGTCTTCAGATCTTAAGATCATATACCAATGCCTGAGCCCTACTATGAATGCTCATCACCGCATCCCTAACAGCTGCCTACAGTACACGAATCATATTTTTTGCCCTTCTAGGACAGCCTCGATACACCTACATCAGCGATGGAGAGGTGTCACGCTTGCAACCCATCAGTGAGGGAGTAGTGATGCCACTATTAAATATGACGTTTCCTGAATGGCTCTTTTCACTTTCACAGCTAAAGAAGCAGAAAACTGTTAAGGTAATGGTTAGGGGTAAGATTAGAATTAGGGCTTAGGGTAAATGTTAGGTCATGCTTGCACCCACCCTTTGGCGAAGGAGGGGATCTCGCCTGCGCTCTGCTCCCCTCAATGAGTGAGGGGGTTCATGCATGTGCCCCATCACCCCTCAGCACAGGAGGGGGTTCACGCATGTGCCCCTGCCCTTGGGGAGGGGGAGTCACCGTTGCGTCGTCGCCTCAGCAAAGGAGTTGTGTCACTCATGCACTCTGCCCCACCACGGCACAGGAGGGGGTCATACATGTGCCCCTTCTACGTCCCTTCATCAGCAATGTAGCAGTGATGTTCCTTATAGGTCAGACGTTTTTTGCAGTGCCTCAGTCGCTCAGTGGGTTAAGCATCCCACCTCTGCTCAGGTCATGGTCTCACAGTTTGTGGGTATGAACCCTGGGTTGGCCTCTGTGCTGACGGCACTGAACGTGGAGCCTGCTTCAGATACTGTGTCTCCCTCTCTCTCTGCATCCTTCTCCACTTGTGTCCAGCCTTTCTCTCTCTCTCTCTCTCTCTCTCTCTCTCTCTGTTTCTCAGAAAAATGAAGCTAAAAATTTATTTATTTATTTATTTATTTATTTATTTATTTAATAATTCTATTTTTTTAAATTTACATCCAAATTAGTTAGCATATTGTGCAACAATGATTTCAGGACTAGATTCCTTAATGCTCCTTACCCATTTAGCCCATCCCCACTCCCACAACCCCTCCAGTAACCCTGTGTTTGTTCTCCATATTTAAGAGTCTCTTATGTTCCCCCCCTCCTGTTTTTATATTATTTTTGTTTCCCTTCCCTTATGTTCATCTGCTTTGTCTCTTACAGTCCTCATATGAGTGAGGTCATATGGTATTTGTCTTTCTGTGACTAATTTCGCTTAGCATAATACCCTCCAGTCCATCCACATAGTTCCAAATGGCAAGATTTCATTGTTTTTGATATATATATATATATATATATATATATATATATATATATATATATATCCCACATCTTCTTTATCCATCATCCAACGATGGACATTTGGGCTCTTTCCATACTTTGGCTATTATTGATAGTGCTGCTATAAACATTGAGGTGCATGTGTCCCTTGAAAACAGCATACCTGTATCCCTTGGATAAATACCTAGTAGTGCACTTGCTGGGTCGTAGGGTAGTCCTCTTTTTAATTTTCTGAGGAACCTCCATACTGTTTTCCGGAGTCGCTGCACCAGTTTCCATCCCACCAACAATGCAAAAGAGTTCCTCTTTCTCCGCATCCTCGCCAACATCTGTTGTTGCCTGAGTTGTTAATGTTAGCCATTCTGACAGGTGTGAAGTGGTATCTCATTGTGGTTTTGATTTGTATTTCCCTGATGATGAGTGATGTTGAACATTTTTTTCATGTGTCGGTTGGCCATCTGGTTATCTTCCTTGGAGAAGTGACTATTCATGTCTTTGCCCATTTCTTCACTGGATTATTTGCTTTTTGGGTGTTGAATTTGATATGTTCTTTATAGATTTTGGATACTAATCCTTTATCTGATATGTCATTTGCAAATATCTTCTCCCATTCTGTTGGTTGCCTTTTAGTTTTGCTGATTGTTTCCTTCACTGTGCAGAAGATTTTTATTTTGATGAGGGCCCAATAGTTCATTTTTGCTTTTGTTTCCCTGGCCTCCAGAGACGTGTTGAGTAAGAAGTTGCTGAGGCCAAGGTCAAAGAGTTATTTGCCTGCTTTCTCCTCGAGGATTTTGATGGCTACCTATCTTACATTTAGGTCTTTCATCCATTTTGAGTGTGTTTTTGTGTATGGTGTGGGCAAGTGGTCCAGTCTCATTCTTCTGCATGTTGCTGTACAGTTTTCGCAGCATAACTTGCTGAGGAGACTGTCATTATTCCATTGGATATTCTCTCCTGCTTTGTCAAAGGCTAGTTGGCCATACATCTTGGGGTGCATTTCTGGGTTCTCTATTCTGTTCCATTGATCTGAGTGTCTGTTCTTGTGCCAGTACCATATTGTCTTGATTACAGCTTTGTAATACAGCTTGGAGTCTGGGATTGTGATGCCTCCTGCTTTGGTTTTCTTTTTTCAAGATGCTTTGGTTATTCAGGGTCTTTTCACACTGTATGATTGTTTGCTGTAGCTGTGTGAAGAATGCTGGTGTTATTTTTATAGGTATTGCATTGAATATGTAGATTGCTTTAGATACTGTTGACATTTTAACAATATTTGTTCTTCCTATCCAGGAGCATGGAGTATTTTTCCATTTTTTTTGTGTCTTCAATTTCTTTCATAAGTTTTCTAAAGTTTTAAGTGTAGGGGCGCCTGGGTGGCGCAGTCGGTTAAGCGTCCGACTTCAGCCAGGTCACGATCTCGCGGTCCGTGAGTTCGAGCCCCGCGTCAGGCTCTGGGCTGATGGCTCAGAGCCTGGAGCCTGTTTCCAATTCTGTGTCTCCCTCTGTCTCTGCCCCTCCCCCGTTCATGCTCTGTCTGTCTCTGTCCCAAAAATAAATAAACGTTGAAAAAAAAAAACTATGCATTAAAGTTTTAAGTGCATAGATTTTTCACCTCTTTGGTTAGATTTATTCCTAGGTATTTTATGGGTTTTGGTGCGATTGTAAATGGGATCAATTCCTTGATTTCTCTTTATGTTGCTTAATTGTTGATGTATAGGAATGCAACTGATTTCTGTGCATTGATTTTATATCCTGCCACTTTCCTAAATTCGTGGATCAGTTCTAGCAGTTTTTTGGTGGAATCTTTTGAGTTTTCCATATAGAGTTTCATTCCATGTGCTAAGAGTGAAAGTTTGACCTCCTCCTGGCTGATTTAGATGCCTTTTATTTCCTTGTGTTGTCTGATTGCGGAGGCTAAGACTTCCAATACTATGTTGAATAACAGTGCCAAGAGTGGACATCCCTGTCTTGTTCCTGACCTTAGGGGGAAAGTGCTTAGTTTTTCCCCATTGGGGATGATATTAGCGTTGGGTCGTTCACATATGGCTTTTATGATTGCGAGGTATAATCCTTCTATCCCTACTTTCTTGAGGGTTTTTATCAAGAAACGATGTTGTATTTTATCAAATGCTTTCTCTGCATCTATTGAGAGGATCATGTGGTTCTTGTCCTTTCTTTTATTGATGTGATGAATCACATTGATTGTTTTGCAGATACTGAACCAGTCCTGCATCCCAGGTATAAATCCCACTTGCTCGTGGTGAATAATTTTTTTGATGTATTGTTGGATCTGGTTGGCTAATGTGTTGTTGAAGATTTTTGCATCCATGTTCATCAGGGAAATTGGTATATTGTTCTCCTTTTTATGGGGGGGTCTCTGTCTGGTTTTGGAATCAAGGTAATGCTGGCTTCATAGAAAGAGTTTGGAAGTTTTCCTTCCATTTCTGTTTTTTGGAACAGCTTCAAGAGAATAGGTATTAACGCTTCCTTAAATGTTTGGTATAATTCCCCTGGAAAGCCATCTGGCCCTGGACTCTTGTTTTTGGGGAGATTTTTTTATTACTAATTCAATTTTATGCTGGTTATGGGTCTATTTAAATTTTCTATTTCTTCCTGTTTCAGTTTTGGTAGCTTATATATTTCTAGGAATTGTGCATTTCTTCCAGATTGCACATTTTATTGTCATATAATTACTCATAATATTCTCTTATTATTGGTTTATTTCTGTTGTGTTAGTTGTGATCTCTCCTCTTTCATTCTTGATTTTATTTGGGTCCTTTCCTTTTTCTTTTTGATACAACTGGCTAGTGGTTTATCAATTTTGTTAATTCTTTCAAAGAACCAGCTTCTGTTCTACTGCTTTTTGTTTGTTTGTTTGCTTGTTTTGATAGCATTGATTTTTGCTCTAATCTGTATCATTTCTTCTGCTGTTTTTGGGTTTTATTTGATGCTCTTTTTCCAGGTCTTTAAGTTGTAAGGTTAGGTTGTGTGTCTGAGACCTTTCTTCCTTCTTTAGAAAGGCCTGAATGCTATATACTTCCCTCTCATGACTACCTTTGCTGCATCGCAGAAGTTTTGGGCTGTCGTGTTATCATTTTCATTGGCTTCCATGTACTTTTTAATTTACTCTCTAACTTCTTGGTTAGCCCATTAATTCTTTAATAGAATGTTCTTTAGTCTCCAAGTATTTGCTGTCTTTCCAAATTTTTTCTTGTGGTTGATTTCGAGTTTTTTAGCATTGTGGTCTGAAAATATGCAAGGTATGATTTCGATCTTTTTGTACTTGTTGAGGTCTGATTTGTGTCCCAGTATGTGATCTATTCTGCAGAACATTCCATGTGCACTGGAGAAGAATGTATATTCTGCTGCTTTAGGATGAAATGTTAGGAATATATCTGTTAAGTCCATCTGGTCCAGTGTATCATTCAAAGCCATTGTTTCCTTGTTGATTTTCTATTTAGATGATCTTTCCATTGTTGTAAGTGGGGTATTGAAGTCCACTACTTTTATGGTATTATTATCAATGAGTTTATTTATATTTGTAATTAATTGATTTATATATTTGGGTTGTCTCACATTTGGAACATAAATGTTTACAATTGTAAAATCTTCTTGGTGGATAGACCCCCTTAATTATGATATAACACCCTTCTTCATCTCTTGTTACAGTCTTTATTTTAAAATCTAGATTGTATGATATGAGTATGGGTACTCTGGCTTTCTTTTGGCGACCGTTAGCATGATAGATGGTTCTCTATCCCCTTACTTTCAATCTGAAGGTGTCTTTAGGTCTAATGTGTGGGTCTTTGGTAAACAGCATATAGATGGATCTTGTTTTCTTTTCCATTCTGTTACCTGTCTTTTTTGATTGAAGCATTTAGTCCATTGATGTTTAGAGTGAGTACTGGAAGATATGAATTTATTGCCATGATGTTTCTTATAGAGTTGGAGTTTCTGGTGGTGTTTTCTGGTGCTTTCTAGTCTTTGTTGCTTTTGGTCTTTTTTTTTTTTTTTTTTTTCATCTTTTCAACCCTCAGAGAATCCCCCTGAAAATTTCTTGAGGGCTCGTTTAGTGGTCATGAACTCTTTAAGTTTTTTTTGTTGTTGTTTTTTTTTTTTTTTTTTTTTGGGAAACTTTTAATCTCTCCTATTTTGAATGGCAACCTTACTGCATAATGAATTTTTGCTGCATATTTTTCTGATTCAGCACACTGAATATATCTTGACACTCCTTTTTGGCCTGGCAAATTTCTGTGGATAGGTCTGCTGCGAACATGATCTACCTTTGCTTGTAAGTTAAAGACTTTTTTTCCCCTTGCTGCTTTCATGATTCTTTCCTTGCCTGAGTATTTCGTTGATTTGACTATGATATATCTTATTGATGGTCGGTTTTTGTTGAATCTTACGGGAGTCCTCTGTGCTTCCTGGATTTTGATGTCTTTATCTTTCCCCAGGTTAGGACAGTTATCCACTATAATTTGCTCACACAACCCTCCTACCCCTTTTTCCATCTCTTCATCTTCTGGGACCCCCATGACTCTCATATTGTTCCTTTTTAATGAGTCACTGATTTCTCTAATTCTTAAATTGTGCTCTTTTGCCTTAGTCTCCCTCTTTCTTTTCTGCTTCAGTATTCTCCATAAGATTGTCCTCTCTATCGCCGATTTCCTGCTCTGTCTTATCCATCCTTGCTGCCGCAGCGTCCATTTGAGATTGCAGCTCAGTTAGACCATTTTTTAATTTCATCCTGACTAGCTTTTACTTCTTTTATCTCCACAGAGAGGGATTCTAACCTATTTCAACCCCAGCCAGTATTCTTATTATCGTGATTCTAAATTCTGGTTCAGACATCTTGCTTGTATCTGTGTTGATTATGTCCCTGGCTGTCGTTTGTTCCTGCTGTTTCTTTTCGGGTGAATTCCTGATTTGTCATTTTGAAGGGAGAAAAGGAATTAATAAGGAAAAAAATTAAAAACAACACACACACACACACACACACACACACACACACACATCAAATAAATGATGCTAGATCCTAGGCGTGTTTTGGTCTGGCTATTGAAAGGAGCTTGATAGATTAGATAAAAAGGGGGAAAAAAAGGAAAATGTTTGAAAATTTGAGAAAAAGAATACAATGAAAAAGAATAAAATTAAGTGATGGAAGTAAAATAGAATTTGAAAAAATTACAAAAAAGTACAAAATATAGCAGAAAAATAAAAATATTTTTAATTATAATTGACAATAAAAGTAATTTTTTCCCTTTCTGTATTCAAGAAAAAGAAGAGCAATAAATAAAAAGAAAATTTAATAGATGGACCAACGAACAGAGTGAAATATGATTGAAATTACATCACTTTCCCCTACAAGTGAAACTATGAAGCACTTTGTAGTCCATAAACTAAGTGGGTGCAGAGATTTGTGGTGTTCTTGAATAGTGAGTTTGGCCCAGTTGGGCGGGGCTTAGTGTAACGGCTCTGTTCTCCACTAGGTGGCGCTGCTTAGCTTACGGGGGCAGGGGTGGAATGTTGTGGCGCTTGTTGGTGTGTATGTGCATGCAGGGGAATGGTGAAAATGGCGTCACCCACCTACCCAGTCTCTAGTGTCGGAACTCTGTGCTCTGCGCGAACAGCAATCGGACACCCATCCTTTGTCTCCAGTTTCTTTCTACTCCCTGCCTTAACACTGTCCATGCCCAAGCCGTCAATTTGCCAGGTGCACCTCCCTCCTGGGTTTTATCTCAGATGCAGCTGTGTTTCCTGACCCCTCACTTCTGAGGGACTGCGGCTTTGACCTGCTCAGATCCTCTCAGGGAGGGTCTCACTGAGCAATGGCCAGGTGCCAGCCACTCAGAGGATCGTGCTGCTGCTGATGCCCAGAGACTGCAGCTGGGTGCCATCCCGCCCCAGAAAAAGTTCACGCAATCCCATAGCAGCAACATTTCAGGGATTATGGCAAAATCACAACCCACATCTGGCACCAGACTTCACCCTCAACGACCCTGTTCCAGCACCAGCAAATGTGGTTGTTTTCTGGGGTCTGCTGGGACCAGGTGGCCACACAACCTATAGCAAATGTCCTTCCAGCAGTGGAACCTCTTCTACCTGGGTGGCCCAAGGACCTCCCGGATCCCACTCTGCTCCTGGGGATTCACCTTTCCCACCACAGCAACACCAGGTATTGAGTTGTGGAGTTTCACATTCTGCACTCCCCTGTTTACAGCATCTTAATGGAATTCAAACCGTCTCCTTTCTCCTTTCTTCCTTTTTAGTTCAGTCCCTGTGACTATTTCCAGTTTTCTACTTTCTCTCTAGCTGCTTTGGAGGTGGCTGCTTTTCCTGCATTCTCTTCCCATCTCTGTCGTCTCTCTGGAAGCAAAAACAGCTCCCAGCCCTCTGTGGCTTCTCTATCCCCCATTCACCTCTCCACGCTGTGTACCTGCTGAGTTCTGTGGTTCAGGTTGTGCAGATTGTTGTGTTAATCTTCAAATAAGTTTTCCAGGTGTACATGATGGTTTAGTGTTGATCTGGCTGTATTTCATGGATGCAAGATGGAAAAAAAAATCTTCCATGCTGTCCCGCCATCTTGGCTCCTCCCCTATTGGGTTAGTTTTTATACTATTCACCAAACCCTCCAACTCTTCACTCTCACCTCTTCTGTGCCTGCCTTTTCCAGCTGCTTGGTTTCATTGGAATTCCTAAGTGCTAATATTTAAAATTCTTTTTACATTTATTTATTTTTGAGAGACATAGAGAGACAGAGCACAAGTTGGAGAGGGGCAGAGAGAGAAGGAGACACAGGATCCAAAGCAGACTCCACGCTCTGAACTGTCAGCACAGAGCCTGACGCGGGACTTGAACTTACAAACTGTGAGATCATGACCTGAGCCAAAGTCGGATGCTTAACTGACTGAGCCACCCAGGCACCCCCTAAGTGCTAATATTAATCAGGTGGTGGTGCCATCCTGCCATCCTACTGTGTTTCTTTGGTCCACTCACCTACATGACTGCTCCATAGCTTTCCTTCACTCCTCCAATCTGTAATACATCAGTGTTTTAAAAAAAATTGTTAATGTTTATTCTTTATTTGTGTGTGTGTGTATGTGAGAGAGAGAGAGAGAGAGAAAGCGAGGGAGAGCACAAGCAGGAGAGGGGCAGAGAGAGGAGGATACAGAATTTGAAGCAGGCTCCGGGCTCTGAGCTGTCAGCACAGAGCCTGATGCAGGGCTCAAACCCACGGATTGTGAGATCATGATCTGAGCCAAAGTCGGATGCTTAACTGAATGAGCCACCCAGGCACCTCTCTAATACATCAGCCTTGTTCATTCGTCTCAGCTGATTCCTTTGTACTGTATCCCACTGAAAAAGCAGAATTAGTTAGGAGATATATCTTGCTTCTCCTAGGGAGGAATTGTCCATGGTCCTGCCTGAGGCCAGCCCCTCCAGCCTTACATTAGATCCCATTAGATTCACTACATTCAATTCCTTCCCCCTTACTTAGGATGTTGGCAACTCTCACCTCCGTGGCATGTCAATTTCCCCCTCTTGACTGCGTCATCCCCAAAGCATATAAACATGTTATTGCTTTTCCCCTAAGAAAAATATTCCTCTCCTGATCCCATTCCTCGTTCTTAGATACCATTCCATGTTTCCATTCCCCTTTTTCTGCCTAAACCAGAGATACATTCATTTTTTCCAGTTTCTCTCATCCATGACCTCTAGAAGCTACTCAAATCAGGCTTCTTGTTTTTTCAAGGTCACCAAAGACCTCCATATTGCTAAGTCCCTTGGGCAATACTAGACTTCTTTCTTTATTCTTAGTCTTCATCTTACTTGACCTATCAATAATATTTAGATCAATGCCAATGTTCACTGTTAGGGACTGAATGTTTTTGTTCTACCCTATATTTATATGTTAAAATTCTACTCCCCAATATGATAGTATTAGGAAGTGAGACCTTCAGGAAGTAATTAGCATTAGGTGCCGTCATGAGGATGATGTCTTTAGGGATGGGATTAGTGCCCTTGTAATGAATCATGAGAGAGCCTGCCTCATTTCTCTGCTTCTGCCACATGAGGATACAAAGAGAAATCTGCACCCCAGAAGAGAGCTCTCACCAGAACCTGACCATGATGCTCCTTGATCTTGGACTTCCAGACTCCAGAATTTTGAGAAATAAATTTGTATTGTTTATAAGCCACCCATGTGTGGTATTCTGTTATATTAATCAGAACTAAGACACTCCTATTGATACAGCTTCATCACTTAGCTTACAATATACCATATCGATCAAGTCTCTTCTTACTCAGTGTTTTCTTTGCTGATTCCTGTTTCTCCCCAAACCTTAAATATTGGAGGCTCCCCATCTCAATCCTTACATCTCCTCTTTTTGCTGTTATCATTCTCCTAAATACCTTTCCCCCTGATGATCCTCAAATTTAAATCACCAGCCCAGACCTCCCCCTGAACTTCTGTCTCCTATTTCTCCACTTGATGCCCTTGCTTGTTTGTCTAACAAACATCTCAAACACATTATATTCAAAACGAAAATCGTGATCCTCTTACAGCCTTCTCATTCCACAGTCCTCTTCCCATAGTAAATATAAATTCTATTTTTCCAGGTGTTGGGTTTTAATATCTTGGAGTTTTTTTGACTCCCCACTTTGTTTCATACCCTACCCTCATATCCAGAATGTCAGCAGGTACTGTTGGCCTTACCTTTAAAATACTTCTAAATCAGACTCCGTTTCATCCTCTCTGAACTTACCACCCTGGTCCAAGCTACCATCATTCTTCATCTAGAACATTGTAGCCATCTTCTCATTGGTATCCTGCTTTCTGTCTGACTCATAATTTTATTATTATTTTTTTAACACAGAAGCCAAAATCGTCCTTTAAAAACTGAAGTATGACTGTGTGACTCTTCCACTCACAATTCTGCATTGTCTTCCAGCTCTCTCAGAGTAAAACCCAAAGTCATTACCCTGTGGCTAACGAGATCTTATATTATCTGCCCCCATCCTTGCTAGTCTTTGACCTTATCTTCTACCAGTCTCTCCTTCCCTCACTCTACTCCACCTATATCGACCTCTTTGCTGGTTTTCAAACACACCAAGTTTTTATTTCCAAAACTTTGCAAGAAACTTGGAAAGATTTCCTCAACTATACACATGGATTGCAGCCTTCCCTCCTTCTGGCCCTAGAGCAAATGCTATCTTGTCAATAAAACTTTCCAACTACCCTAACTAAATTACACCTTCTTTCCAAACTTTGAATTCTCATACCCATTTATTTTTTTCCATAATACTCATCCCGAGCTCATATATTATATCATTTTGCTTATGTTTTTGGTAAATTATCTGTTCCCCAATTCCCCCATTGAGTATTAGCTCCATGAGGACAGAGAGTATGGTCTGTTTTGTGAATGCCTGTATCCCTGTTGCTTTGAACAGGGCTTTAATAAATACATGTTCAAAGATCGAATACCTTCGTATCTTTATATGAACTCTTTCCTCTGAGATGTCCTGAACGCTGTTTGTTTTGCAACTTTTAAAAAGTCTTTTGGTAATACAGCATCCTGTCAGAGAGATTTTCCTCTCTTATGAAAACAGCTCCTACTTTCTTTTACTAAAATAATAATGATAATCACCATCACCATCATCATCATCATCATCATCATGATCATCACTACCGGTTATATTATGCTGACTGATCTAAATGCTTTATCTCTTTTATAGGTACCATAACAACCCCATGAAGTAGGAGCTATTGTAATGTCTATTTTACAGATGAGTTGACACAGGACATTTAATTTTTTTTTCAACGTTTTTTATTTATTTTTGGGACAGAGCGAGACAGAGCATGAACGGGGGAGGGGCAGAGAGAGAAGGAGACACAGAATCGGAAACAGGCTCCAGGCTCTGAGCCATCAGCCCAGAGCCTGACGCGGGGCTCGAACTCACGGACCGCGAGATCGTGACCTGGCTGAAGTCAGACGCTTAACCGACTGCGCCACCCAGGCGCCCCGACACAGGACATTTAAATTTACACAGGTAGTAAGTGGTGAAGCCAGGATATTTTAAACTCAAGGAATATGGCTCTAAAGGCTGTACTTTCAACCATTGTATTATGCTGCTTAGAGACAGAAGTTGTGTTAAGGAGGTCTGCAGAAAAGGTGAATAGAGACTTTCATTTGACTTATGGAAGCCAGTTTCTCTTAGTGATGGCATCTGAGTATTCTTGAAAATGATTGGATAAATTTGCATAAAGGAGTCTGTGGATATTTCAGGAAGAAAGGTTGAGTTATGATTTCATTTCTGGTGCTTAACGGTGTTGGAGAAGGTGACAACTCTTACTGTCATGGTGAGACATCGGATCAGAAATAGTTCTGAGTTGCGGCAAGAAGCAAAGAGAGTGCTCTGTTTCTATGACGCAGCAAACCCTGGAACTAGTCCCAACCCAGCCAGATAGCTCTCCTGTAAGCAACTGGGCTGGTGGACTGAAAAACTGGCTCAGGGAAGCCTTGAAAACTGGGCCCATTAGGGCAAGACATCATCTCAACCGAACCCTATAGTTGTCATCATAGGGGCTTTGGAAAAAGTTTCTTCTGCAGGAGCACAGCCCCCTACAGCCTTCTGTTCAGTTCTTGCCATTATTCCTAAAAAGGTTCCTCTCACAGCCTGAACTCCATAATCACTAACCCTTGGGGTGACAGGCTGTCTCTAAAAACCTAACTTGACCTCACCACTCTGGGGCTGCCTTATGCCTTACGAATATGCATAGGCGAGGGAATGACAAAGCATTGATACTCAGAGTCCTGGCCCCTTCTCTGAGCATAATGCTGGGGAGTGTGTTCTTCCATCCTCAGAATCTTTACAGCTGTGAATAGATGCTGCCATACTCCTTGAGATAAGTTCTGAGCCCCCAGTACCATGCTTCCAACACAGCCTGCTGATGCCAGGTTTTAAATCTCCACTTAGCAAACTGGGTTAGGGCAAAACTGAAACCCACTGCTGTTTTGATGTATGAAAGAGAAGAGAATCTGAGAGATTCAGAATGAGTGAACTTTCTGTTACAGTACCTGGTGGTTGGTAACTCCAAGCATAGCAGAGATAGCATCCCATTAATTGCACTCAAACCTTAAAGAAAGATGACCAGGTGTACTTCCAAATCCATCACAAATGTTATCTTACTGACTTCCTTCAGGCTAAATGTTAAACCACTGTCTCAACTTTTCCTTGCCTTGATCATAATGCTGTTAGTCCTTAGTTAATATCTCCGTCTCTCCCCACTAGCCAGTAAACTCAAGGGTAGGAACCATCTCTGATGGACCTATTTACCCTTAGACTTAGTTGTGCCTGACATGGGAAGACTCTTACTCTATCCTTGATAATTGACTGGACAAATGAATGAGTCATGGGTGGACAAAGAATTTCTCTTTTCAGATTATGTTATTGCTACTGGGTATGCATTCTGTTTTAATAAAAACTTTATCAACAGATGGTGTCATATTGAAGGAGGGATTTGTGGCAGATATTTTGGGACATTTGTACTTTACAAACATTATGCTTCAAAAGATATTTCCTTTATACAAAGCTGGTATCTAATATACATATGTTAAATTAACTAAACTGAATTTATGGAACAGTAGTCCCATTTTTGCCACTGACCTTGAACAAGGAGGTTGACCTCTAAAGTCCCTTCTGGCTGTTTTGTTCTACAGCTTTGTGAATTTATATGTGGAAGTAATCTATGCATTTGTTTCCTAGTAAAATTAGTGAACAGACAGATAAAAACACCCAGCCACTCTCAAAGCAGAGCCTACTTCTCTGTTAAGAAGAGAATGTAAGGAATGCTCTCTGTTAGGCTCCATTGGGTATGGATTATTTTGCATTTGTGGCACCAATCTGAGAAAAAGCTATTGTTTGAACATTTGACTCGTGATAGATATAAATAGAAACCTGTATATTTTCTGTTGTTCGAATGGATGTAATTCTAACACCTTCAGAAAACCTCATAGATTATTGGAAAAGTTCCATGAGACCAACAATGAAATTGTAACATAATCTATTGTCTTATTTGGAGGGCTTTATAGCTCCATTCCTAAGAAAATAGAATAATATCTTGGTAAACTGGCATCTATGAGGATCACTAATTGTTAATTCACCTCTACAGTGTTATAAATTTGTTGAAAATACTATAATAGTATTGCTTTGATTGATAAGAAAAATTCTACCACTTGTGTCCAATAGGTACTGCATATAACTTACTACAACAAAATCTTATATTGATTCACTTACTGACATTAATGACAGCATAATGACATATATGTATATTTTCTGCAACTCTGCTGTTAGGTTTGATCAGATTCTAGCCCATATGCCTGTGCCCTGAAGCAAATTGGATGCTGCTAGTGCAGAGGGAAGAGGACAGGTGTGATGTAATCAGAAGGGCTTAGAGTCTTAATCAGATAAGCCAGTGAATGTTTGGGTTATCTCCCACTTTCAAGTAATTTTAAAAGCAAAAATGTGCTTTGCAATAATAAGATTTCAGGTTAGAAAGTTATGTATAATTGGGCCATTAGGTTTGAATCAGAGAAGAAAATCTCCAGTTCTAAGAACTGTCAGGAAATAGGGGAAAACAACCCCAGCCCCCAGGAGTAGAACCTGGGACTCTGACAATAAACTGGGGGTAGAGAAGCTGTGGTCAAACGTCAGGAAACATCGGGGAACGTTGCAAAAGTTACACCTGCTCAGAGAGTGAGATCCAATAGGACTTGTTTGGCATGGGCTTTAGGAATCTGCGTTTAAAAAAGCACACTACCAAATAGAAAATTCCTTACAAGTGAGCAGTTATTCCCATGTAAAACGTATCAGTCATTTGTGTAAACAGTTATTTTTCCCAAGAGAATAAACAGATTTTTTTTTTTTTTTTGTATTATGTTCATTGCCTCAGACTTTAAGGGCATTACGTATGTAGGCATGACCTCATGCCTGAGGTATTGTTATGCCCAGAATTCGTGATCCCCAAAGACCACTAGGGAGCCGAGTCCAATGCAAAAGCAAAGAGCCTTTATTCGAGCTAGCTCGAGCTCAATCCCCTACCTGCACCGACGCAGCGGTGAGATACCAGGGAAAGAGAGCGAGTTTCAAAAGGACAAAGGTTTTATTGGGGCCTGGGGGCAGTTGGTGAGGTAATGGCTATGGCCTCAGCCGATTGGCTGGGGAAGGGTCCTGGGGAAGGGTCCGTGTCCTGTTAGGCAGGTGAGGGGGGGGGTTACTCAAGGGGAGGAGGTGTGGTCAAGGTGAAGGACACAGAACAAGATGGAGTCGGCTGGCGTAGGCCCGCCCTTTCAGTATGACCTCAGGATATGTCACAACTTCTTGTTTCCCTCTTGGTTTTTTAAAAAGTTATACCTTGTTGTCAGCTCAAATAGAATTTTTAAAATTTTTTGTTTATTTATTTTTGAGAGACAGAGCACAAGCAGGGGAGGGGCAGAGAGAGAGAGAGAGGGAGACACAGAATCCAAAGCAGGCTCCAGGCTCTGAGCTGTCAGCACAGAGCCCGCCGCAGGGCTTGGTCCACAAACCACGAGATCAAGACTCGAGCCGACGTCGGATGCCTAACTGACCAAGCCACCCAGGTGCCCCTCAAATAGAATTATTAAGGCATGATTGAGAAGATTGAGCCAAATTTCTGACAGCAGTTTTTTTTCCAGTTTGAATTTTTATTGGATAAGCAAAGTTTATTCATTTCCCATTTATAATCCTTTTTCCCCTCCATTTATAATCTAATTATGTCAAGCTGTATTTTAGTCATGAAAGGTATAAAGATGAGTAAAATCGTCCCTGTCCTCAAAGACAGTCCCCTGTCTCTTCGTGGGTGATAGGCATATAGGTATATAAGTGTAATAAAATGTGATTAGTGTTATTATTAGAACATATTCCATAGTATGGTTGGAACAGAAGAACTGAGTCAACTCTCACTGGATGGGAAAAAGGTCCCAGAAAGGCTGTATAAGGAAGTAGATACTTGACCTGATTTTTTTTATTTATTGAGATATAATTAACAAATAACATTATGTAAGTTCAAGATGTACAATGTGATGATTTGGTACACATATATATTGTGAAATAATTGCCACAGTAAGGTTGGTCAACATATCCAACACCTCACATTGTTACCTGTTTGTGTATGTGGAGTGGGGATTGCTAAAAATACTTAACTCTATTAGCAACTCTCAAGTACACAGTATTGTTAACCATTGTCACATGCTGCCCTGTGGGGGATAAGTTTAGGAATCCCCCGGGGCTTACACCAATGGGTTAACAAGGCACAAAGAAATACAAAGTCAATAAAATGCTCACACCTGAGTTTGGGTAAACCAGATTGGCACTCCAGGAATAGGGGGGTGCAAAGACACCCCAAGAATAGGGAGGCACAAAGGTGCCAGGAATAGGGAGGTGTAATGGCACCCCAAAATAGTGAGGGGGTGCTGAGCCCCCAAAAGTAGAGAGGGAGATGCAAATGCCTGAAATAGAAATGGCGCAAAGGTGCCCAATACACAGAAATAACAAGATTAGATATTCAGGGTGAAAGCAGCCCAAATTTAGTACTATAGCAGAAAGCTGCTTTCATAGGAGAATAGGGCCAGGTTAGGTAAATTGGTGAATTGGGCTATGGATCGCTGTGCTGCAGGCAAAGCAGCCCTGAACAGAGATGGTTAACAAAAGAAAGCGTGCTTATTAACCCTGAGGTTATTCCCCCCATCTGTCTCATCCCCTAGTCTGGCAAAGATAAACAGGCTTGGGGCCTCCTGTCTACTGTTAACAACCATCTACCCATCTGCCCGGCACCAGGATTTTGTTTTATATTGACCGAAACCCCAAACACTGTATATCTTCAAAACCCCCTTTCCCCCCTCACATCCACAAGTTAATGTTCCTAGTTTCGTTGTCTCTTTGTACACGCCCATCACGTTTGCAAGCCTTCTGATCGGAATAAATACAGGGCAAGGACCCTCACTCGGGGCTCTTGTCTTTTTCCTGGACATGAGTCGTCTCTTGTTTTAATCCTGCATCCACTCTTTTGCTAGACAAAAAACTTTAGACTTAGAGTCTACGACACTGCACAATCCCCAGAATTTACTCATCTTATTCTTGAAGCTTGTGCACTTTGACCAACATCTTTCCATCCTGAGCCCTTGGCAATCACCAATTTGCTCTTTGTTTCTATGAGTGAATTTGACTTTTTTAGATTCATAAATAAGTGGTATTATACAAGATTGGTCTTTCTCTGACTTATTTCACTTAGCATAATGCTCTCAAGGTCCATCCCTGTTGTCACATATGGGAGGGTTTCCTTTGTTATGGCTGAATAATATTTCAATATATTTGTGATATGCATGTGACACACCATATATCCATATGTTATATATATGTCATATAGACATATCTATATATATGTCTATATGCCACATATGTATAAATCATATCTTCTTTATCCACTCATCTGTCAGTGGATACTTTGGTTGTTTCCATGTCTTGGCTATTTTGAATAATGCTGCAATGAACATGCAGGGGTGGATATCTCTTTGAGGTAGTGATTTTGTTTCCCAAGAGAATAAACAGATTTGGTTGTACATCCAGAGTGGGTTTGCTGGATCATATGCTAGTTCTATTTTTTTTTTAAGTTTGTTTGTTTGTTTATGCCATCTCTACACCCAGCATGGGACTGAAACTCATGACCCTGAGATCAAGAGTTGTAAGCTCTGAGAGACTAAGAGAAAAATTACCAGGTGTGGGTTCTGCTATTGAGTGATATGAGTTCTTAATATATTTTGGATACTAATCCCTTATCAGATATATGATTTGCGCATATTTTCTCTCATTCTGTAGGTTCACATTTGATTTTGTTGATAATTTCTGAAAGGGCGGGCCTACGCCAGCCGACTCCATCTTGTTCTGTGTCCTTCACCTTGACCACACCTCCTCCCCTTGAGCAACCCCCCCCCCCCACACCTGCCTAACAGGACTCCGACCCTTCCCCAGCCAATCGGCTGAGGCCACAGCCATTACCTCACCAACTGCCCCTAGGCCCCAATAAAACCTTTGTCCTTTTGAAACTCGCTCTCTTTCCCCAGTATCTCACCGCTGTGTCCTGCAGGTAGGGGATTGAGCTTGAGCTAGCTCGAATAAAGGCTCTTTTGCTTTTACATCGGACTCGGCTCCCTGGCGGTCTTTGGGGATCACAAATTCTGGGCATAACAATTTCCTTTACTGTGAGATGCTTCTTAGTTTCATGTAGTTACACTTGTTTATTTTTTATTGCTTGTGCTTTAGTGTCACATCCAAAAAATGTTGTCAAGACCAATATTAAGGGTCTTTTCTGTTGGTTTTCTTCTAGGAGTTTTACAGTTTCACGTACAACATTTAAGTATGTTAGTTTTTGTGACTACTATGAAATATGAGTTCAATTTCATTCTTCTGCATGTAGCTACTCAGTTTTTCCAGCACCATTTATGGAAGAGACTGTCCTTTACCCATTGTATATTGTTGCCTTCTTTGTTATAAATTAATTGACCACATATGCATGGGTTTATTTTTGGGCTCTTTATTCTGTTGGCCTATGTGTCTTTTTTTTTATGCCAGTACCATAATGTTTTGATTGCTGTAACTTTGCGATACAATTTAAATTAGGAAGTATGATGCCTCTAGCTTTATATACTTCCTCAGATTGCTTTGGCTATTTGGAATCTTTTGTGGTTACATACAAATTTAAGGTTTTTTTTTCCCCCTACTTCTGTGAAAATGCCATTGGAATTATGATAGAGATTGCATTGACCTATAGATAACTTTAGGTAATATGGACATTTCAATGATATTAATTCTTCTGATCTGAACATAGGATATCTTTTCATTTGTTTCTGTTTTCTTGAATTTTTTTATCAGAGTTTTATAATTTTCCATGCACAGCCCACTGTCTCCAGAAATGTGGGTGCTACTGGGTCCTAGAATATGTACATCTTTCAAATGCTCCCACTCTTAATTTGCGTTTTGGCCTCTGTGGCCTATAGAGGAAATGGGGGAAATTCCCTCTGATGCCTGATAGACAAGTCTAGTTGGGGAAACCCACACACAGAGGAACTCAAGTTACTATTTAATACTGATGCCACCTAGATGGAAACACTCATGCACCCCTCCCAGGGCACAGGAATCCCTCAGCCTTGCTAGGGGCCCAGAGGGCCCCCCACACCACACTTTATAACCTTGTCCTGCCATCTGCAGCTCTCCCAGCTGCTGGCCTGTGATCCTGAGCGGACCCTTCACTCCGTCCATCCTTGGGGACTGAGATGGCATCACAAGGGGAGACATGGGAGGATGAGAGAAAAATGGGCAGAGGGAGCTGAGCTTGAGGGTGGGGGAAGCATATATTGTCTCTTGTTCACCGACTCCAGGAGTCACCCTTGAAGGGTACCCTCTGCAACTGCTCATTTCTGAGGTGCACAGAAGTACGCATGCACAGAGGAAGAAATAGACACCACAAACACAGAGACACACAGGCATGGAACCACCCACAGCCTCATCTGGGGATTCAGGTATGGGCTCATGGACAGGCTCACACACAGATCCACACTGTAGACATAGACACCCAGAGGGGATCTCTCTCTCTCTCTCTCTCTCTCTCTCTCTCTCTCTCTCTCTCTCTCTCTCTTACACACACACACACACACACACACACACGTTTCTCTCTCTGTCTCTCACACATACACACACACGTAGATACACACACTCAGGGATACACACATACACACTTTCAGGGACATGTGCAACACTCCCAAGAAGCAAACCCTACACACACTGTACACAGAAAACACACACACACAGTTGTAATCAGAAACACTCAAAGTGACAGCAAATTCATACATACAACCAATATGCACACAGACACAACACACAGATACTCCCACAGGGACACATGTACCTGAGAGATACAGATAATACAGTCACAGACACAGAGATTTGCACAGCAGACATGCTCATTCAGAGACACAGACAGATACACATGCATACAGATAAACACAAGAGGAAAATGATGAGGGGGCGTAAGGCAAGCTGCCAGGCCTAAAACCCCCCGCCCCACCCCCAGGTGGGATATGTGTGATATCCCTTGGGCACTCCTGGCTGCCCAAGAACAAAGGAAAAGAAAAGAAAAACAAATGGTTAACAGATAGAGATCATAGTCCTGCAGGGCCGTCTCCATCTATTTATAAATATCTTAATAAATCACGAGACAAAGGCAATGGTAATCTCCAGAAACCAATGGACTTGGTTTCCTAGAGCCCCAACATCATCCCTCCATAGTGATGTAGGAAACTAAGGCAGAAGGGAATGGCAGATAGAACTAAATTTCCTTATAACCTGCAGCCCATTGACAGATACTTGAGGCCAGCAGAGTGAAACATTTCTCCAGGAACTCCCTGTGTCTTAATGCTAATGCTTTGCTAGAGGGCAAACAACCCTAGTTTGACATTAGCTAGGCCTCCAGTATCCTGGGAGTCTTATTTAGCATATGAAAGTCTCACTGGAAACTTCCCTCCCCCCAGCTCCATAGTATATAACTAGTCTCTCCTCATGGTGCTTGGGCAGCTCTTCAGCCTGGGCCACTGGTCCTGTCCCGTGCTTTAATGAAATCACATTTTTGCACCAAAGATGACTTCAAAAATCCTTTCCCCACGAACCCCACTGTCACCCCAAAACCTCATCAGAAAACGTGAAAACAGCCAAATAACAGGAAATTCATGTCCACAGTCAATATAACCACAGACACAGAACTCCAACTCACAGGTGCATGATGCGGATTACACACACGTGCGCAAGTGCATGTGCATGTGCGCACGCGCACACACACACACACACACACACACACACACACTCCAGGACACCTCTGGCACTCCAGTGGAGGCCACTACAAGAAGAAGGGGTGCACAGACCCTGACATGACCTTTCCCATCTAAGTTGTCATGGAAGGGTTTCCATGGTTTCCTGGTTCCAACCCTGTGTTGGGCATGTGCCCCATGTCAGTGCCTTATGGAGGGTTGTGCCTGTAAGGGTTAAATTGTAGTGTAGGGCTAATGCTTAGCTTGAAAAATAACAGCTTTGTGTTGACTCTGCAGATTAAGAGATAACAGCCTTGCTTTACTCTTGTAAATTACGCCTCTTACTCTTGTAAATTAGGCTTCACCAATTACGAAACAAAAGTTCAAAGAAAAGAGTATCAGAGGCAGGGTCAAGAGATCCACTGGTTGCAACTTGGAGGCAGAAAGTCTAAAATAAACACCTCATTAGGCAACTGTTTCTAACTCACCTGGAAACTTTTTCTTTGTTCTGTTCCCAGGTGATGATAAAACGATTATGATCGGCTATAAAAACTCTGTACCCCGGCTGTTCGAGGCCACACTCTTATCAAGAGTTTTGGTCCCGATCGGTCGGCCTTGCCTCTCATTGTAATACACTTTGTTGTGACTGTCACTGGTGCCCATAGCATTCTGTTTCAGGAGTCGTGTGGATGCAACATGCCCAGGCCTGGATTCCAGAGAGTGGCCAGGATAGGGTGGCCACAGGGACAGGGGCACAAGGCAGAGACAGGGTATGCTTAGAGTGGGGGTGTTGCATGGGACCAGGTCAGGTGAGGGAGACAGGCGAGTCTCATCCTTGGGGTGTGTCAAAGTGGGCTGTGCCTGCTCCCACAGCAATAATAGCACTAATGGCATCATCAGGACTAGCATATGACAGCACTATCATCACCACAGAGATGAATGACCAGCAACCTGAGGTGCAGGAGCCAGGCTGTGACCTTGCCATCTCGTTTGGCCTCAGCTTCTGTACAGGCTGACCTGGAGCAAAGCCGGGCTATGGGGCCAAGCATCTTTGTGGCCCTTGCTCCCTCTGGAGTCCCCAGGCCCCAGCTTCCCACTCTCCCAACATCCCCTCCCAGACCCAATTCAGCAGTGAGCCTTTTCTCAGCCTGGGTCCAGCCTTCCCCTTGAGGGCTCTGAGCCTGGTTCCCCATCTGTGCAAGGGGTTAGAGATGGTACTGCCGCTGGGTCCTGAGAGGTGATGTCTGCAAAGGCAAAGGATTGCCACAGGCCTGAACCTGGAGGGAACTGAGGTTTTCACCTTTGTTGCCTTTAACAGCTGTGCAACTTTTAAGGCACCAGACTGGGAAGACTCATGCCCCAGGGAGGTGGTGACACTGATATCCACTAGTGCATAGCACGTGGCTTCCTCTTGTCCTCAGCACAGTTCTGGACACAGGCATGGACACTCCCATTTTACTGTAGGAAACCAGCCCAGGCTCACACAGCTGTTAAGCAGCACACTGGATCTCAAACTCCAGGCTCCTGGCCCCGCCCCCAGGGGCCACGAAGGACTCCCAGATGGGAGGCTGACATTGGCTTTGGGGACACTTTCTCACCTCCATGAATGATCTCACTTGTTCAAGGCCCCCCAAACTCTGTCCACTGCCTCTTCTTTCCCCGGTTCCTGCTCCAGGTATAATCAGGGTGACCCTGGCCACCCTTCTTGAAATTCCCTAGGCCCCCTTATAGTCAGGGCCTCTCTCCCATTCACTTTTGGGCCATTCAAACTCCACCCCCTCTGTAGCCGGCCTCTCCTTGTACAACCAGGACAGCCCAACACTGGGGCTCTTTAGGTAGGCAGCAGGATCTAAAGGGAATGTAACACTATTGGTTTTTCACTCCTGCTTTGTTTTGGTTTTCGTTGTTTTGTATGGTTTCTTTATATCTAGATTGGAGCCCTTCCTTTGCTATTTTAGCAGTGCCAGAGTGGTTCCTGTTACAATAAATTTACATAAAAATAAAAGTGAGGGGATTTAGAGCAATGATTTTCAGTTGGGGAATCGCTGAGTCAATCGTGTAGAGAAACTATTTAGGAAGCTCAGCTCAGCACAGAGCCCAGGACAGGTGATCACAGTAGGTTTGTCTAGTCACCTGGGTCCCTGGCCTATGCCCACCTGGTTGGCCCTCCTCGCCCAGCACACCTGGTACTGCCAACAATCTGGATATTGTCCCATTTCCCCCAGGAGAGAAGCTGATGAACTATTTCTCTTACAATGCTCTCATTCCTGGAGATTGCAGGAGATCCCTTGTGAGTCAGCTGGATTTCCCCTCACCACCCCTGTATGGTTCATAATGTACAGCCCATGCCAATAGGTAGGAGGGTCACACAGATAAGTGACAGATCGACCACCGTTTGTGGTGTTAAAATGCCTAGGTCAACTAGAGATGAATTGGGGACCAGACAATCTTCTCACACTAATATTCCAGGGTATTCCAGGCCAGGAGACATTTTTTATTACAATTTTATCGTGCACCTATCATTCAGTTCAAATATAGCTCTTTTTCTTTGGGATTTCTTGACTCATATTCTACTTCTAGAGGAACTTCTCAATTTCTAAACATATGGGAGTTTCTAGTTACCTCTTTATTAGTGATTTCTAGCACATTCTATTACCAAAATATGCTTTGTGTGATTTCCTTTCTCTGAAATCATTTCATTCCTTTGAAATTTCCCTTATGGCTGTAACAAATAGGGTGAATGTTTGTAACTGTATCCTCTGTGCCTAAAGTGAATGTGTCCTCTACAGTGTTATGTCCATGTGGACACATATATGGATATAGCTGTGGGATTCAGATGGTTTGCTATCAAGATGACTACCTTATGGATGTTCTATCTGCTTTGACTTACTGAGAGAGGGTTATACTTTCCTGTCTGCTTGTGTATTTGATTGTTCTTACAGTTGTGTCCTCCTTTGCTTTCTCGATTGTTCAGCTATTGCCCATGGGAGATGGGAGTTCAGAAAGGAAGCAGAGAGCACTCAGAAGAGGTGACGGGGAGCTGGGTTGGGAGGGCCCAGAAATCAGAAGGTCGGCCAAGTTTCCAGAGAGGAACTGTCGTTGGGATGGCACGTGATGGTGCACCAGGTGGGAAGTGGCTTTTTAAAATGAGATCATGTGGGGTGTCCATATTGCTCTACCAGGGGTGAGGGCAGCTGATTGGTCCAGAGAGAGTATCAAGGCTCTGGGTTGCTAAGGCAACACCCAGACAGGTGAGGGCTTGGAAGAAGAAGGATCTTCCTCTGCTCCACCTGCTCCTGAGAGTCCACTTAACCTGCTGTTTGTGTCCTGCTCACCTAGTGATTTACTGACCTGCTGACCTACTAGCCTGTGTGAACCCTCCCCCCTCCTTGTACTTGATCTGATCCTGGTACTGTCTCTGACCCCCATCTTCTCCTGACACATCCCTAGCCCCACCCCCTTTTTATACTCCTCCCCCATCCCCAAGTACCACCCCTCTCCCTTTCCCACCCCTCCCCACTCCTCCCTTGCTAACCCCCTGTCTCCACCTCCTGCCTGGAACCCTAGGGTCCCCTTAAAGGACCAGGACAGGAAGGTGCAGAGGCTACTTTTCTGGCTCCTTGTGCTTGGGTGTCCCGGTTGCCCAAACACAAATGTGAGTAAACATGGACGTCGGTGGATTCTCCCTTCCTATTGGGGGTTATTTCACACTGTGGTTAAACAACAGCTTTTCCGTGGGGCTTTTGATGGGAACTTCAGAAGAACTTCATTTCTTCTGAAGACTGAGGACCACAGGGCAGGTTTTTTCCCCCAGCCTGAAGTGGTTGTGGCCACAAGTGTCCACATCAAGTTCTGGGTCCTGTCTGTGCTGCGTGGTCCAAAAAGAGCAGTGGTGACAGGATGTAAACCCAAACATAGCAGTTTTATAGTGTCAAGAAGGAAGGATTTGTGAAGATACTAAAAGCTATTGAGCTGAATGACTCAAATAGGTGTTTCTACGATGTGTGAATTATTTCATTAAAGTTGTTTTTTAAAAATGTCAAGAACTCTTATTTAATAGGAAGTATGGGTATTAGACTGGCTCCTGGAAGCCCTGTTAAGATCCTGCTTCAAGCTTTGTAAGCTTAGGGTCCATCTTCTATGTAGTTCGTTTTCCTATCAGCACATTGTTCATATTTGTGAAGTTTGGTAGCTCTGGGAACAGTGGTAACTGAAGCATTGGCATTGGTACTAGAGTGTTAAAAAGTGAAATGTCTTTGGGCTCTGTGCTTCCTGGTTTGTGGGCTTTTAGCAACTTCTGAGTCATCCCTTTGTCTCTGGTCTTGGAGGCTGTCCCCAGGGATTCTGTGCCCAACTGTGTTGATGGGAGCCTCATAAGCCCAGAAGAAACTAAGTGGCTGCATCTTGCTTGGATATTTACAATAGGAAAATCACGAGGAGCGACATGATCAGGAAGTGAAAGAATTGTTGTCCTTTCTTTAGCTAAGTATGTGCAGAGTGTTGATTTCCTCAAAGCAAGAAGGGTTCTGAATGTCCTTAATATTGTCCAAATATAATGAAATACCTGGAACCCAGTGTGACTATTTCACTGCAATATTGAAAAGCAAAACTTGTACCCCTAGGAGAGTGAGACAGACAGACAGACAAACAGAGAACACCATAGAGATAAGTAGATTTCTTTAGATTGGCATATACCAGATCCTTAGAGTGGGATCTGGAAAGTCCCAGTAGTCAGGAATAACCCTTGCATTGAGGCAGAATCATTCCACACGAATGCCTCCCATCTAAATAGAATCGTTTCTATTTCTTTTGAGACTCTGAAGGAGGAAAATTCTTGATCATCTTTATGAGAATTTTCCCCCTGTACCTAGGCTACCTCTCACAGATTGGTTCAGCTCTCTCTCTCTACCTCATCTCTGAATTCTTCCATCAACTATCTTGTCTTGCATTTTCCACCTCCACCTACTCATGGCCATTGACTGTGAGAACCTAGTGTTATTGGCACCATTGGATCTAATCTAGTTCAGCATCAACTACCAATATCAGCAGTCAGACAGCTGCCAGATGCACCAACAGTGCCCACAGCCAAAGATGTTTTACCTTCATGAAAAGATGGCGTCTGTCTTTGGTGCATTAGAGCCCCATGATCAACCATTGTGCTTCCAGCTACTTCTTTCTTTCAGACAGTGGCTAGTCAAAGACAGTGAGTATTTCCCACTGTTACACATTTTTGTGACCTCATCTCTGAGAGCTCAAGATGAAAATGTTATACATTTCAGAGGCTACTTTCTAGACAGGTTCCTTTGCACAAAATTAAGCTTGGTATGTGAATTAGTGTGAATTGCATTGTGAGTGTTTTGCTCCTAAAATGCTTTTAAGTCCAGTTTTTGTATAATGAGATGTGTTCTGTTGTTTTGGTGACCATATTCAGGAATTTTGTATTCTTTGAGAGATCAATTTTCAGAGTTGCTATTGATTGATTTTAGCACAACACCATGAAATAGAAACATGAATTCCTTTAATTGGCTATTTGGAGATGTGTGTTCAGGTAACTTAAAATCCCAAAGATATTATCAAAATATACACGATCACCTGATTATGCAAATCTTTATGTGCCTCAGAAATCTGACATTTTGAGCTGTGATTCAGAATCAAAGTGAACATTAAATGAAAACATCAAAAAGTGAACCATAATATGTAATTTATTTTCTTGGAAGAATAATCCCATTTTATTATCATAGCAGTTGCCCGTCTCTCTCAGATATATCCATATCTATAAACATCTTTCTCTAGAACAATCTCATTTGTATCTCTAGTACATTTTGTGTTTTTACTTTCTTTCATTCTTCCATGAATTGGGGCATAGTTTGGAGATATTCCAAAGGATTTTATCCAGGTACTTTGTGAATGTACACTAGAAGTCATTGACTTCTTATCTACTATAAATTTGCATTTTCTTAATTTTTCTATTATATGTTGGCTTACAAATTCTTACTATTAAAACACAGTTGAAATATGTTTTGTCAGCAAAATAAAACTTCTCAGTGTTGCCTATTACATCTTTCCTATAGCTTCAGTGTCATTTAATTTGTATAGAATAACAACACCCTTTTAAAGAATACAGTTCGTTGATATTTGACATATGTAAGCAGCAATGAAACCATGACCACAGTAAGATAGCAAACACAGTCATCACCCCCACAAGTTTGTTCTTGCTCCTTTGTTTTTTTTTTTTATTTTTTTTTCCAACGTTTATTTATTTTTGGGACAGAGAGAGACAGAGCATGAACGGGCGAGGGGCAGAGAGAGAGGGAGACACAGAATCGGAAACAGGCTCCAGGCTCTGAGCCATCAGCCCAGAGCCCGACGCGGGGCTCGAACTCACGGACCGCGAGATCGTGACCTGGCTGAAGTCGGACGCTTAACCGACTGCGCCACCCAGGCGCCCCTGTTCCTGCTCCTTTGTAAGCCATCTGTCCTCTCGCTCTTCCATGAGGAGACATTTGAGAGGTGTGCTTATTAATCTCCTGGAGGCTGGTAGAGGATTTATAAAGATGATTGTTTATGACAGATATATTGTAAACGTCTTTAAGATTCCTCATCATCTCCAATATTATTTCAGCCTGTCCATATTTTGCCTGACCATTCCCCTCTTGGCTCTGATGTGTTTGAAATTCACTGGAAACATAGCATTATTCATGCCTCCATGGGAAATAATGCTTGTCTGATTAGCTCCAGTGAACTGTTTTTGCTGTGAGTATACTAAAGTACCTTTAGATAGACTTGTAATCATAATTAAGCAGAAAATTTTATAGCTGGACCTTTTATTTGCACTCAATATTACAAATTTCCCTCTAATACGTTCAATTTTCATTATCATTTAGACTAAATACGTTAAAATTTCTGTAGAAATGTCTTCTTTGACCTACATGGACTTTTTTTTTTTAATTCAACTATAATTAACATACAGTGCAATATCAGTTTCAGGTGTTCCATATGATTCAGTGATTTCATGCATTTCTCGTGCTCATCACAAGTGTATTATTGATCTACTCACCTCTTTCAGCCATCCCCCAACCCAACTCCCCTCGAATCCCTGTCTTTTTGAGAAGGTTGTTGTTTAATCTCATTTTTTTTTGTCATGGTCCAACTAAGAACTTTTTGTTCTTGACGTCTAGTTTGAGTCATTTGTGGTCTGAGAACATACTTCCTATGATTTCCTTTACTTTGTTCAGATCGCTCTGTGACGTCTCAAGTACCTGCTATAATTTTATAATGTCTTAGGGAGTGACTCTGGTCAAGGAAGCACTTTTTGCACTTTCTGGAAACGTTTGTTTTCATTTCTGTTGTTGCTTGTGTGTTTTCTCTAGCCATCTCCCACTTCCTTTCTCATTTGAAAACCTTGTTGGTGATGTGGGAAAAATCATAGGACCTGATTTGATAGAATTGTTTGTCAGTTCAGGAAATAGCCAACTGCAGGAGACATTTCTCCAGTGTTTCTGGTGAGTCAGAGGCATCTTTTAGTGTAAAGATTTTGCCTTTACTTTTGTCTTTTTCTGAATCTCTGAAATATTTGTGGTTCTAGAGTTTGTTATGGCTATTGGACTTGACAAAAAAGAATTTCAAGTAAATGGTGCATTGGTAATTAAATTAAAGTAAGTCTGCCATTTTCATTATTGAAGATTAGTAGTTTGGTATCTGTTTAATAGAATGGAAACAGAGCTTTTGGTCAAAAGGTATCTAGCTTAATTCTCTTCCATAGAAATGGTTGTTAAAATATCAGCAAGTAGAAAGGAAATTCTTTCTATAGTTTATTCTACTTCTAAGTTTTTAGTATGCTAGGCCATGACTACATTTTCCTAGAGTGTTTCCTGAGGCAGAGGAAATAGAAACAAAATTAAACAATTGGGGTTGCATCAAAATAAATCACTCCTGCTCAGCGACGGAAACAGTTGACAAATCTGAAAGGCAACTTATTAAACGGGAGAAGATATTTGCAAATGACATAGCTGATAAAGGATTAATACCCAAAATATATAAAGAAATTATACAACTCAACAGCCAGAAAACAAATAATACAATTTACAAATTGGCCGAAGTCACAGGCATTTCCGTGAAGAAGACATTCAAATGGCCAACAGACACATGAAAAGATGCTCAACATCATTCATGGTCAGGGAAATGCAAATCAAAACTACCACGTGATATCACCTTACACCTGTCAGAACGGCTAAAATCAATAGGACAAGAAAAAAACTAGTGTTGGTGAGGATGTGGGGAAAAAGGAACCCTCATGCACTTTTGCTGGGAATGCAAAAGGCTGTTGCCATTTTGAAAAACAGTATGGAATTTCCTCAGATAATTGACAATAGAACTAATTTGTGTTGGAGTAATTGAACTACTGGGTATTTACCTAAAGAATACAAAAGAAAAAAAAAAACTGCTTCTAAAGGATATAAGTACCCCTGTGCGGGATAAGCTTAGGAATCCCCTGGGCTTACACCAATGGGTCAACAAGGCACAAAGAAATACATAGTCAAGATAATACAACCGAGTTTGGGTAAACCAGATTGGCACCCCAAGAATGGGGGGGTGCAAAGACACTCTGAGAATAGGGAGGAACAACGGTGCCAGGAATAGGGAGGTGCAAAGATACCCCAAAATAGGGAGGGGGTGCTGAGCCCCCAAATATATATAGAGGGGCAAAGGACTGAAATAGAAATGGTGCAAAGGTGGCCAATACACAGAAATAACAAGATTAGATATTCACGGTGAAAACACCCCAAATTTAATAGTATAGCAGAAAGCTGCTTTCATAGGAGAATAGGGCCAGGTTGGGTAAATTGGTGAATTGGACTTTGGGCCACTGCAATTCAGGCAAAGCAGCCCGGAGTGGAGACGGTTAACAAAAGAAAAGGTGGCTCATTAACCTGAGGTTATTCCCCTTATCTGTCTCATCCCCTAGGCTGAGAAAGAAAAACTGGCAGGGCACCTCCTGTCTGCTGTTAACAACCATCTACCCATCTGCCTGGTGCCTGGATTTTGTTTTATATTGACTGAAACCCCAAACACTGTATATCTTCAAAATCCCCTTCCCCCCTCTCACATCCACAAGTTAATGTTCCTAGTTTCTTTGTCTCTTTGTATGCCCCCATCATGTTTGCAAGCCTTCTGATCTGAATAAATATGAGGCAAGAACCCTTATTTGGGGCTCTTGTCTTTTTCCTGGACATTAGCCATCTCTTGTTTGAATCCTGCATCTGCTCTTTTGCTGGCCAAAAGAACTTTAGACTTATAGTCTACGACACACCGCTATGTTTACTGCAGCATTATTTACAATAACTAAATTGTGGCAGCAGCCCAAGTGTCCATCCATAGATAAATGGATGAAGAAGAGGTGATATATACGTTAATACACACACACAAACACACACACACGCACGCACATACACACACAAGAATATTACTCAGCCATAAAAAGGAATGAAATCTTGCCATGTGCAACAACATGGATTGAAATAGAGGATATAATGCTAAGTGAAAGATAAATACCATATGATTTCACTTATATGTGGAATTTAAGAAACAGAACAAATGAGCAAAGGTGGACAAAATAGACGGACCAAGAAACAGATTTCTAACTTTAGAGAACAAAGTTATGGTTACCAGAGGGGAGGTTGGTGGGGGGGGGATGGGAGAAATAGGTAATGGGGATTAAAGAGTACACTTACCCTGATGAGCCCTGAGTAATGTACAATACTGTTGAATCCTAATACATGCACCCAACCAAACATAACACTGTATATTAACTATACTAGAATTGCAACACTTAAGAAAATAATTTATTTTGCTGAACCACACCTTTATTATAATACCACATTGGATTATAATTTTGACTTTTTTGACATGAACTCTACTTTTATAAAAAATATTGTTTCTATATCAAATTTAATTTTCTTTGTCCCTCTTCTAGGTAAAGAGCCTATTATATGAAGGTAAGCTTTTGGGCTTCTATTTTCCTTGTAATCTATTCTTTTTTTTTAAATTTTTTTTCAACGTTTATTATTTTTGGGACAGAGAGAGACAGAGCATGAACGGGGGAGGGGCAAAGAGAGAGGGAGACACAGAATCAGAAACAGGCTCCAGGCTCCGAGCCATCAGCCCAGAGCCCGACGCGGGGCTCGAACTCACGGACCGCGAGATCGTGACCTGGCTGAAGTCGGACGCTTAACCGACTGCGCCACCCAGGCGCCCTGTAATCTATTCTTTTTTAAATCTCTTTTTAAAATATTCAAACCCTGACGTGGGGCTCGATCTCACAAACCATGAGATCATGACCTGATCCAAAATCAAGGGTTGAATGCTCAACCTACTGAGCCACCCAGGTGCCCTGTAATCTTTTCTTAATACAACCGTTCACTGTGGTTTCTAATTCAGCTAGAAGTAAAGACATTGATTATCAAGTCTAGTTAGCCACTTAGCCTCCTTGTTTGCATCCTAAGTGACAACACAGATTGAGTTGCCTGAGACAACTGGCACAGGTGACAAGTAGAGGAAAAAATCAGACAATTAGAGAGAAGCGGATGAGTTTAACTCTGGTCCTAAATGTTTAAGAATCCAGTGGCAGGAGTATTTTGGCATGATCTGCCCACTGGGGGAAATGTACAGATTAAGGCACTATCTGAGCCTGTCAAGAAGCTCAAGGCTTGGAGAAGAAGTCAGATATTGCCACACCACGTGTGTATCAGTAAAGAGGTTTAAAACATGTGTTATGAGTCCTGGGTGGAGAGAGCCTCTAATGCCAGTGGAGACTGAGCGGAAGTGAACAAGATGCAAAATGGGGCTAATGGATTGTGAATGGGCTTCATGGACTGTGCTGATTAAGTGACCCGGCACATAGCGGGTCCTCAAATTCTGGTGTTGCTAATGGGGATACAGCACTGCTGGTATAGAGAAGGGTGACCTCAGGGCAGCAGAGCTCTCACATTGTACAAATAGAAGGTAAGTTTGCAGTTTGGAACCGAATGATAGAATTCAATGCCTGTCAGAAGATTCTGGAGTGCTGGGCCCTGTTCTACGTGCTGTCCTTGTGCTATCCACGTGTAAGGTGAGTGTTTCCTGCATGGTGTTTACCAGTGATGCAGGTAGTAACGTTTGGATCTTGGGCTTTCACCATCTCGTGATTTGGGGAGTTATCCAGGGTTCTAGCTAGTGAGTAGTAAAGCTGAGATTTTACCCAAGTGTGTTTGATTCCAAGGCCATATGCACCTGAGTGAGCATCCCACCCTGGTTCTCATGGATGGCACCCTTGGAGCAGCAGAAAGACGTTGGAGGCCTCTGAGTGCCAAACAAGTGACATTTAGAATAATTTCTCTCTCAGTATTTGTTTAAATGTTTATTTACTTATTTTGAGAGAGAGAGTGTATGCATGAGTGGTGGAGGGGCAGAGAGAGAGCGAGAGAGAATCCCAAATAGCCTCTACACTTTGAGTACAGAGTCTCACATGGGGCTCAATCTCACCAACTGTGAGATTATGACCTGAACCAAAATCAACTTATTAGGTGCCCAGGTGCCCGCCTCTCTTATTATTGTTATTGTTGTTTATCTATCTATCTATCTATCTATCTATCTATCTATCTATCTAAAGGATTTGTTTATTTTTGAGAGAGAGTGAGAGTGCAAGTGAGGAGGGGGCAGAGGGAGAGGGGGACAGAAGACCCGAAGCAGGCTCTGTGTTGACAGCAGCGAGCCCGATATGGGGCTCAAACTTGTGAGCGGTAAGATGAGGACCTGTGCTGAAGTTGGATCTCAACTGACTGAGTCACCCAGGTGCCCCTTTCATTATTTTTAAAGGGTGGGTGAAGGTGGGGGGAAACCTGGAAGAAATTAGGTGGGTTATTTTTTCTTTTTGATTCTTGTTTTTAAAGTAATTACACTGATTTGTTTATTTGATAATGAAGGACAGAATATAAGTATGTAGGATACTTGGTTTTTCTCCTTTTGTCCTCTGGTGATGTCAGAGCAGTTTGAACTCTTCATATATTCTAAGAAGAATGTTGCTTAATGATGGGATATTAGGGGACATCTGGGTGTCTCAGTCAGTAGTGTATCTGACTTTTGATTTTGGCTCAGGCAATGATCACAAGGTCATGGGATTGAGACCTGCCTTGGACTCTGCACTGAGCCTGGAATATGCTTAAGATTCTCTCTCTCTCCCTACCCTTCACCCACTCATGTGTTCTCTCTCTCTCTCTGAAAGAAAAAAAAAAAAAAGAGGAGAGAGAGAGAGAGACAGAGAGACAGAGAGAGAGGGAGAGAGAGAGGAAGGAGAGAATGAGAGAAAGAAAAATAAAATGCCACTAACTAAAACTTGCTTTCTTCAGGGACCACAGTAATGCCAAAATGTTATATGTGACCACAGTGCCAGATCATGTGCCTTTGCTGTTGACACAATGGGTAATTTGATTTTACTGCTTTTGGTACTAATCTTAAGAGATTGCTGTTTTACCTTTTTGGTTAATTTAGATCAAATTTCTGATAAGATTAAGTTCTACATTAAGGAAAATGCAAAACGTGCAGAAAACATATCCATTTGTGAATAGAAGGTATAACCGTCCCCCCCTTTTTTTCATTTTCTTGATTTCACCTGGAATTATGTTCACTTCTGGTTCACTGATTTTGCCATCTCCTCTTTCCTCCTGATGTCCCATTTCATTCCATTCTCTAACAGGCTAAATTCAAAGCAATCATCACATATGTAAAATACCACATTATTTATTTCTGTAATGACTTACCCACCAGAGATAGGTTTTTATGTCAGCGTAATTAATATTTTTGAATTCTGAATCCTTTATTACGTATTTGTGTAGATCAATGGAGCAAAGAAATGTGCTCAAGAAACCATATGGCAAAATAAGTTTCCCTCTTACAAAGCACATAGATGTAAGATAAAAATCCCTTCTTTGTCCTGGGTGCCTGGGTGGCTCAGTCGGTTAAACATCCAACTCTTGGTTTCAGCTCAAGTCATAGTCTCGTGGTTCGTGAGTTTGAGCCCTGCATTGGGCTTCGTGCTGATGGTGGGAAGCCTGCTTGGGATTCTCTCCCTCTGTCTCTCTCTGCCCTTCCCATGCTCACTTGCTCTGGCTCTCTCTCAAAACACAAATTAAAAACAGTATTAAAATCCCTTCTTTGTCCCTTAAAAATGGAAGTAAAAGTAATGAGTAAGTATTCCTGATGACTATGTTTTGTTGAAGAATAACAGTGAGACACTTGAGCGCACTAATGAATTTTTCAATGACATCATTCCAAGTGCGCATGCTTCGTTGCAATCTGAGAGAAATCAGAATGTCAAGAATCGGGGCTTCCTGAGTTACCATAATTTGATGTCTGTGCCCTTCTGGTCATTAGGTGAATTGAGCCCCTCAACCTTCCATGCTGTTCACTGCTGTTTCAAGCAGTAACACCACAGTACCTCTTCTATTTAGGAGTGAGGCAGAATTTGTTTTCATAACCCTGGCTTAATTTGTATATCATTCACTGCTGCTGGGAGAGAGCACTAGAAGTTTCTTGCCATGTGGAACAGTTCTGGTCCTCTTAATGCAGAGCAGAGAATTTTGAAAGAGAATCTGGTGGCAATATTTCTCTTCCGTAAAGAAAAGTCATTCATTGGGCTGTTTGGCTTGAAAGATTTTACACTTTCTTGATTTTTTCATTGTCATCCAGTTATAGTTCCGTTGTGTCAAAACCAACATAGTTGCTCTGAATCATTTACACCTTCCACTGTTCTCTTCATCCTTCATTTCTTTATGTGTCTGGCTTTTCTCTTTGGCCCAAACTGGATTGACTGTTTTTAATGATACAGGGACTGACAGTGGGATATGTGCTATTGTCAATGCTTCTTTGTGACACATTGTCCTGTGTTTGTTTGGAAAGCCTGGTACACGTTTTGTTTCTATCCTACTTGCAAATCAGGGAAAGGAAAAATCTATAAAGAACTTGAAAGGTGCTAATTTAGTAAACACTTCAGAAGTTTCAGAAGTAAATTCCCTCTATTTCCTGCAGGATTTCCATTGTACACTTTAGCTTTGAAGAAAAACAAATTTTTCATATCTTAGAATATTCGATTTATGTTATCTACTGAGTGATCTTCTTCTTGGGGAGAAGTCACTAGAGAGAATGTTTTGCTCAGGTTCACGTCTCCCTTAATGAAGTTCGTACCAGCGAAGTGAAGTTGAAGTCTGAAGAACAGGAGGGGAGATCGAAGTCTGAAGATACAGCCTGTGCAGACAGAAAATGCTCAGCTTAAGGTACACAAGAATCAGGTAAAAAAATTTACCATCAACTGTTATATAAATCAGAAATGAACACCATTACTTCCTTTTTAAGTTTCTCTTCTTTAACTGTGGTAAAATACATGCATCAGAAAGTTTCCCAGCATAAACTTTTAAGTATACATTTTAGGAGTGGTAAGTACATTCACGTTCTTCTATAGTCATTCCACCTTTCTCAAATCTGTCTTAAAGTCAGGGGATACGAGTGCATGCATCAAGGATTCGATGCAGAGAGTCTTGACGTCTCATAAACCTGGAAGAGGTGTTGTTTAGAGGGAAGAAAACCGCAGTTGGTAGAATGAGTTTGCTCTGGGAAGGTAAAAAGTGGCTTCCTGCCTTGGGAATCCTGTTCTTTCTCCTCTCCCCGCTGTTGCCACACTCGTGGGAACAGGTGCGCACCCTCAAGTACACTGTTTTATGCTTGACAGGCAGCAAAAGAGAACTGGGGGACAACTGTGAGGCACCTAGGTGTGGGAAAGGGGCAAAGGACCCCAAATGGGACATGCTGAAGAAGAATGTAGATGTTTGTGATGGAATGTGTGGACAAAGAAGCTCACAGAAGAGTAAGACTTTCAGGAATTGTTACAAACACTGTTGTAAGAAAAGATGCGTCAGACAGTGGGGATAATTTTCTTTCTTTGAGCACATTTAACGCCAACCGTACTTTTACCATAGTAATCAGTAAAGAATTGTGTTTCTCCCTTCTGCCTTGATTTCTGTGATCTGCACCTTCCCTCACTTTGTGGAAACCTCAGGGTTCATTTTCATTGTTCTTTACTTTTCAGCCCCATCGTAGCAACATGACTGCCATATGTATATATTTTGTTGTTAAACTCTAGACATTGGGTAGGAAATATTGGGAGGAGAATTCATGTGTACTGGGATGGTATCTTGCTGCAGATGAGATGGGAGTTTATGTCTGGTAGGGGATCAGAGGTGCTGGCATTACTGTGAATTCAGTTTTCCTTCCTTTCTCTCTTTTCCCTTCCCTTCCCTTCCCCACATTTCTTTTCCAGGAGACAATATTCTGAAAGTGGGAAATTCACATCATTTTCTTTTTGTCAGTGTATTTTGCATTCTTCTCAACTGATGTCTTTGAGTCAGGTGGCAGGAGTTCCCTCATGAAGTGTAGAAATGTCCAGTAGGTCATTGTACAGTGTTAATAACACCATGTCCAAGAAAGATGTCTCTATGGCATTGTCATGGCCCGAGCCTTGATTGAGAGTTCAGGGCTCTTGGGAGAAATCAGACAAGTCAGGAACCCCTGCACCATCCTTGTGTGTTTAGTTGTGATGAGTTGGTCAGGCTTGGTTTTGTACACTGAAAAGAAATATGCTTATGCTGTCCCAATCACAAGAGCCTGAGTGCACCCCGTGTGGGCTTTTTATATTTATGTGATGTATTGATGAGTAGGAATAGAGAGCTATGAAGAGAAGCTCAGAGTTGCCAAAGACTTGCCAGCATTCTGGAGTTTCCATTTGTTTAGTCCCTTAATAGGGGGTATCAGTGCTTTCCCCTGGTTGTGTTTGTGGATCTTTGCATTTACGGGGAATGGGAGAGGGCACATTTGAGACCTGCCTTCAGATTTCAGGGAGGGAAAAAGACAGAATTTCACATGGGCTACCAGGTAATCTATGTTTCTCTCCCTTTAATGAAGCTGCGACTGAAAGAATGGGAGCAGGTGAAAGGGGAGAAGCAGCTGTCGGCCACAGAGGAGAAACTGAAATTAGCTGCAGAAGAGCTGTGGAACTACAAGTGAGTTCAGCTCCTACCAGCAGCTCACACGACACCCATTGTATTACTTTGAAACTTTGTACAGTTAGACCCAAGTAGCACACAAATATACACAAATATTCAGGAGACATTTATTATATAGACACTTCAAGAGAAATGTGACATTTTCCAGATGTTAAATTAAAAATATTAATCTAAACAAGTTAAGTCACTAAAGATTTCCTGATCCCCGGTGCTGGCCAGGCTGTGTGGAAATGTGGTTCCTGAACATATTTCTGGAGGTGCTGGAAATGATTACAAACCTCAGGAAGCAGTTTGGTGGAGGATGAATCACATTGACAAGTATGACCATCCCGTTTGAGAGACCCACTTGTTGTAACCATGAGAAATAGGATGAGGATACAAAGAAAAGATTTGAACTTTACAATGAAAGATCCTCATTGCAGAATTAGGGAGCTGTCACCACAGTCAAGGAGACCGTGTCAATGGGGAGCCCCACAGGCATCAAATAATAAATCCAAGATGATGTAGCAATGGCTTTGAGCTTTCTACTCTCCTCCTCATGTGAAATGTGTCTTACATGATTGGGTTGTGTGTATAAGAGTTCAGTTACTATACTGGGAACCTGGGCCAATTAACATCACCCTCAACATGGTGCTTCATCTGATGAAAGCCATTGCACACCCAGGAGAAGAGTAAAAGAAACACATGAACAGCTGCAGCAGTCAGAGCTCACCTTCGGACACCAGGTAGCCTGCACTCTGCCCAGTAGTTCATGAGTGCTTCAGCACCTAATGCAGATGATCATAATGGGCCACTGAATCTCTCCACATGGGTTTTTATTGATGTGCTGACTCTTTCAGATGGCTCTTGGTGAGAAGGCAGCTCAGGACAACTGGGTAAGAATGTTTTTCTCTCCTCCTCTTGTGCACACCCTGCCACAGCTGAACGTGGATGTGTTTCTCCCTCCCACCTCAGGGCTCATGATCAGGAGAGGGCGGTGGCAGAGCAGAGCAGGGAGGTGGCCTACTTGAAGTGCAGGTACAGGATTTTGACATATTTATTTTAAGGGTGCTGTGAGGTTTTTAAAAAGGCTAAACCGTTCGGTGTCCAGTGGAGGCCTGGGTGTGGTAACTCTTAGTGAAACTGATTCATCTCGATCTTCAAGACTGGAAGTCATCCAAAGACAGAGGCTTCCAGAAGAATTCAGGAGGCACAAACCAATGGCAAGAGGACCTGACAGGGAGATCCCTCCATGGAGAGGTATGGAGCACATTGTGAAATGCAGTAGTTTAACTTCTGTGGCAACATCTGCACAATTGGCTTCTTGTTACCGTGGGTGTAATTGTTTGGTCTCCTGCAAACAGTCCCAGGTGGTTACTAGAGGGCAAAGTTGTCTCACAGTGGTGACAGTACACTGTTTCCCTCAGATGCCCCCAGCCAGCAGGGCTCTTTGGGTCTGTCCCTTGTGAGTGGTGTAGCTCACGCCCCTCCAATGATTGTGGGCCCCCCTGCAACCTCCCAGTTACACTTAACTGGAGAGTGGATGCTAGAATGGACATGGGTCAGCCCCCCTTTCACCTTGAGACAATGTTGAAGGCTGTTTCTTTTGTTTCACATGTATAATGTGAACAACAGCATGAATTGCAGGCTGTATGTCCCAATGAGCTTTCTTGATTTGGCTTTTGGATAAATGCTCCATAGAAAATATGCTTTCTATAAAGAAAGCAGACATTTCTTTCCTCTGTTTAGAGGTCTCTTTATTCTTTGAAAGTTGTTTTTTTTTTTGTATTGTGAACTATAGTACTCCATTAGTAAAGTAAATCCTTGTGAAATTTCACTCCTCTCATATTATTTTATTAGTGTAACTCTAAAGCTTTGCAGGTCATTCCACACATGGAATTAACCTTTCCTTACCTCATTACTATAGCATTAGTCTCTTCAAGGCAATTTCTGTTCATGAATCCTCACATAATCCCTTGTCAGATACATAAGGCAGATGTTGTGTACAGTAAACCACTTCAAAAATCCCACCCATGCCTTGTAGAAAAGGACAGTGTGCTTTCATGCTGATGTTTACCGACATTATCCTAACTAAGCCATTCTTATTTTCCTTTTTAATCTGTGATAAATTGTCTTTTCCCATGATGTGTATTAGGAAACCCTTTTAGTGTTGATTTCCAATGAATTGAGCCCTGACATATCCACAGGTGGTTGATTACCAAATATCTAATGAAAGCCTTCTGGTGCCTTCCTCAAGGCTCCCCTGAGTCCCAAGCGGTCACCTGTGCCATGTGGAAAACCCTCTGTTTCTTGTAAGGGACCTGATTGTAGCAAGCAGTGTAATACGGTGGAGGAAGGCACGGAGGTTTTTTTTTTTTTTTTTTCCACCCAGTCTATGCAAGTCAGAATAAACCTCCATCCCTTATTTGGCCTCTATCAAATGCAGAACCTGGTGCATCTTCTGTGAGGAACAAGAATTCTGTCCCTACTATGGGCACAGAGAAGGTCAAAGGAAATGATGTGACAATTTTCAGTTGTAAGTCTCTCTCTGGAATCTTTTGTCTCTTTATACAGCACTCTCTCTTGGAGAGAAGGCAGAAGGAGGAATGGGACATGTTTGTAAAATAAAGTGATTTTTCTAGGAAAAAGTTTACATTATCCTACAGCACCCCATTTCCATGTATATTTAACAATAGAGAGTCTGTTCTTCTTTTTCCTAAAACATGCTCATATAATGAGGAATAGGATGCAGAACTTCCCTGAAGGTTTCAGACAAAGCCCCAGAGCTCAGGGAGGACTAAACATGTGTCCTCTTTCCTGACCAGAGACAGTGAGGTAAGAAACTTTGGGGAGCATGTGACTATCATATTTCTTTTTTTTATTGCTTATTTTTTTTGAGAGGGCAGAGATAGAGTGTGAGAGGAGAAGAGGCAGAAAGACAGGTAGACACAGAATTTAAAGCAGGCTCCAGGCTCTGAGCTGTCAACACAGAATGTAATACAGGGCTCGAACTCACAAACTGCTAGATCATGACCAGATCTGAAGTCGGATGCTTCACCCAGTCAGCCCCCCAGATGCTCCGTGACTGTCATATTTATTACATGGAGTGCCCGTTCTTCATATTTGGGGCCCAAGACAGAGGCAGGTCACAGGTATCTGGGCTCCCTGAGACAGTTATCCTACATACCAAAGTAAGATGTGACACTCCAAAATATGACACTTGATGGCCTGGGTCACCCAGGCCTGCCAGCTGCTCAGAAACTGAGAAGGAGTCGGGCGCCTGGGTGGCGCAGTCGGTTAAGCGTCCGACTTCAGCCAGGTCACGATCTCGCGGTCCGTGAGTTCGAGCCCCGCGTCAGGCTCTGGGCTGATGGCTCAGAGCCTGGAGCCTGCTTCCGATTCTGTGTCTCCCTCTCTCTCTGCCCCTCCCCCGTTCATGCTCTGTCTCTCTCTGTCCCAAAAATAAATAAACGTTGAAAAAAAAAAAAAAAGAAACTGAGAAGGAGTCATTGATCCTCCAGGTGCTGAATTGGGCCAGTGAGGTGGAGAATGCCCTGTTGGAATATCTGGCAGTAGCTGAATCAGCTGTGGTGAGCAGCTGAACCCGATTCAAAGGGAGGTAGAGACAAGGACACAGAGGGCATCATGTCTGTGTGTGGGCACCTGGAAGGCAGGTGCAGGAAGAAGATTTTCCAGGCCCTATCTCCCCAGCCTCCCACCTAGGGTGGAGGGAGGGCAAAGTGCATGTGCATGTGCATTTACGCTGTGTTGTCACCAGAGGGCATTGTGGCCCTAACTGTGTGTGACAGAAAATGATGCTTGTGAATGCTGCTTCTGCTGCTGCTGCTGCCAATCTCTTGTTGAATGAGCCCTTACTATGTGCAAGCTCATTTCCCCCTCACAACACCCTAATTAATTAAGGATTCTGGTACCCTTCTCTTAGTAGCAAAGAAACATAAAGAGTTTAAATAGCTTGCCCAATCACAAAGCCCTTAAGTGGTGGAGGTAGAATGGGAATCTGAGAGATCTGGCTTCAGAGCATGCATTCATTGATGCACCATGTGTGTGCTGAGTACTCACTATGTACAAGGCCCTGTGTCCTGCAGGTTTATGGTTGTAGGGTTATGGTTAGAGTTGGTATGAAGTTTAAGTGGAGGGGTATGTTTAGGGTCATGGTTAGTGTTAGGGGTAGGACGCAGGAGGTTCCAGGCGGTGAACCCCTAGCAGTGCAGTTGTCTCCACTGAGGGCTGAGTGGAGGCTGCATGGGAGCCTTCAGTTCAGACTTAGTCTTTTCATGCCAGGACCAGCCTCCCGTGTGTGCCACTCTTCTGTTGGGCCTCAGAAACTTCCTTGTGCAGTTCTGTCTCGGCAGTGGAAATGATATGATGATGTTCCAAATCAAGTCTGAACAATACTGTAGGGATCGGGCCCTATGTGCATGGTGTTCTCAGAGTTAGGAAGTGGATCCCCATTGGGAGAGAGCATAGATAGGGTGAGGGTTTGGTCCAGGGATATAAGAAGGGCCGAAGTGACACCAGTCCCGTTGTCTCCATGGAGGGCTGAATGAGGGCCCATGAATAGGTGTGGGTCAGGTGTAGGGTTAGCGTTAGAGTTGGAGTGAGGGTGAGGTTGATGTATATGGTTCTGGTCACTATTAGGGTTAGGATTACTTCCCAGGTGGCTCCAGGTGCTGAACCACAGAAGTGCAGTGGTCTCCCCGGAGGGCTCATTGGAAGCATATGGGAGGGTGTCAGTCATGCTTAGTCTTTGTGTGCCAGGGATAGCCTCCTTTGTGGGCCATTCTTTGGGTGAGTCTCAGAAACCCCCTTCTGCAACTGCATCTGGGTTTTGGATATTACATGGGTGGTATTCCACGTTCCATGCTGAGTAATCTTGCTCATCTTCTGGAACCCATGTGTGTGGTATCCTCAGACTTAAGAAATGGGTCTTCATCGGGAGAGAGCCTTAGTTAGACTAAGGGTTCTTTCCAGGGCCGAAAGCAGGGCCAAAGCTATACCAGTCCCGTTATTTCCATGGTGGGCTGAATGAGAGCCCATGTGCGGGTGAGGGTTGGATGTAGAGTTAGTGTTAGATTTGGGGTGAGGTTTAGGTTGAGGACTATGATGAGGGTCACAGATAGGGTTAGGGGTAGGTCCAAGGAGCCCCCGGATGCTGAACCCCTAACAGTGCAGTGGTCTCCATGGAGGGCTGAGTGGAGGCTGCATGGGAGCCTTCAGTTCAGACTTAGTCTTTTTGTGCCAGGGCCAAACTCCCTTGTGTGCAACTCTTTAGTTGGGCCTTAGCAACCTCCTTGTGTACCTCCATCCCGGCAGTGGAAATGACATCATGATGTTCCAGTTCCATCCTGAACAGTACTGCAGGTGTTTGTGCCCTATGTGCATGGTGTTCGCAGAGTTAGGAACTGGATCCCCATTGGAGAGAGACATAGCTAGGGTGGGGGTTCGATCCAGGGATATAAGCAAGGCCGAAGAGACATCAGTCCCGTTATCTCCATGTAGGGCTGAATGAGGACCCATGCACAGGTGCTGGCCAGGTGTAGGGTGAACGTTATAGGTGGTTTGAGGTTGAGGTTGATGTGTATGGTTTTGGTTACTATTAGGGTTGAGGTTATATCCCAGGCGGCTCCAGGCTTTGAAGCACCAGGAGTGCATGGTCTCCCCCAAGGGCTCCGTGGAGGGCACATAGGAGGGTGTCTCTCATGCTTTGTCTTTGAGTGCCAGGGTGAGCTTCCTTTGTGGGCCACTCTTTGCTTTGCCATCAGCAAACCCCTTCTGCAACTACATTTGGACATTTGATGTTACATGGTGATATTCCACGTTCCATGCCCAGTAGTTCATCTCCTCTTCTGGGCCCCATGATGTGTATGGTATCTTCAGAATTAAGAAACGGGTCATCACTGGGAGAGAAACTTAGTTAGAGTTAGGGTTCTTTCCAGGGCCAAAAGCAGGGCAGAATCTCACCAGTCACGTTACTTTCATGGAGGGATAAATGAGGGCCTGTGAGTGGGTGAGGGTCAGATGTAGGGTTAGCATTAGAGTTGGGGTAAGGTTTACGTTGAGGAGTACAGTGAGGGTCAAGATTAGGGGTAGGGGTAGGTCTAAGAAGTCCCCAGATTCTGAACCCCAAGCAGTGCAGTGGTCTCCCTGGAGGGTTGAGTTGAGGACATATGTTAGTGTGCCGGTCAGGCTTAGTCTTGGGACCTAGGGCCTGCCTTGGCTGTGGGACACTCTTTGGTTGGGCCTCAGCAACCCCCTTGAGCAGCGCCCTCTGGGCTTTGGAAATTACCTGGTGATGTTCCATGTCCCTTGGTGAGTACCACTGCACCGCCTCTGGACCCCATATGCGTGGTAATATCAGACTTAGGAATTTGGTCTTCATTGGGAGAGACCCTTAGCAGGGTTAGGGTTCAGCCCTGTGACGTAGAGAGGGCTGAAGCGACACGAGTCCCGTGATCTCCCTGGAGGGCTGATATGAAGTATTATGTACGAATGCAATTCAGGAGTAGGGTCATGGTTAGACAGGGTGTGAGGTTTTGGTTGAGGGGAATGGTGAGGGTCATGGTTAGTATTAGGGTTAGGACCCAGGAGGTTCCAGGCGGTGAACCCCTAGTAGTGCAGTAGTCTTTATGGAGGGCTGAGTGGAAACTGCATGGGAGCCTTCAGTTCAGACTTATTCTTTGAGGGCCAGGACCAGCCTCCCATGTATACCACTCTTCAGTGGGACCTCAGCAACCTCCTTGTGCAGCTTCATCCTGGCAGTGGAAATCACATGATGATCCCCCAAATCCATACTGAATAATAGTGCAGGGGTTTGGGCCCTATGTGTGTGGTATTCTCAGAATGAGGAACTGGATCTCCATGGACTCCTTTGTGGGCCACTCTTTGGTTGAGCCTCAACAACTGGTTCTGCAACTACATCTGGGCTTTGGATATTACATGGTGATACTCCATGTTTCATTCCAAGTAATCCTGCTTCTCCTCTGGACCCCATGTGTATGGTATCCTCAGACATAAGAAATGGGTCACCATCGAGACAGAGCCTTAGAGTAAGGGTTTATGTCCAGGGCTGTAAGCAGGGCCCAAACTACACCAGTCTCGTTAAGTCCATGGAGAGCTCAATTAGAGCCCATGCACAGGTGAGGGTCAGGTGTAGAGTTAGTGTTAGAGGTGGGGTGAGGTTTAGGTTAAGGACTATGATGAGGGTCACAGTTAGTATTATGGATAGTTCCAAGAAGGCCCCAGATGCTTAACCCCTAGCAGTGCAGTGGTCTCCGCAGAGGGCTGAGTGGAGGCTGCATGGGATCCTTCAGTTCAGACTTAGTCTTTGCATGCCAGGGCCAAACTCCCGTGTGTGCAACTCTTTAGTTGGGTCTCAGAAACCTCCTTGTGCAACTCCATCCCGGCAGTGGAAATGACATGATGATGTGCAAATTCCATACCGAATAATACTGCAGGGAATTTGGGCCCTGTGTACGTGGTGTTCTCAGATTTACGAACTGGATCCCCATTGGGAGAGAGCCATAGCTAGGATGAGGGTTTGGACAAGGGACATAAGCAGGGCTGAAGCAACACCAGTCCCTTTATGTCCATGGAGGGTTGAATGAGGGTCCATGCAAGGGTTCCTGTTAGGTGTATGGTTAGCATTAGAGTTGGGGTGAGGTTGAGGTTTATGTGTATGTTTCTGGTGACTTTAAGGGTTGGGGTTACGTCCCAGGTGGCTCCTGGTGCTGAACCCTCAGCAGTGCAGTGGTCTCTCCAGAGGGCTCAGTGCAGGGCACATGGGAGGGTGTCGGTCATGCTTATTCTTTGAGTGCCATGGCGAGCCTCCATTGTGGGCCACTCTTTGGTTGAGCCTCAGCAACTGCTTCTGCAACTACATCTGAGATTTGCATATTACATGGTGATAATCCACATTCGATATCCATTAATCCTGCTCCTCTTCTGGACATGCCATGTGTGTGGTGTCCTCATACTGAAGAATTGGGTGACCATTGGGAGAGAGCTTTATCTAGAGTTAGGGTTCAATCAAGATGCGTGAGCTGGACTGAAGCGACAGTTGTCCCGTGATCTCCCTGGAGTGGTGAAATGAGGGCCCATGCGAGGATGTGTGTCAATTATATGGTTATGTTTAGAGTAGGGGTGATTTTAATGTTGAGGGGTACGTTGAAGTTCACGGTTAGGGTTAAGTCCCAGGAGGATCCATGTGGAAACACCCCAGCATGGATGTGGTTTCCCAAAAGGGCTGAGTGAAAGCCCCATGGATCATGCTGGTCAGAATTTGTCTGTGAAGGCGAGGGCAAGCCTCTGGTGTGGGCCACTCTTCAGTTTGACCTCAGCATCCCCCTTGTGCAGCTCCATGAGGAAATTGGGAATGATGTGATTATGCTCCACGTTCCATGCTGAGTAATCCTGCACTGCTCTGGGCGCCAGGTGTGTGGTCTTCTCAGAGTTAGGAGTTGGATCTGCATCGGGAGTGTACCATAGTTAGGGATGGGTTTCGAACCAGGGACATATGTATAGCCAAACGACACTAGTCCCATTGTCTCCGTTTATTTCTAAATGAGAGACCATGCACAGGATGTGCATCATGTGTAGGGTTAGCGTTAGACTTACAGTGAGTTGAGGATGATGTGTATGGTTCTGGTAAGTATTAGGGTTGGGTTTACGTCCCAGGTGGCCTCATGCACTGAGCCATCAGCCGTGCAGTGGTCTTCCCATAGGGCTCAGTAGAGGGCACATGGCAGAGTATGGGTCGTGCTTAGTGTTTGCGTGCCAGGGCGAGCCTCCTTTGTGGACCACTCTTTGGTTTAGCCTCAGCAACCCCTTCTGCAATGACATCTGGGCTTTGGATAGTACATGGTGATATAATCCTGCTGAGTAATCCTGCTCCTCTTCTGGACCCCATGTGTGTGGTATCCTCAAACCTAAAAATTGGGTCATCATTGGAGGGAGTCTTAGGTAGAGATATGGCGTGGTATAGCGACATAAGCAGGGCTGAAGCTACATCAGTTCCGTTATCTCCATGCAGGCCTGAATTAAGGCCCATGAGCAGATGCGTGTCAGGTTTAGGTTTAGCATTAGAGTTGGGGTGAAGTTTAGGTTGAGGATTATGGCATCGGTCATGCTTAGGGCTAGGGTTAGGTTCCAGGAGGTCCTAGGTGCTGAAACCCAAGCAGTGCAGCAGTCTCCCTAGAGGGCTCAGTGGAGGGTGCATGGGAGGGTGCCATTCAGGCTTAATCTCTAGGGGCTAGTGCCAGCCTTGGATATAGGCCACACTTTGGTTGGGCCTCAGCAACCCCCTTGTGCAGCTCCCTCTGGGCTTTGGAAATTACCTGGTCATTTTCCACGTTCCATGCCGAGGAATCCGGCTCCTCTTCTGAACCCCACGTGTGTGGTCTCTCAGATTTCGGAATTGGATCACCATTGGCAGTGAGCCATAACTAGGTTGAGGGTTCGTGCCAGGAACATTGATAGGGCCGAGGTGACACTAGTCTCGTGTTTGCCCTTCAGGGCAGAAATGGGGGCCCATGCATGAATGCTAGTCAGCTGTAGGGTTATTTTTAGAATTGGGGTGAGGTTACATTGAAGAGTATGGTGAGGGTCACGGTTAAGGTTAGGGATAGGGCCAAGGAGGCCCCAGATTCTGAAATGCAAGCAGTGCAGTGGTCTGTACGGACAGCTGTGTGGAGGCTGCATGGTAGCCTTCAGTTCAGACTTATGCTATGTGTGCCAGGGCCAGCCTCCCATGTGTACCACTCTACAGTTGGGCCTCAGCAACCTCCTTTTGCAGCTCCATCCTGGCAGTAGAAATGACATGATAATGTTCCAATACCATCCTGAATAATACTGCAGGGGTTTCGGGCCTATGTGCATGGTTTTCTCAGAGTTAGGAACCGTAACCACATTGGGAGAGAGCCTTAGTTAGAGTTAGGGTTCGGTCCAGGGCCGTAAGCATGGCTGAAACTACACCAGTCCCGTTGTGTCCATGGGGGGCTGAATGAGGGCGCATGCGCGGGTGCGGTTCAGATGTAGGGTTAGCATTAGTGTTGGGGTGAGGTTGAGGTTGAGGAGGACAACGAGGATCCTGGTTATGTTTAGGGTTAGGTTCCAGGAATCCCCAGGTGCTGAGCCCATAGCTGTGCAGTGGTCTCCCTGAAGAGCAGAGTGGAGGGTGCATGGGAGGGTGTCGTACAACTTAGTCTTTGGTTGCCAGGGCCAGCCTCAGGTGTGGGCCACTCTTCAGTTGGGCCTCAGCAACCCCCTGTGCACCTCCTTCTGAACTTTGGAAATTACCTGGTGACGTTCCACTTTCCATGGAAAGTAATGCTGCACCGCTTCTGGGCCCACATGTGTGTGGTCATATCAGACTTAGGAATTTGGTCCTCATCGGGAGAGAGTCTTAGCTAGTGTTAGGGTTTGGCCCAGGGACATAGATAGGGCTGAAGGGATAGGAGTCCCATGATTGCCCTGGAAGGCTGAAGTGAGGGCCCATGCACTAATGCATGTAAGGTTTAGGATTATGGTTAGAGTTGGTGTGAACTTTAGGTTGAGGGGTAGGTCCCAGGAGGTTCCAGGCGGTGAACTCCTAGCGGTGCAGTGGTCTCCACGGAGGGCTGAGTGGAAGCTGCATGGGAGCCTACAGTTCAGATTTAGTCTTTGCGTGCCAGGGCAGCATCCTATGTGTGACACTCTTCAGTTGGGCCTCAGCAACCTTCTTGTGCAGCTCCATCTCAGCAGTGCAAATGAAATGATGATATTCCAATTCCATTCTGAAGAATACTGCAGGGGTTTGGGCCCTGTGTGCATGGTGTTCTCAGAGTTAGGAACTGGATCCCCATTGGGGGAGAGCCATAGCTAGGGTCACGATTCGGTCCAGAGACATAAGCAGGGCCGAAGCGACACCAGTCTCATTATCTACATGGAGGGCTGAATGAGTGCCAATGCAGGGGTGCAGGTCAGGTTTAGGGTTACCTTTAGAGTTGGGGTGAGGTTGAGGATGATGTGTATGGCTCCGGTAAATATAATGGTTAGGTTTCGTCCTAGGTGGCTCCAGGCGCTGAAGCACCAGCAGTGCTGTGGTCTTCCCGGAGGGCTCAGTGGTGAGCACGTGGGAGGGTGTGGGTCATGCTTAGTCTTTGAGAGCCAGGGCGAGCCTCCTTTGTGGGCCACACTTTGGTTGAGCCTCAGGAACCGCTTCTGAAACAACATCCAGGCTTTGGATATTACATGGTGATATTCCATATTCCATGCCGAGTAATCCGTCTCTTCTTCTGTACCCCCTGTGTGAGGTATCCTTAGACTTAAGAATCGGGTCACCATCTGGAGAGAGCTTTAGATAGAGTTGGGTTTCAGACCAGGGCCATAGGCAGGGCCGAAGCTACCCCATTCCACTTACTTCCATGCGGTGAAGAATAATGGCCAGTGTGCAGGTAAGGGTCAGTTTTAGGGTTAGCGTTAGTGTCAGAATGAGTTTGAGGTTCAGGGTATGGTGAGGGTCAAGGTTAGTGTTAGGGTTAGAGCCCAAGAAATTCCAGGCGGTGAACCCCTATCATCACAGTGGTCTCCACAGAAGGCTGAGTGGTGGCTGCATGGGAGCCTTCAGTTCAGACTTATTCTTTGTGTTTCAAGGCCAGCCTCACATGTGTGCCACGCTTCATTTGGGTCTCAGCAACCTCCTGGGGCAGCTCCATCCCAGCAGTGGAAACGAAATGATGATGTTCCAATTCCATACCAAATAATATTGCAGGGGTTTTGACCTATAGGCGTGGTGTTTCAGAATTAGGACCATATACCAATTGGGAGAGAACCACAGATAGGGTGAGGTTCCATCCAGGGACATAAGCAGGGCTGAAGAGACACCGATCCCATTATCTCCATGGGGCCTGTATGAGGGCCAATGCGCGCGTGAGGGTCAGGTGTAGGATTAGCATTAGAGTTGGGGTGAGGTATAGGTTGAGTAGTATGGGGAGGGTCACGGTTCAGGTTAGGACTAGGTTCCAGGAGTCCCAAGGTGCTGAATCCAAGGCAGTGCAGTTGTTTCCCTGGGGGACTCAGAGGAGGGCACATGGGAGGGTGCCGGTCATGCTTAGACTTTGGGTGCCAAGGCCAGCCTCTTGTTGACGTTAGACTTGGGGTGAGGTTCCGATTGAGGAGTATGGTTTGGGTCATGATTAGGGTGAGGGATAGATCCAAGGAGTCCCCAGGTGATGAACCCCATGCAGTGCAGTGGTCTCCCGGGAGGGCTCAGTGGAGAGCGCATGGGAGGTTGCTGGTCAGGCTTAGTCTTTGGTTACCAGTGCCAGCCTCGCATGTGGGCCACTCTTCGTTTGGGCCTCAGCAGGCACTTTGGCACCTCCCTCTGGTATTTGGACATGACATGGTGGTGGTCCACATTCCATGTGGAGTAATCCTGCACTGCTTCTGGGCCCCATGTGCCTGATATTCTCTGCATTAGGAATTGGATCCCCATCGGGATAGAGAAATAGCTAGGGTTACAGTTTGATCCAGGGACATAAGCAAGGCTGACAAAACAACATTCCATTTATCTCCATTGAGTCTGAGTGAGGTCATGCGTGGTAGCAGATCAGAGGTAGGGTTAGTGTTAGAGTTGGGGTTAGGTTTAGGTTGAGGAATACGGCAAGGGTCATGGTGAGGGTTGGGGGTAGGTTCCAGGAGGCTCTTAAGTGCAGAACCTTAGTAGTGCAGAGGTCTCCTAGAGGGTTGAGTGGAGGGCGCAAGGGATGGTGCCATTCATTCTTAGTCTTAGGGTGTCAAGGCCATCCTCGGGTGTAGGACACTCCTTAGTTGGGCCTCAGCAGCGCCCTTGTGCAGCTGCCTCTGGGCTTTGGAAATGACATGGTGATGTTCCAGGTTCCGTGCCGAGTGATCCTGCACTGCTTCTCTACACCATGTGTAGTGCCTCCTCTTTGGTCAAGTCTCCCTTTGCCTCTCTAAAGATGCTCGTCATTCCATCTAGAGCTCACTCAGGCAACCCAGGCCTCAAGATCCTTAACTAGATCCCATCGATGGGAGTTAGATTCCAGCTATTAGGACTTGCTTTCTTTGAGTGCCATTGAACAGCCTAGTACAACGTGTCCTTCCATAGGGAGACAGCCAAACCATGCTATCCCCGTGTGGTGGGTGCTCACCTGTGAGCAGTGCCAGGGCACACACTGCTGACAGACACTGCAGCAGGACCGAATCTCTGGAGAATTATGCCCAGAGTGGAAAAGCGAATCCTAAAACGATTTCGTGCTTTTCAATTCAATTTGTATAATATTCTCAATGCGACAAAATCATAAAAATGGTTAGCAGATCAGGGATTGCCAGGCATCACAAAGGTGATGGGTGCAGGAACGAGATGGGGATGTCTGCTGTAAGAGGACAATTTGGGAGTCCCTATGGAGGGCTCGATGCTCTGTTTCTCGTGTGCATCAGTATTGAAATGCAGGCCATGATCCCATTCTACAGGCAGAGAGAACGTAGGGCGTCTTTATCATGTTTCCCAATCACACACATTCCCAACAGCCTGACAGCCGCCCACCTTGCTACATCTGTCCCCACGGCTCTGGCTGGTGTCCCGTTGACACAGTTGGGTCATAGTTCTAAAGGAGGGTTCCATTTCTTGCTAACACGCTTCCCATACCGCTTCCCTCTCTCCTGCACACCGCGGGTTTTCTGAGGACCTGGCCATCCTGTGCACCTGCAGCTGTTTCTCCCAGCCTACGAGGAGCAATCACTTCCCATCCAGCACCACCTGTTTGGTCTTCCTACCTATAGCATTGCACGTGCCGGTGCCTGCTGACCTTCCCTTGTCTCTGTCAGCTGAGTCTGAGTGGTGAACTCGTCCCTAGTTCTCGTCTCTTTAATGAATGACATACATCACTGAAGGTCACAGTGAAGTCTAAACCCCCAGTATGTGGACGACTTGGCACCATTTAACAGACTCACTTGATTACTCCCTTTCTTTAAAAATTACTTCCTTCCTCCTTCCACCATCTGGGCCGCTGCTGACCAGTGTCTGTGTTGGTTGGTCTTCATCTTCTTCCCACACCCCCCGCATCTGCTGTCAGTCCACCCTTACTCTGGTGTGGTGGCAGCCAGCCTCAGGCTTCTATCTACCAGCAGCTGGGGCCTCCAAGTCTTTATGCCTTGCCCCCAGCTCTGTATGTCTCCAGACTACCGACTCCAATGTATACCACAAAGGTGTTACCTCCTCAGACTCTGGTAACTCCCTGAAGGCCTCTCCTATTCCCCTCCCCTTGTTTACTAGGCTGCGGCCACACCTGCCCCCTCCCTGCTCCCTGAGCACGTCAGGCACATATTCCTGCTTCAGGTCTTTGCGCTCACTTTTCCTCTCTCTGTCCGGAATGTTCTCCCACAGACCAACATGATATACTCCATCATTTCCATCATATCTTTGCTCTGCCATCACCTGCTCAGTGGCGTCTCTGCTAGCTCTGTATCTAAAACCGAAAACTGCTCCTTCTCCGACCTGAACACTTGATATCCCTTCCCAGAATTCTTTTTCTTTCCGGCCCTTGGCATCATCTATTTTTCTTTCTTGCTTGCGGGATGTCGCCTACTGCAGTCCTTGCCAGAATGTCGGCTCCATGGGCTTCAAAGACCAAACTAGCTTGTTTAGGGCTCTTTCCTTAGGGCCCTAGAACAGTGTCTAACTCCTTCAAAGGCTCAAACGTCATTTACTGAGCAAGTAAATATTGGGATTTCATATTACTTTGCTGGGTGCACCATCACAAAGTACCACAGCATGGGTGGCTTAAGCAACAGACATTGATTTATTTATTTTCTCACACTTTATTTTTTTAACGTTTATTTTTGAAACAGAGAGAGACAGCTCATGAATGGGGGAGGGTCAGAGAGAGAGAGGGAGGCACAGAATCTGAAACAGGCTCCAGGCTCTGAGCTGTCATCACATAGCCCGACGTGGGGCTTGAACTCATGAACTGCGAGATCATGACCTGGGCCAAAGTCGGACACTTAACCGATTGAGCGACTCAGGTGCCTCCAACTTTCTCACACTTTAGATCAAGGTGTGGCCAGGGTGGGTGTCCTGTGTCCATGACTGGTGGATGACCTCCTTCCCACTGTCTTCACGTGGTCTTCCTTCTGTGTGTGTAGGTGCCTACTCTCTTCCTATACGACACCAGTTATGATTAGAGTCCCTCCCTGCAATTGAGCTCATTGGAACTCCACTTTACCTTTCAAGAGATGGTATCCAAGTACTGTCCCATGGGTAGTTAGGACTTCAATGTATGGACTTAGGGGGCAAATGCATTCCATAACAGATCTCTGTCTGTTGTACCTAGTCAGTACCTACATGTTTTTTTTTTTTCTCCATGCCCTTTTCCCCATTATTTGCTCACACAGTGCTAATCCCAGTTTGCCCTTAGCCCAAGTTATAATTCTGTTTATTTATTTGTATAGGCTTGCATGTTCCCTCTACCTCTATACTCCAAGTTCCTGGCTGGCACTGGAATTACATCCTTAGCATGGACATCATAACCTCCAGGTGAGGTAAGTATGATTATTCTCGTTTTGAAAATCCACAATCTGAAGCTCAAGAGAGAGTAGGTCATGTTTCTGAGATCATAGTACTAGTAAGTGCTGTGCTTTGGGTAACTTTGTTCTCATAGGCTCCAAAGCCCACTTTCTTTCATCTACCAAACTGTCCCCAAGATGAACGGAGAAAAGCCATACTTCAGCCTGGTATATTATAAGCAACGGTACGTGTAAAGCTGCTGTCACATTCCAGGAAATGGGATTAAGTTTAGTATCTGAGTAATTATACCCACGGGTTGAATTTCAATGTCACATCCTTTTATTTTTTACTGCTGCAATTTCTGTTATCCTTAATGATTATATAAATGTATTCGTCCCTTGGAAAAATTTAGCCAGCAAGAATACTGAGAGAGGTTGTTTCCTTTGTAACAGGTCTGAATTATACAATGAATTCATAATGTCAAGACAATAGCTGTTATTTTTTCCTACAATATAGAGGAAAAGGTCATTGCCTCTGTTGTAAGAGTTTACCATGTGTTCTTGGTAACATGACTGAGCTGTATTGGTGAAAAACCGTCGTAGACTTTGAAAGTCAGTTATTTATAGTTAAGAGAGTATCGTTCTTTCTTTGGGTGCAGCTGGTTGTTGGAAATAGAACTTAGGAGTTTTCTGCATAGATTGTCTATTTCAGAATGAGTTTTGTTTTAAAAAGTATATTTGCATTCATGCGAGTTGTACAATTATTCTTTTGGGTTGCTAAGTAATACTCCATTGTGTATGTATATATACATACATATACATACCACATCTTTTTATCCATTCATCCATCAATGGACATTTGGGATTTTTCCATACTTTAGCTGTTGTTGATACTGCTGCTATAACCTTTGGGGTTCACTTGTCTCTTCGAAATAGCATATCTGTATCTCTTGGATCAATACCTAGTAGTGCAACTGCTGGGTTATGGTAGTCCTCTTTTTCATTTTGTGAGGAACCTACCTACTGTTTTCCAGAGTGGCTTGACCATTTTGCATTCCCGCCAGCAGTGCAAGAGTTCCTCTTTCATCACTTCCCCGCCAACATCTGTTGTTGCCTGAGTTGTTAATGTTAGCCATTCTCACAGGGGTGAGGTGTTATCTCATTGTGGTTTTGATTTGTATTTCCCTGATGATGAGTGATGTTGAGCATTTTTTCATGTCTCATTTGGCCATCTGGATGTCATCCTTGGAGAAGTGTTTGCTCATGTCTTTGCCCATTTCTTCACTGGATTACTTGTTTTTTGGGTGTTGAGTTCGATATGTTCTTTATAGATTTTGAGTACTAATCCTTTATCTCATATGTCGTTTGCAAATATTTTCTCCCTTTCTGTTGGTTGCCTTTTAGTTATGCTGATTGTTTCCTCCTCTGTTCAGAAGCGTTTTATTTTAATGAGGTCCTAATAGTTCATGTTTGCTTTTGTTTCCCTTGCCTCCAGTCTTGTTGACTAAGAAGTTGTGGAAGCAAACATCAAAGAGGTTTCTGCCAGCTTTCTCTTCGAGGGTTTTGATGGCTTCCTATGTTACATTTAGGTCTTTCATCCATTTTGAGTGTCTTTCACCCATTTTGTGCCGTGAATTACATGGAGGGCTGAAGTGAGGGCATATGCGGGTCTGCTGTAGAGTTACTGTGACAGATAGGGTTAGGTGTAGGTTAAGGGTTATGGTGAGAGTTAAGGTTAGGGTTAGGGTTATGTCTGAGGAGACTCCAGGCCCTGACCCCACAGGAGAGCAATTGTCTGCCCGAAGGCCTGAGTGGAGTACACAGGGAGGGTGTGAGTTAGGATTAGGAGTGGGTTCCAAGACCAGACAAAGTATGGTCAATCCTTCAGGGATCCTCTCGTATCCCTGCAGGTGCACTTTGGAATACCCCTCAGGTATCACCTTGTGCAGCTGCAGGTGCACTTTGGAAATGACATGGTGATGTTCCACATTCCATGCCGAGTATTTCTGTACTGATACTCGAATCCATGTGCGTGCTGTTGTCAGACATTGGAATTGGGTCCCGATTGGGAGAGAGCATTAACATTGCTAAGGATTCGATCCAGGCACTTCGCCAAGGCTGAAGCAACTCGAGTCTCATGACCTTCGTTTATACAATAGGGTTCGGTTGAGGAATAAGCTTAGAGTTAGGGTTAGGTTAGAGTTAGAGTTAGGGTTAGCCCAGGAGGCTCAAGGGGCTAAAACCACAGCGGTGCAGTTGTCTCCCCAAAGTCCTGAGTTGAAGGCAAAATGGAGGGTGCTGGTCAATATTAGTCTTTGGTTTCCAAGACCAGTCAACTGTATGGGCCACTAGTCAGGTAGGCATCAGGAAACCTCTCGGGCAGCTGCAGCCAGGCCTTGGAAACGACATGCTAATGTACCAGGATCTAGTCCAATGATCCTTCATCTCTCTGAGACCAGGCATGTGGTGTTGTCAGATTCTGGTATTGGATCCCCATGGGGAGAGGGTATTAGCTAGGTTTGAAGTTCAGTCCAGGCTCGTCTCAGGGGGAAAGCAAATCCAGACTCATTATATCCCTCAAGAGTTGAAGTGAGAGCCCATGCGACGGGGAAGTTCGAGTGTAGGATAATCTCTGAGAAAGGGTTAGGCTTCCATTGACCATTGTGGTTAGATTTACGGTTAGGGTAAGGCCACAGGAGGCTCCAAGTGCTGAAGCCAGAGCACTGCAGTTGTATCCCCACAGGGCTGAGTGGAGGGCACAAAGGAGGGTGCCGGTCAGAATCAGAATTTCTTTCAAAGGCCACAAAATTCTATGGGCCACAGGTAGGGTAGGCCTCAGGAATTCTCTCGGGCAGATGCAGCCGGGCCTGGGACATGACATGGTGAACTTCCAGGTTCCATGCGGAGTGACCCTGCAACGCTTCTGGACCCCAGGTGTGTGGTGTTGTCAGACGTTGGTATTCAGGCCCCATGGGGAGAGAGCCTTAGCTAGGGTTAAGGTTCGGTCCGGGGACTTTGCCATGGCCAAAGGGACTCCAGTTTCATGATCTCCCTCCAGGGCTGACCTGAGGTCCCATGAGACAGTGCGGCTCAAGTGTAGGAGTACTGTTCAAGGCTGGCTTAGGTTTCACTGGAGGGTTCCGGTTAGGGGTAGGGTTAGATTTAGGGTTAGGTCCAGGAGGCTCCAGGAGCTGAACCCACAGCAGTACAGCGGTCTCCTCGAAGGGCTAAGTTGAGGGCCCAAGGGAGGGTGCAGGTCAGGATCAGTGTTTGGCTTCCAAGGCCACACAACTCTATGGGCCCCTGGTGGGGGAGGCCTCAGGAAGCCTCTTGGACAGCTGTAGCTGGGCCGTGAAATGACATGGTAGCTCCCAGGTTACATGCTGAGTGACCCCGCAACGATTCTGCACCGTAGGCGCGTGGTGTTGTCAGGCTTTGGTTTGGGCACCATGGGGAGAGAGCCTTCGCTAGGGTTAAGGTCGGTAACAGACGTCGCCAGGGCCGAATCGACTGCAGTCTCATGATCTCCCTCGAGGGCTGAAGTGAGGGCCCATGTGATGGTGCAGCTAAAGTGTAGGGTTAGGGATCAAAGCCGGCTTAGGTTTTGGTGGAGGGTTCTGGTTAGGGATAGGGTTAGGTCCCAGGGGGCTCCAGGCGCGGAACCCACAGGGGTGCAGTGGTCTCCCCGAAGGGCTGAGTTGAGGATACAAGGGAGGGTGCCAGTCAGGATCAGTCTCTGGCTTCCAAGGCCACACAACTCTATGGGCCACTGGTCTGGGAGGGCTCAGGGACCTCTCAGGCAGCTGCAGCTGGAACTGGGAAATGACACAGTGAGCTTCCTGGTTCCATGCCGAGTAACCCCGCACCGCTTCTGGACCCCAGGCACGTGGTGTTGTCAGACTTTGGTATTGGGTCCCCATCAGGAGAGAGCCTTAGCTAGGGTTAGGGTTTGGTCCAGGGACGTCACCAGGGCCGAAGCGACTCCGGTCTCGTGATCTCCCTCGAGGGCTGAAGTGAGGGCCCATGCGACGGTGCAGATCAAGTGTAGGGTTAGGGTTTGATGCCGGTGTAGGTTTCGGTGGAGGGTTCCGGTTAGGGGTAGGGTTAGGGTTAGGGTAGGTCCCAGGAGGTTCCAGGCGCTGAACCCACAGCGGTGAAGTTGTCTCCTCGAAGAGCTGAGTTTAGGGCACAGGGAGGGAACAAACCAGCATCAGTCTCTGGCTTCCAAGGCCCCACAACTGTGGTATTCGGTCTCCATGTGGAGATAGCCTTAGCTCCATTTAGGCTTTGGGCCAGGGAAATCTCTAGGGCTAAGTGACACCAGTCCTGTGATCTCCCTGTGTCAATGATGTGTGGGCACATGCATGGTGCGAGTCAGGTTTAGGGTGAGTGTTAAAGTTGAGGTGAGGTTTAGGTTCACGTATATACTGTGGGTCACCGTTAAGAATAGGGCTTGGTCACAGGAGGCTCTTGACACTATACCCCCAGTAGGTCGGTTATCCCCCCGCAGGGCTGAGTAGAGGGGTCTAAGAAGGGTCCCAGTCAGGCTGAGTTGGGTGCCAGGGCCACTCCTTGCTTAGACCTTAGGAAGTCCCCTGTGGAGCTCCTTCTGGTCTTTGGAAATGACATTGTGTTATTCCAGGTTCCATGCTGAGTAATCCTCCTCCACTCTGAAGCCCATGTCCGTCATGTGCTCAGACTTAGGAATTGGGTCCCCATTAGGAGAAAGCTTTAGCCAAGGTTAACTTTCGGTCCAGGGACGTTGCCAGGGCCAAAGCTACATCATTGCCATGGTCACCCTGGAGGCTGAATGAGGGTCCATGCGCGGGTGTGGGTCATGTGCAGGGTTAGTTTTGAGTTGGGATGAGGCTTAGTTTGAGCGGTATGTGCGTGTCACAGTTAAGGTTAGGGTTAGGTCCCAGGAAGCTCCAAGCACTGAAACGTTGCAGGGTAGTGTTCTTCCCAGAGGATTGAGTATAGGCCTCATTGGAGCGGTCTGTTCAGGCTTAATCTTTGTGATCCAGGGCCAGCTGTGTGTGCCATCTTCAGTTGGGCCTCATCATCGCCCTTGTGCAGCATCATGCGGGCATTGGAAATGTCATGATGATGTTCCATGTTCCATGCCAAGTAATTCTGCACCGCTTTGGGCCCATTGTTTGTGGTGTTCTCAGAGATAGGAATTGGGTCCCCATTCAGAGATATCCTTAACTAGGTTTAATGTTCTGTCCAGGGACTTCACCAGTGCCGAGGTGACACCATTCTTGTGTGTCATGTGTGTTGGGTTAGGGTTTGGGATTGGGTTTGGTGTTAGGGGTTAGGGTTACGGTTAGGGTTGGTGTTAGGTGTTAGTGTTAGGGGCTAGAATTAGGTTTATGCATTAAGGTTGGGTTTAGGGTTATGGTTAGTGTTTTGGATTATGGTTAAGTGTTAGGGTTTGGAGTTAGAGTTACGTTTAGGCATTAGCTTTGGACTTGGGTTAGGCTTAGGTTTAGGATTATGGTTTGGGTTTGAGAGTTAGGGTTATGGTTAGATGGTATAGTTAGGGATAGGTGTTAGCGTTAGTGTTAGGGTTTGCGTTAGGTTTAGGGATAAGGTGAGGTCTAGGTCTAGGACTTTGGGTTATGGGTTAGGGGATTGGATTAGGGGTTAGCGTTAGGGTTAGTGTTAGAATATTATGGTTAGGGTTAGTGTTAGATTTTTGGTTTACAATTTTTGGGTTAGCAGGTAGAGTTAGAGCACTAGGGTTAGGGTTTTAGGATCAGAGTTTTGGGATTAGGGTAAGAGGGTTAGGGTTAGAACGGGATTTGTTTACTTTTACGTTTCGGTAGGATTAGGGTTGGGTTTAGAACTAGGGATAGGGGCAGGGTTTAGTATTAGGGTTATGGGTAGGGTTAGCTGTTAGGTTTAGGACTTGTTGGGATTTGGGTTAGTGTTAGGTTTAGGGCTTCAACAAGAAGTCGGTCATATTTGCACTCCCACTTGGAGCGGGAGGTTGTTCATGCTAGGACACCGCCCTCCATCTGTGAGGGATTTCGTTCATTTTATCGCCCCTGTCTCCCTGCACTGGAGGTTGTTTTTGCCTCACCCCATTCCAGCTTGGTTGTGGAGTGTTTCACACCATCACCCTGCCCTCTCTCGGTGTGGTAGGATTTTACTTACTGCCTTATCCATTTTCTTCCTTGGGTTGCATACTTTTAATCTTGATATCATTTATTTCTCCTCTGATTTGAATTATTCTCTTCATTCTGCTGTTTGCAGTTTTTGTTTGTTGTCCTCTGTCTGGCTTTTATAGTTATAAGTTCATGGAGTTTACTTCAGGGTTTTCTTTTCCTTGATGCAGACCTGTATTGCTATAAACTTCCCTGATAGAACCAGTTTTCCTGCTTGACAGAAATTTAGATTGCTGTGTTTTCATTTTCATTTGTTTCCATGTCATTTTGGATTTTGTCTTTGATTTCTTGGTTTAGGTATTGATTGTTTAGTTGCATGTTATTTAACTTCCATTTTTTTGCGCCTTTTCAAGATTTTTTTTCTTGTTGTAGTCTTCTACTTTCATAGCATTATGGTCTGGAAAGACACATGGTATGACGTCGATCGGTTTGATTTTGTTTTGGCTTGTTTTATGATGTAATATTTTATCGAGTGTGGGAATATTCCATGTGCACATGAAAAGAATGTGTATTGACTGTTTTAGGCTGCAATGTCTAAAATAATAAGGTTTAAGTCCATCTGGTCTACTCTATCATTCAAAGTCACTACTTTCTTGTTGATTTTCTGATGGAATGATCTCTTTATTGATGTCATTTGGGTGTTATAGTGCCCCACTATGATTGTATGACTATCAGTTCTTTAGGTTTGGACTGTTTTGTGTATTTGGATGCTCTCAGGTTGAACGCTTATATGTTTACGATTGTTCTATCTTTTTGCTGGATGGTACTTTTTATTAGTATAGTGTCTTCTTTGTCTCTTGTTACAGTTTTCTTTTTAAATCTATTTTTTCTGATGTAGGTATGGCTACTGCGGTTTTCTTTTGATACTTTTGTTTTTCAACTAGTCTTTTGTAGGTGGAAATAGATGGGTCCTATATTGTATTCATTCTATCACCCAGTGCTTTTTATTATGAGGAGAGAGAGCACAGGCATGGTAGGGCGGGTTGGGGGGAATGGGGGAAGAGAGAGACAAAGAGAGAAAGAGGGAGAGAGAGAATGAGAATGAGAATGAATCCTCACCAAGTTCCACGCTCAGTGCAGAGCTCAATTGGGACTCAATCCCATGATCCTGGGATCATAGCCTAAGCCGAAATCAAGAGTCAAAATTTCAAGTGATTGAGCAATCCAGTTGTCCCTATCTGGCACCCAGTGCCTTTGATTTGAGCATTTATTCTGATACCATTCAAAATAATTGATAGACATGTACTTGTCCTATTATCACTTGATGTTGGTTGTTTTTAATTTTTCTGATCCTTTCTTCTCTTTCTCTTTTTTTTTTTGGTTTGCTGGGTTTCCTCACAATTTCACAGTTGAAATTGCTTATCTTTATACTCTGCATATGTATTAGTGGTGTTTGTTCTGCGGTTATTATGAGGTTTGTACCTAACCACTTCTGCATATAGAAGTCTATATTAAGTTGATAGTTGCTTAAGTTTGAACCGGTTCTTTACTCCTCTCCTCCCCGTGTTGTAGCTATGTACTGTTCCTATTTCAAAACCTTTCATATCCTGAATACCTTGACTGGTGTTTTACAGATTTACACATTTATATTGCTTTTGCATTTCGCACTTTAATATGGTCACTTTAGGTGTTTCTTTTCCACTTAAAGAATCCCCTTTAACATTTCTTGCAGGGGTGGTTTGTTGGTTGTGAGCTCGCTGGGTATTTATTTAGGAACCTCTTGATCTCTCCTCCCATTTGAATGATAGTTTGCTGGATAGACTCTCTTTGGCTGCAGATGTTTTCCATTCAGCACCTTTACCATACTATGCTGGTCACTTACAGTTTTGAAGTTTCTTCTGAAAAACATCCAGTGATAACCTTATGGGGTTTCCCTTGTAGGTAAATGTCATCATTTGTTTTTCTGCTGTGAAAATTTTTCTTGATCATGACATTTTGGGTTTTAATTACTATATGACTTGGTGTGGTTCTGCTTCTTTTGAATATATTGGGGGTTCTTTGTGCCTCCTGCTTCTGGATTTGTCTCCTTCTCCTCATTAGGGAAATTTTCATCTATTGTGTCTTCAAATAAATTTTCTGATCCTGATTTCTCAGAGTTCTGAAAATGAGAAATAGGACAGAAAAGACCTATTGAAGGTTCTCTGATGATCCACTGGATTTGCATGCGTGGAGGATAGATTTGGGACTCAAATGAACAACCTACCTTTAACTTCAAAGAACTAGAAAAAAAAATCTATGTCCAGTGTTCTCAAAAGGGAGAAAGTAATCCATACGAGAGTGCAAACCAATGAAACTGAGACCATGAAGTCAATAGGAAATATGAAGAAGACCAACAGGGGTTTTCAGAAGAGTGAAACAAAATTGTCAAGACTATACATAGACTATGGTAAGACAGAGAGAGGACCCAATTCAAAAGAATTATAAATAAAAGAGAAGACATTACGCCTTATACCAAAGAAACATAAAGGAGACAAAGAGGCGACTATGGCCAAATTAGATGCCAGCAAACCGCCTGCCTAGAAGAAATGGATAGGTTCTTAGAAACACACAACCTACTAAGACTGTACAGGAAGAAATAGAAGGTTTGCACAGACCCATTAAAGGAAGACTGTATCAATACAAGAAGATAACCAATGTAAGTAAATTGAATCAGTAATCAGAGTTCTCCCATGGAAGAAAAGCCCAGGACCAGGTGGATTCACTGGTGAATTTGACCAAACATTTGTAGAAGAACTAACAGCAGCCGTCTCACTGATTCAAAAGGAATGAACACCACCAAACTCATTTCATGACACTGGAATTACCCTGGTGGGAAGCCAGAGAAGGATACTACCTGAACAGAAATCTATAAGCCAGTATCCCCGTGATGAATGTAGATGAATAATTCCCAATAATGTACAGGCAAGCCAAATTCAGCATCACATTAAAAGGATCATTGACTGTGATGAAAGGTTTTTTCCCTGCAAAGGAAGGATGTTTCAGAAATGCCAATCAATCAATGTGACCCCTCACATAATTGAATGAAAGAAAATCAACCAGAAAGAAGATTCTTAACTATAAATAGCAAACGGAGGGTTACTATAAGGGAGGTGGGCAGGGGGATGGGTTAAATGGGTGATGGGCTAAGGAGGGCACTAGTAGTGAGGATCACTGGGTGTTGTATGTAAGTGAATGATGACTAAATTCTATACCCGAAAGTAATATTACACTATATGCTAACCAACTGGAATTTAAATAAAAACTTGAAAAAATAAATACTAAAGAAAGACATAAATACATTTAAACTAAATAAATACATTTTAAAAAATAAAAAGAAAACTCATGTGATTATGTCAATAGACACACAAAAAAAGTTCTGAGAAATTTTGGTATCCATTTGTGCTAAGAAACTCTTTAAAATTCAGTGTAGAAGGAACATATCTCAACATAAGAAAGGCCATGTGTGTGAAGCCCACAGCTAATGTCATACTCAGTAGTGAAATTGTGAAAGATTTTCCACTAAGATCAGACACAAGACAAGGATGCCGTAGATCTGTGAAGGGGATTGGGTGATGCAGGCTTCTGGTTATGCAATGAATGAATCACAGATAGAAGATATAGCATAGGGGACCTAGAGAATGGTACTGGAGTAGTGATGCATCGTGACAGATGATAGCTACACCTGTGTTAGGGTAGCAGAAAGTATACATTTGTCCAATCACTATGTTGTTCATCTGAAACTAATGTAACATAGAGTGTCAGCTATTCCCAAGTAACATGTTTTTTTTTTAAATAAGGTAAAGGACTGAAATAAAAAGTTTAATGTAAAAGAACCTGTTAATATCTAATCAAGAAATGCAGTAAAGTCCCAAAATAGAAAGTCACCATATCAAATTCTGTAGCCTTCCTATACACTAACCCAATTATCTAAGAAGAAGTAAAGAAAACAATCCCATTTACAATAGCATCAAAAACAATAAAATGTATAGGAATAAATTTAATCAAGGAAGTGAAAAATCTCTCTACAGAAAACTATAAAACCTGTGTACAGGAATGGAGGAAATTCAATTTGGGTGAAAGAAAGAGGAGAACACACAAGTCAGTGAAAAGCCATCTCATGTCCAACTTTCAGGGGAATTAATATAGATACAATGTCCATATTACCCAAAGCCCTCTAGAGATTCAGTGCAATCTCTATCAAGACTCCGATGCAATTTTTATGCAATGAGAAAATCATATCCTAAAATGTATTTGGAACCACACAAAGACCCCAAGTAGCCAACGCAAGAAAGAACAAAACGGAGGTATCACATTTCTTGATTTCAAGCTTCATTCTAACACAAAGAAATCAGTTATGTCGCTGGCATAAGCACACACACAAGACAATGGAACAGAAATTGAGAGCCCAAACTAAACCCATGCATGCACACCTTGTATTTGACAAGGGAGTCAATAATACACAGTGGAGAAGAGTAGTCTCTTGAATAACTGGTGCTGGGAAAATTGGATATTCACATGTATAAGAACAAAGCTTGGTACCATATGTTACACCACTCCCTAGAGAGTGAAAGGAAGAAACAGAGAGATGTGGTAAGAGAGAAACAGAGACAAAGAGGAAGTACAAAGTGGAAAGTAGAGACCTGGTCCAGGTATGTGGACAGGGTTAGGGGGGCCAGGGGAGAGGGGATGTATGAAGTGGCTCTGAGTGCTGGGGCAGAAAGGGCTTGTATCATGGGCATCAGAGTTCCATGACCCCAAGACTCCAACATCCCTGGGTCCAAGTTCTTCAGAGGCCATTGGAATTGAAAAGATGGGTATCCCTCATTTCTTCTGGAATTGTGAGGCTCAGCCTCACGTTCTGTCATGGAGAGGGATGTCTTGAGGGAGAGTGTGCTGCTCTTTGGCAGGTAAACCCCAGAGCCTGCCCTGTGGGGAGGTGTCCCAGGGCGATCTCCCTCAATGCCCCAGGCCCTGTTGGAATGTGTCTGATCCTTTCTTCTCTTTCTCTTTTCTATGGTTTTCTGGGTTTATTTAGTAGTGCAGTGGAAATTGCTTGTCCTTATACTCTGCACATGTATTAGTGGTATTTGATTTGTGGTTATTATTAGGTTTGTCCGTAACCACTTCTGCATATAGAAGTCTATATTAAGTTGATAGTTGTTTAAGTTTGAGCTAGTTCTTTACTCCTCTCCTCCCCGTGTTGTAGATATGTAGTGTCATATTTCAAAACCTTTCATATCGTGAATACCTTGGCTGATGTTTTCAGATATATTCATTTTTATTGCTTTTGTGTTTCGCACTTTAATACTGTCACTTTAAGTGTTTCTTTACCACTTAAAGAGTCCCCTTTAACATTTCTTGCAGGGGTGGTTTGTTGGTTGTGCACTCCCTGAGTATTTATTTGGGAACCTCTTGATCTCTCCTTCCATCTGAATGATAGTGTTGTGGACAGACTCTCTTTGGCTGCAGATGTTTTCCATGCAGCAACTTTACCATACCGTGCTGCTCACTTATGGCTTCAAACTTTCTTCTGAAATACATCCAGTGATAACCTTATGGGGTTTCCCTTGTAGGTAACTGTCAACTTTTGTTTTCCTGCTGTGAAAATTTTTTCTTTATCACGACATTTGGGGTTTTAATTACTGTACGACTTGGTGTGGATCTGCTTCTGCTGAATATATTGGGGGTTCCTTGTGCCTCCTGCTTCTGGATCTGTTTTCTTCCCCGATTTAAGGAAGTTTTCATCTATTGCGTCTTCAAATAAATTTTCTGGTTCTATTTCTCAGAATTCTCAGAATGAGAAATAGGACAGGAAAAACCTATTGAAGGTTCTCTGCTGAGTCACTGGATTTGCATGCGTGGAGGATAGATTTGGGACTCAAATGAACAACCTACCTTTAACTTCAAAGATCCTGTTGGATTCCCCCCTCCCCCCACCAGCTGGCCTTCCTCAAGTTCTGAACCCAGCCATCAGGCATTGTGTTGCCCCCAGGTCTGGCAGTCTGGACCTGGCAGAGGTGGACTAGTAATATTGATAAAAAAAAAAACATTTGACAATAAGGTCCATATCCTCCCTCTGGGACTAGAGGTGTGCATCCTAATCATAGGTTGCTATCCTCCAGTCCACAACGAATCTGAGGATTCCAGAAGGTAGGTGGACCCTTTAAAACACCATAGTCTTCTCTTGCATCAAATTCAAAGACATTTTCTTGTCCCAGCTTTCTTTTAATTCTGAAGAGATGGCAATTAGTAATTGAAGGCATAATGGTCCTATAGGACATTGACCTATATGACTGATGGACATTATTTCATCCATCCGTATCCCTAAAGCACATTTCTTTGGAAATATTAGCCAAGGATACATACTGTAAATTCACAACTGATTCATAGCTCCCTGTAAGTTGCATTCTGACCTTGTCACATATGTGTCATCAAAGATATTATTAGTGACTTTTCAGATAAGCTCTCCACATCAAGAAGGTGATGTTAGGGAATCTGGTATAAATGGAAATTCACAGATTCTAAATGAGGAATGATTTTTCATTTTTAATGTTTCTTTTTTTGAGAGAACCCGAGCTGGGGAGGGGGGAGAGAGTGGGAGACACTGAATCTGAGGCAGGCTCGAGGCTCTGAGCTCTCAGGACAGAGCCTGACGCGGGGCTCAAACTCATGGATGCAAAATCATGACTTGAGTCAAAGTCGGACGCTTAACTGACTAAGCCACCCAAGCGCCCCAGGAAGGATAGTTTATTCGCAAAGAAGGAGAAATTAAAGATAGTGTAAAGGATGTCTATTTTTCATTGAAATATTGTTCACACATTTGTTGTGTTAGTTTTAGGCATGCGTTGTAGCCCTTCCATATGTCCATACATTATGTTGTACTTAACCACAAGTGTAGCTATCCTGTGAAAGCATGCAACAGTATTATCACAGGATTGACACCATTACATTGGCTGTCCCTTGTATCCCTAGGACTCATTCATTCCATAGCTGGAAGCCGGTATCTCTCTCTCTCAAAGGTGTGCATTCTTTATCTAACCTATGTATTTTGGTGGTAAATAAAATTACCTCTTGTTCAGCATGTGTAAATTGGCGGTCTATTTTTCTGTGAACATTGCTTAAAACATTAAAAATGATGTCATTACGTTAATAAATTCGGTTTCATTCTTCATTCACAAGAAAGGAGAAGAAAAGATTTGTGTTCCAGGCCCTGTCACTACAACCCTTCCCAATGTGGAGAACAGGCTTAGTTGCTCAGAGCACCTTTGGTCTCTCAGCTGGGCCTTCAACATTGAAGGAATTCCCATGGTGGCCAGCAGAGAGAGCTCGAGCACCACAGACCGGGAAGGGCGGGTTCCTCTGCTGGGCAGTGATAGCCAGCAGAGGGCGCACCATCTGCTTTTCTGACCCAGGGCACCTCAGAGCAGGAAGGGCTTCTATTGCTCTCAGGCCTCTGCTGGCGCCTCAGTACAGACAGCAGAGCTGCATTTGCAGCAGGTTCTGCCACCAGCCCTAGGGGAGATCTTGGGAGCTTTGCAGCAACTTGGCATCTCCTGAGTCGCCAGAGAGAGGCTGTCTTGTACTGAGTGCTGAGGAGGGGGCGCCGGGTGGCTTCACTGGGCAAGCTGGTTGCTGAGCTGCACAGGCCTTTGCATTTTCTGGGCTGTTCCCGTGTTTCATTCCACCCCTTCCAGGACAGTTTTTGAACAAGACGTATTTTACTAAAGGACTCATGGATTGCGGGGTCTCACGACATCACCTCATAGATGCAGTCGATGGTTTGCTCCAGATTCAGGTTTGTTTCCAGGAAGAAACCCTAACAGAAATTCAGAAGCATGGGAGCTGCAATCAATTAGGACGTGGATCCATGAAATGCTCGTCTCAGGACCTTCTAGAAGAATGAGCTGGGACCCACGTTCCGAGTCCTGCTGGACCCAGAGACCGAGGTAAGGGCACAAACTGTCCCCACATCATACATGCTTTTTAAAAAATTTCATGGTTATTTTTCCAACCTAGTGAAGTGATTGAAAACTACACAAAACTTGGTTTGTACCTGTCATTAACCTTATGTTATCTTCTAATTTAAATTACAGTGAGTAAAGGTACAGTGTAATATTAGTTTCAGGTGTACAATATAGAGCAACAATTCCACAAGTCGCCCGGTGCTCATCCTGGGTGTACTTCTTAATCCCCATCAGCTGTTTCACCCATTCCCCCACTTCACTGTGGAACTCCTCAGTTTGTTTCCTAGTTAAGAGTCTGTTTGTCACTGTCTCCTCCCCCCCCCCCGCCTTTGTTTTGTTTTATTGCCATGTGTTCATGAAATCATCGGGTATATGTCTTTCTCTGACAGGCTTATTTCACCCAGCATAACATTCTCTCCCTCTATCCACCTCGTGGCAAATGACAAGATTTCATGCTTTTATGGCTAAATAATATTACATTCCATATACTACATCTCAATTTATTCATCATTGATGGATGCTTGGGCAGTTTCCATAATATGGCTGTTGTAGAAAATGCTTCTGTAAACATCAGGGTGCATGTATCCCTTTGAAGAATTATTTTTGTATTCTTAGTGTAAATACCTCGTAGTGAAATTGCTGGATCGTAAGGTAGTTCTATTTCCAGGTTTTGTTGTTATTGTTGTTGTTGTTGTTGTTGTTTTTACAAATCTCCATGATGTTTTTCAGAGTGGCTGCACCAGTTTGCATTCCTCCCCACAGTGTAAGAGGTTTCCTCTTTCCCCATATCCTTGGCAACAACTGCTGTTTCATCATTCATTGATTTGAGTCATTCTGACAGATGTGATTTATTATCTCATTGTACTTTTGAATTTAATTTCCCCTAAGATCAGTATTGTTGAGCATCTTTTCATGTGTCTCTTGGCCACGTGTATGTCTTCCTTGGGAAAATGTCTATTCGTGTCTTCTACCCATTTTTAATCGGATTTCTCATTTTTTGTGTGCTGTATAACTTTATATATTTTGGACACTAACCCTTTATCAGATGTTGTTTGCAAATATCATTCTGTAGGTGTTTTAGTTTTGCTGATTATTTCCTTGGTGATGGAAGCTTTTTATTTTTACGATGTCCCATTATTTTTGCTTGTGTTTCCCTTACCTCAGGAGATATATCTACAAAGACATTTGTACAGGCAATGTCAAATAAGATACTGCCTGTGTTAATTATCCTCTGGGATTTTTATGGTTTCACGTTTTACACATAGGTCTTTATCCATGTTGGATTTATTTTTGTGTATGTTTTAAGAAAGTGGTCCATTGTTGTTTTGTTTTGTTTTGTTTTGCAGGTTGCTGTCCAGTTTTTCCAAAACCATATGTTGAGGAGACTTTAAGTTTATGTATTTATTTTGAGAGAGAGAGAGCATGAAAAACAGGGGCAGAGAGAAATGGAGAGAGAGAATCCCATGCATGCTCTGCACTGCCCTGGATCATGACGTGAGCTGAATTCGCAATCACACGCTTTCATGACTGAGCCACTCATGTGTCCCAAGACTATCTTTTTTTTTTTCCATTGGATATTCTTTCTTGCTTTGTTGAGAATTAATTGACCATATAGGTGTCCGTTCATTTCTGGGTTTCCATTCTATTCATCTATGCCTCTGTGTTTTGTTGTTGTTGTTGTTGTTGTTGTTGTTGTTGTTGTTGTTGTTGTTTTGCCAGTACCATACTGTTCTGATCAGTACTGCTTTGTAATATAACCTAATGTCTGGAATTGTGATGTCTCCAGCTTTGCTTTTCCTCTTCAAGTTTTTTTTGGCAGTTTGGGGACTTTTGTCATTCCATACATTTTGAGATTATTTGTTCCAGGTCTGTGACAAATGTTTTTGTTAGTGTGATAGGGATTTCATTACATGTGTAGATTGTTTTGAGGAGTGTAGACATTGTAACAATATTTTGTTTTTGCCATCCATGAACATGAAATGTATTTCCATTTCTTTGTGTCATCTTCTATTTCTTTCATCAGTGTTTCATAGCCTTGAGAGTACAGGTCTTTCACCTCTTTGGTTAGGTATATTCCTGGTATCTTGTGGTATTTGTGAACCTGTCCATGGGATTGATCCCTTACTTTCTCTCTGTGTTAATTCATGATTCGTGTACAAAAATGCAATACATCTATGTAGCTTGATTTCTGTATATTGTGACTTGTCGAATTCATATATCAATTCTAGCAATTTTTAAGGTAGTCTTTCATGTTTTTTATAGAGCACATCATGTCAGTTCCAAATAGCAAAAGTGCTACTTCTTCCTTGCCGATTTGGATGCCTCTTATTTCTTTTTGTTGTCTGAGTGCTGTGGCTAGGATTTCCCGTACTATGTGAATAACAGTGGTGATAGGGGTCATCCTTGTCTTGTCCCTGACCTTGGAGGAAAAACTTTCAATTTTTCCCCATTGAGGATGAGATAAGCTGTGGGTTTTTCATAGATGACTTTTATTATGTGCAGGTAGGTTGAGTCTCAATGTACTTTGCTGAGGGTTTTTATCATGAATGGATGTGACATTTTATCAAGTGGTTTTCTTGCATCTGTTGAAAGCATCATATTGTTCTTATCCTTTCTTCTATTACTGTGGTGCATCATGTTGATTGATCTGTGAATGTGGAACCACCCTTCAGCCCAGGGATATATCTCACTGGATTATGGTAAGTGATTCTATTAATGTATTGTTGACTTTAATTTGAAGGTATGTTAATGAGAAATTCTGCATACATACTCATCAGGCTATTGGTCTGCAGTTTTACTTAAAATTCTTTTAACATTTTTTAAAAATGTTTATTTCTTTCCTTAGATAGAGTACATAAAAGTGAGGGAGGGGCAGAGAGACAGGGAGAGAGAGAATCCTGGTCATGCTCCACACTGTCATGGCAGGGCCCAACGTGGGACTCGAACCCATGCACCACAAGATAATGTCCTAATCCAAAATTAAGAGTTGGACAGTAAACCGACTGAGCCACACAGGCGCCGCTGCAGTTTCCGGTTTTAGTGGAGGCTTCATCTGGTTTTGGTGTCAGGGTAATGATGGCCTCATATGATGGATTTGTAAGTTTTCCTTCTTTTTTATTTTTTGTAATAATTCGAGGAGAATACATATTACTTCTTCCTTAAACGCATGGTAGAATTCATCACTGAAGCCATCTAACCCTGAACTCTTGTGTTGGGGGAGATTTTTTAAATTACTGATGTGGTATCTTTCTGTTTTCAGATTTTAGGTATCATCCGTTTCAGTTTTGGTAGTTTGTGTGTTTCTAGGAATTTGTTCATTTTTCTCAGAGTGTCCAATTTGTTGCATATAGTTGTTCATAATATTATCTTCTAATTGTATTTTTGTGGTGTTGACTGTTACTTCTCCCTTCTTATTTGTGATTTTATTTATTTGAGTCCTTTCTGTCTTTTTTGTGAAAAGTCTGCCTAGGAGGTTTTCAAGTTGATTACTGCTTTCAAAGAACCAGCGCATGGTTTCATTGATTTTTGCTTTGTATATTCCTTATTTCTTCCTTAAACTCAATTATTTCCTTCCTTCTGTTGTTCTTTTTCTCATTCCTTTAGTTGTAAGTTAGGATTGTTTGAGATTTTTCTTGCTCTTTCAGGTAGGCCTGTATTGCTATATACTTCCATCATAGACTGCTTTTGCCGCATTCCAAAGGGTTTTTACCAGTGTATTTTCATTTTCATTTGTTTCAGTGTATTTTCTCATTGATTTCCTGTTTGACCCATTCATTTCATAGCATGTGATTTAACCTCCCTTTATTTGTTTCCTTTCCTCCTTTGTGTGTGTGTGTGGGGGGGGGGTTAACTTCCTAGCTTTGTGGTCAGAAAAGATGCTTGGTCTGATCTCTGTCTTTGGGCACCTGTTGAGGCCTGATTTGTGACCTAGAATGTGATTACATCTGGAGAATGCCCCATGTACGCTTGAAAAGAATGTGTACTCTGTCATTTTAGCATGGAGTGTTCTGAATATATCTGTTAAATTCATCTGGTCCAGTGTGTCATTCAAAGCCATTGTTTCCTTGTTGATTTTCTGTTTATAGATTGTGTCCATTGATGTGAGTGATGTGTTAAAGTCCTCTACTATCGTTATATTATTATAAATGAGTTCCTATATGGTTGTTGCTAAATGTTTTATATACTTGGTGATGGCATGTTGGGTGCATCAAAATTTACAATCATTGGATATTCTTGTTTGGCTGTCCCCTTTAGTATGAGATCGTGTCTCTCTTCATCTCATTATAGCTTTATTTATTTATTTATCTTAATTTAATTTAATTTAATTTAAGTCTTAGTTGACATACAGTGCATTCTCAGATTCAGGAGTAGAATTCAGTGATTCATCCCTTACATACAACACCCAGTGCTCGTCACAACAAGTGCTCTCTTAATACTCGTCTTCCATCTAGCCCAGCGCTGACCCATCTCCCTCCATCAACCTTCTCTCTTTTTTCTCTAACATTAAGAGACTCCTGTGGTTTGTTACCACGCTTCTCTTTTCCTGCCCCCTTCCCTAGTTTTCATGTGTTTCGTTTCTTAAATTCCACATGAGTGAAATCATATATCTGTCTTTCTCTGATTGACATATTTCACTTAGCAAATACATTCGAGCTCCATCCACATCGTTGCAAATGGCAAGATTTCATTCTTCTTGAAGCTGAGTTATATTTCATTGTATATCATATGTATGTATATATGAACATACACATATGTACATATGCATATACATACGTATACACACACACACACACACACACACAGACACCACAACTTCTTTATACCTTCATCAGTTGATGGATACTTGGGCTTTCTCCATAGTTTGGCTACTGTTGATAATTCTGCTATAAATATTGGGTGCATGCATTGTCACTATTAGGTATTTACCGAAAGGGTACCAAAATAGAGTCTCGGTTTTAAAGTTTATTTTGCCTGATATAAGTATTGCTACTGGCTTTCTTTTGAAATTATTGGCATGATAAATATTTCTTCATTCCCTCACTTCAAATCTGCAGATGACTTAAGTCCAAATAAGGCTTTGTAGGCAGCATCTAGATAGACATTGTTTTTTGTTTGTTTGTTTGTTTGTTTGTTTTGTCCATTCTGATGCCCTATCCAATGTCTTTTGATTGGAGCATTTAGTCCATTTATATTCAGAGTGATTATTGATAGGTATATATTTAGTCCCATTCTACTAGTTTTGTCATTGTTTCTTGATGTTTTCTCTGATCCTTTCTTGTCTGTAACACTTGTAGTCTTTCATTTCCACTCAAGAGCCCGATGTAAATATTCTTTTCTTTTGACTGCTGGTACATTTTTTACTTATTTTTAATATTTCTTTTTTTAAAATTTAAGCCCAAGTTAGTTACCTTATAGTGGTTTCAGCAGTAGAATTTAGTGATCCATCAAGTACAAAATATACCCAATACTCATCCCAAGGGCCACCTCTAATGCCCATCACCCATTTAGCCCATACCCTTATTCAGTAACCCTCCAGGAACCCTGAACTTCTTCCCTCTATTTAACAGTCTCTTATCATTTGACTCCCTCTCTATTTGTATCTTATTTTTGCTGTCTTTTCACTATGTTCATCAGTTTTATTAAATTCGACAGATGAGAGAAATCATAGGATGTGTGTCTTTCTCTGACATATTTTGCTTAGCATAATAAAGTCCGGTTCCATCCACGTTGTTGCAAACAGTGAGATTTCATTCTTTTTGATCGCCGAGTAATAGTCCATTGTATGAATATACCATATCTTCTTTATCCATTCATCTTTCAGTGGTCATTTGGTCTCTTGGCATAATTTAGCTATTGTTGATAATGCTGCTTTAAACATTGGATTACATGTGCCACTTCGAGTCAGTGTTAGTGTATTCTTTGGATAACTACCTAGTGGTGCAATTGCTGGGGCCTAGGGTAGTTCTATTTTTTGTTTTTGTGACGAATCTCCATACTATTTTCCAGAGTGGCTACACCACTTTGCATTCCCACCAGCATTGCAAAAGGGTTCCCTTTCGCTGCATCCTTGCCAACATCTGTCATTTCCGGAGATGTTAATTTTAGCCATTCTGACAGGTGTGAGGGGATATCTCATTTTGGTTTTGATTTGTATTTCAGTGATGACGAGTGAGATTGAGCATCTTTTCATGTGTGACCAATCTGGATGTCATCTTTCTTAAAGTGTCTCTTCATGTCTTTTGTCCATTTCTTCACTGGATTATTTGGTTTTTGGGTGTTGAGTGTGATAAGTTCTTTATAGATTTTGGATACTAACCCTTTATCTGATATGTTACCTGCAAATATCTTCTCCCATTCCATTCAGTTGCCTTTTAGTTTGGCTGATTGTGTCTCCTGCTGTGCAGAAGCTTTTTGTCTTCGGACCCAATAGTTCATTGTGGTTTTTATTGCCCTTGCTTCTGGAGACATGACAAGCGAGAAGTTGCTGCGGCCAGGATTAAGGAGGTACATTGCCTGTTATCTCCTCTAGGATTTTTATGGTTCCTGACTTACATTTAGATCTTTCATCCATTTTGAGGTGTGTGTGTGTGTGTGTGTGTGTGTGTGTGTGTGTGTGTGTGTGTGTCTTTTAAGAAGTGCCCAGTTTCATTCTTCACACTGCCCAGTTTTCCTACTACCATTTACTGAAGAGACTCTTTTATTCCATTGGATCTTCTTCCTGTGTTATCAAAGATTACTCACCATAAGTTTGAGGGTATATTTCTGGGTTCCGTATACTGGTCATTGACGTCTGTCTCTGTTTCTGTGCCTGTACCATACTGTCTTGATGAATGCGGCTTTCTAATACACCACAAATCCAAAATAGTTATGTCTCCAGGTTTGTTTTCTTTTTCAACATGACTTTGGCTTTTGGTGTCTTTTCTGGATCCTCACACATTTTAGGGTTGTTAGTTCTTGCTCTGTGAAGAAAGTTCATGTTATTTTGATAGGGATTGCATTGAATGTGTTGATTGCTATGTTAGTATTGATATCTTAACAATGTTTGTTCTTGTAATACATGAGCACGGAAAGTTTTCCATTTCTTTGGGATTCTTCAAATTTCTCATAGAAGATTTATGATTTGTGCCTTGTGTCCCCAATGGAAAGGAGTCTGAGCAAGGGTTAGGGTTCGATCCAGGACGTTGCCAGGGCCAAAGCAACTCCAGTCTCGTGATCTCCCTCGAGGGCAGAAGTAAGGGACCAGGCGACCCCGAGGGTCAAGTGTTTGATAAGGTTTCAAGATCAGCTTAGGATTCGGTTGAGGGTTCTGATTAGGGGTAGGGTTTGGGTTAGTACTCAGGAGGCTCCAGGTGCTGAACCCACAGCAGGGCAGTGGTCTCCCAAGTGGGCTACATTGAGGGCACAAAGGAGGAGCTGGTCAGGATTAATCTTTGGCTTGCAAGGTCACACAATTCCATGGGCCCTGGTCAGGTAGACCTCAGGAATCCTTTCGGGCAGTTGCAGCCAGGCCTGGGAAACGACATGGTGAGCTTCCAGGTTCCATGCCGAGTGACCCTGCACTGCTTCTGGACCCCATGTGCATGGTGTTCTCAGACTTTGGTATTGGGTACCCATGGGGAGAGTGCCTTACCTAGGGATACGGTTCGGCCCAGGGACGTCGCCAGGGCCCAAGGACCTCCAGTCTCCTGTTCTCCCTGGAGGGCTGAAGTGAGGGACCATGCGACGGGGCGGTCCAAGTATAAGGTCAGGGTTAGAGGTCGGCTTAAGTATCCGTGGAGGGTACTGGTTCAGGGTAGGGTTAGGGTTAGGTTTATGTCCAAGGAAGCCACAGGCACTGAACCCACAGCAGGGCAGTAGTGTCCCTGGATGGCTCAGTTGAGGGCACAGCAGAGGGTGCCGGTCAGGATTAGTCTTTGGCTGCCAAGGCCATGGAAATCTATGGGTCCCTGTTCGGGGAGGCCTCAGGAATCCTCTCTGGCAACTGAAACCGGGCCTGGGAAATGACATGGTGAGCTTACAGGTTCCATGCTGAGTGACCCTGCACCGCCTTGAGCCCCAGGCGCCTGGTGTTGTCACAATTTGGTTGGGTAGGGATGGGGAGAGAGCCTTAGCTAGGGTTAGGGTTCGGTCCAGGGACATTGCCAGGGCCGAAGCGACTCTAGTCTCGTGATCTTCCTCGAGGGATGAAGTGAGGGCCCATGCGATGGGGCATCTCAATGTGGGGTTAGGGTTCAAGGACGTCTTAGGTTTCGTGGGAGGGTTCCAGTTAGGGTTAGGTTTCGGGTTAGGGATAGGTCCCAAGAGGCTCCAGGCACCGAACCCACACCTGCTGCCGTGCCTGGAGAACGACATTGTGACCTTCCAGGTTCCATGCCAAGTGACCATGTACTGCTTCTGGGACTCAGGCGCGTGGTGTTGTCAGACTTTGTTATCAGGTCCCCACGGTGAGAGGGCTTTCCAAGGACGTCGCCAGAGCTGAAGCAGCTCTAGTCTCATGATCTTCCTCGAGCACTGAGGTGAGGGCCCATGAGACGTTGCGGCTGAAGTCTAGGGTTTGGTTTCGTGGTCGGCTTAGGTTTCGGTGGAGTGTTCTGGTTACGGGTAGAGATAGGGTTAGGGTTTGTTCCTAGGAGGATGTGGTGGTGACCCCTCAGCAGTGCAGTGTACTCCCTGGAGGTTTGAGTTTAGGGCATATGGGAGGGTGCCGCTCAGGATCAATCTTTGGCTTCCAAGACCACCACCTCTCTGGTCCCCTGTTGTGGGAGGCCTCAGGAATCCTCTCGGGCAGCTGTAGCCGGGTTGGGAAACGACATGTTGAGGTTCCAGGTTCCATGCCGAGTTAGCTTGCACCTCTTCTGGACCCTTGGCGCGTGGTGTTGTCAGACTGGGGTATTGGGTCCCCGTGGTTAGCTAGGGTTAGTGTTCGGTCCAGGGACGTTGCCAGGACCACTGCAACCCGCGACTCATGATCTCCCTCGAGGTCTGAAGTGAGGGCGTATGCGACAGTGGAGCTCAAGTATAGGGTTATGGTTCGAGGTCGGCTTAGACATCGGTGGAGGATTCCATTTAGGGGATGGGTTAGGGTTAGGGTTAGGTCCCAGGAGGCTCCAGGCCTTGAACCCACATCAGTGCAGTGGTCTCCCCGAAGTTCTGAGTTGAGGGCACAGGGAGGGTGCCTGTCAAGATCACTCTTTGGCTTCCAATTTCACACAAATCTATGGCCCCCTGGTAGGGTAAGCCTCAGGAATCCTTTCGGGCAGCTGCAGCTGGGCCTGGGAAGTGACATGGTGAGGTTCCAGGTTCCATTCCTAGTGACCCTTTACCACTTCTGGACCCCAGCCACGTGGTTTTGTGAGAGGTTTATGGTTCGGTCCAGGGAAGTCACCAGGGTCGAAGCAACATCAGTGTTTTGAATTCCATGTAAGGCTGAAATGTGGGCACATGCTCCAATGTGCATCTGTTGTAGTGTTGGTATGATATACAGGGGTAGGTGTAGGGTGAGTATTCTGTTTACGGTAACCATTTGGTTTAGGGTTAGGTCCCTGGATGCTCCAGGTCGTTACCCCAGAGCAGAGTAGCTGTCTCCCCAAAGGGCTGAGTGGAGTCACCAGGGTGTGTGCCGGTCAGGATTATTCTATGTGTTCCAAGGCTAGACAAATGTAATTGCCACCCTTGGAGTAGGCTTTAGGAATCCTCTCGTGCCACTGCCATCGCGCTTTGTAAATGACATGGTGATATTCTAAGTTCCTTGTCGAGTATTTCTTCACTAATTCTGGAACCCATGTGCATGCTGTTATTAGAAAATACACAAATGTATATTTTCTGATGGAATGATATCTCCCTTGATATCTTTGCGGTGTTAAAGTGCCCTTCTATGATTGTATGAGTATCAATTCTTTACTTTAGGTTTTCAGTGTTTTGTGTATTGGATGCTCCCAGGTTGAGCACATATATGTTTACAATTGTATCTTTCGTTGGACTATACCTTTTATCATTATAGTGTCCTTCTTTCTCTCTTGTTAGAGTTTTATTTTTAAATGTATTTGTCTGATATAGGTATGGCTACTGCTGTTTTCTTTTGATAATTTACTTCTATAATTACTCTCTTATAGGTAGAGGATAGATAGGTCCTATATTTCATTCATTCTCTCACCCAGTGCCTTTTATTAAGAGGAGAGAGAGCTCAGGGATGGGAGTGCGGGGTGGGGGGAATGAGGGAGGATAGATTGAAAGAGAGAGAATGAGAGTTAGGATGAATCTTAAGCAAGTTCCATGCTCAGTGCAGAGCCTAATTGGGGCTCAATCCGATGATCCTGGCATCATAGCGTGATCCAAAATCAAGAGTCGAAATCTCAAGTGATTGAGCCATCCAGGTGCCCCTATCTGTCACCCTGTGCCTTTGATTTGAGCATTTATTCTGTTTCCTTCAAAGTAATTGATAGACATATACTCGTCCTTTTATTACTTGATGATTGTTGTTTCTGAATCTTTCTGATCCTTTCTCCTCTTTCTCCTTTTTAGGGTTTGCTGGGTTTCTTTAGTACCACAGTTGAAATTGCTTGTCTTTATAGTCTGCATATGTATTGGTGGTGTTTGATTTCTGGTTATTATTAGGTTTGTACCTAACCACTTGTGCATATAGAAGTCTATATTAAGTTGATAGTTGTTTAAGTTTGAACCAGTTCTTTACTCCTCTCCTCTCCTCCCTGTGTTGTAGATATGTAGTGTCATATTTCAAAACCTTTCATATTGCAAATACCTTGGCTGACGTTTTACAGACATACTCATTTTTATTGCTTTTGCGTTTCGCACTTTAATACTGTCACTTTAGGTGTTTCTTTTCCACTTAAAGAGTCCCTTTTAACATTTCTTGCAGGGGTGGTTTGTTGGTTGTGAAATCCCTGAGTATTTATTTGGGAACCTCTTGATCTTTCCTTCCATCTGAATGATAGTGTTGTGGATAGACTCTCTTTGGCTGCAGATGTTATCCATTCAGCACCTTTACCATACCGTGCTGTTCACTTACAGTTTCAAAGTTTCTTCTGAAAAACATCCAGTGATAACCTTATGGGGTTTCTCTTGTAGGTAGTTGTCATCTTTTGTTTTCCTGCTGTTAAATTTTTTTCTTTATCACGGCATTTTGCATTTTAATTACTAGATGACTTGATGTGGATCTGCTTCTGTTGAATATTTTGGGGATTCTTTGTGCCTCCTGCTTCTGGATCTGTTTCATTCCCCGCATTAAGGAAGTCTTCATCTATTGTGTCTTCAAATAAATTTTCTGGTTCCATTTCTCAGAGTTTGGAGGATGAGAAATAGGGCAGGAGAGACCTATTGAAGGTTCTCTGATGAGTCACTGGTCTTGCATTAGTGGGGGATAGATTTGGGACTCAAATGAACAACCTACCTTTAACTTAAAAGAACTAGAAAAAAACAACAATCTGCAATGTCCAGTGTTCTCAAAAGGGAGGAAGTAATGCATATGAGAGTGGAAACCAATGAAACTGAGACCATGAAATCAATAGAAAATATGAAGAAGACCAAAAGTGGGTTTTCTGAAGAGTGAAACAAAATTTTCAAGATTATACATAGACTATGCTAAGGCAGAGAGAGGACCCAACTCAAAATAATTATAAATAAAAGTGTAGACATTACACCTGATACCAAAGAAACATTAAGGAGACAAAGAGGCGACCATGGCCAAATTAGATGCCAGCAAACCGCCTCCCTAGAAGAAATGGATAGGTTCTTAGAAACACACAACCTACCAAGACTGTATCAGGAAAAAATAGAAGGTTTGCACAGACCCATTAATGGAACACTGCATCAATACAAGATGATAACCAAAGTAAGTAAATGGAAACAGTAATCGAAATTCTCTCAGGGAAGAAAAGCCCAGGACCAGGTAGATTCGCTGGTGAATGTGACCAAACGTTTGTAGAAGAAATAACAGCAGTCCTCTCATTGATTCAAAAGGAATGAACACCAAAAACTCATTTCATGAGACTGGAATTACCCTGATAGGAAACCAGAAAAGGATACTACCCGAACAGAAGACTATAGGCCAGTATTCCCATGATGAATATAGATGAATAATTCCCAGTGATATACAGGCAAACCAAATTCAGCATCACATAAAAAGGATCATTGACGGTGATGCAGGGTTTTTTCCCTGTAAAGGAAGTATGTTTCAGAAATACAAATCAATAAATGTGACTCCTCACATCCTTGAATGAAAGAAAAATCAACCAGAAACCAGACTCTTAACTATAAATAGCAAACGGAGGATTACTAGAAGGGAGGTGGGCAGGGGGATGGGTTAAATGGGTGATGGGCTAAGGAGGGCGCTAGTAGTGAGGAACACTGGGTGTTGTATGTGATGGATGACTACATTGTATACCTGAAACTAACATTACACTGTATGCTAACCAACTGGAATTGAAATAAAAACTTGAAAAAATAAATACTAAAGAAATACATAAATAAATTTAAACTAAACAAAATAAATACATTTTTAAAAATTTTCTTAATGTTTATTTTTTTTGACAGAGAGAGAGAGAGAGAGAGAGAGAGAGAGAGAGAGAGAGAGAGATTGAGAAAGACAGGGCATGATCAGGGGAGGGGCAGAGAGAGAGAGTGAGACACAGAATCCGAAGCAGGCTCCAGGCTCCGAGTTGTCAGCACAGAGCCTGATGCGGGGATCGAACCCATAGACCGTGAGATCATGATGTGAATCAAAGTCGGACGCTCAACCAACCGAGCCACCCAGACACCCCATACATTTTAAAAATTAAAAAGAAAACCCTGTGACAATTTCAATAAACACAAAAAAAAGTTCTGAGAAAATTTGGTATCCATTTGTGCTAAAATACTCTTTAAAAATTCCCCGTAGAGGGAACATATCTCAACATAAGAAAGGCCATGTATGTGAAGCCCATATCTAACATCATACTCAATAATGAAATTGTGAAAGATTTTCCTGTAAGATCAGGAACAAGACAAGGATGCCATATATATGTGAAGGGGATTGGGTGATGCAGGCTTCTGGTTATGGAATAATAAATTACAGATGGAAGATATAGCATAGGGAACATTGAGAATGGTACTGGAATAGTGATGCATGGTGACAGATTGTAGCTATAACTGTGTTAGCATATCAGAATGTATACACTTGTCCAATCACTATGTTGTTCATCTGAAACTAATGTAACACACTGTATCAGCTATTCCCAAATAGCATCATTTTTTTAGTAAGGTAAAGGAATGAAATAAAGTCAGTGTAAAAGAACTTGTTAATATCTTAAAAAAATTTTTTTTTCAACGTTTATTTATTTTTGGGACAGAGAGAGACAGAGCATGAACGGGGGAGGGGCAGAGAGAGAGGGAGACACAGAATCGGAAACAGGCTCCAGGCTCTGAGCCATCAGCCCAGAGCCTGACGCGGGGCTCGAACTCACGGACCGCGAGATCGGACCGCGAGATCGTGACCTGGCTGAAGTCGGACGCTTAACCGACTGCGCCACCCAGGCGCCCCAAGAACTTGTTAATATCTAATCAAGAAATGCATTAAAGTTCCAAACTAGAAAGACACCGTATCAAATTCTGTAGCTTTTCCTATACACTAACCAAATTATCTAAGAAGAAAAGAAAACAATCCATTTACAACAGCATCAAAAACAATAAACTTTATAGGAATTAATTTAGCCAAGGAAGTGAAAGATCTCTCTACAGAAAAGTATAACACCCATGTACAGAAATGGAAGAAATTCAATTTGGATGAAAGAAACAGGAGAACAGATAAGTCAGTGAAAAGCCATCCCACGTCCATCTTTCAGAGGAATTAATACAGATACAATGTCCATATTACCCATAGCCATCTAGAGATTCAGTGCAATCTTTATCAAGACTCCAATGCAATTTGTATGCAATTAGAAAAACATATCCTAAAATGTATTTGGAATCAAAAAAAGACCCCAAGTAGCCAATGCAAGAAGGATCAAAACAGGAGGCATCACACTTCTTGATTGCAAGCTGAATCCTAACACAAAGAAATCAGGTATGTCACTGGCATAAGCACACACACAAGACAATGGAATGGAAATTGAGAGCCCAAACTAAACCCTTGCATGCACAGTCAACTAGAATTTGACAAGGGAGTCAAGAATACACAGTGGAGAAGGGTAGTCTCTTGAATAACTGGGACTGGGAAAATTGGATATTCACGTGTTTAAGAATAAAGCTTAGCACCTTATGTTATATCACCCCAAGAATTAACTTGAAATGGATTAAAGATGTAAATGAACAGTACGGAAACAAAATTCTTCCTCATCATTTCAGCTCTTACTATGCCAAGACGGAGCTGTTGAGGTGGTGAAGGGCTGGGTGGAGAGTAGTCCTGGACATAGAAGCCTGTGTGTGTGGAACAGACTTTCTTTAGTAGTCTGGAATTATCCCTCTGATCCTTTAAAACTAGCCACTTCCTTCCCCACATTGCAGACACAGCTAGTACCATGTTGCCAGCAATGCACTGCTTTGTCTCCTCCAACTCTTAGAAATTCTAGGTGGGACCCAGTGGGAAGGGTGGAGTTTAGTGGCACTGATGCTGCCCTGTTGAAACCAGGTGGAGAGGAAAGAGACATGTGTCATTCGGCTTCATTGGGATTCAGGTATGTTAGTGTTGGTGTTGGTGTTGGATTTTTCACCTTTTACCCTACCACATCTCAAAAGTTTAATTTCTGTCCTGCAGGTCCACGTGGTTTCCAGGATGTTTCCTCCTTTCCCAGAAGTGCCCCCCATGTCATACCCCATGGGCTGACCTTTATCACCACCCATGGGCTTTGGGTCACCCCCAGCTTCTCCAAACTGGGGTCCTCTGGGACCTCACCTTCCTCCTCCACCATGTGGAAAGATGATATGACCAGTATGAGTTGACTTATAAAACACGTTTTGTCTTTTACTTGTTATGTGTTTGGAGAAGATGCAGTGATGGCACCATAGGGCTTTCAGATCAGCCTTAGTGAGGACATTGTAACGTTCTTCAAGTTTCTCAGGACATGCATGAAATGGGCAGTCATTTCCACATAGTGAAATGGGCAACACGTGTCTCTGATAGAGAAGGAAAGAGGCCTTATACGTGCTGACAGACATAGCACTCCCTAGGATGTAGCTTGTACAGAGACCATGTGCTGGGCTCTCTGAGGGATGAAACACACCCCTAACATACTTTCTAGCGAGTTGAGACCTGAGCTGTTCACAGCTGCTTGATTAGTTATAAAAGCACCTGAACCAGGGCCCTGTGAACCTTCCTCAAGAGACAGGATCAGAACTCCCTCTTGTCCTCAAGGGTCACCTGAGGCACATGAAAAACGCTCTGTCCCTGGTAAGGGACCCGAGAGTGTGAATGAGTTGAGTATAATGAAACATGTTGTGAATGGTTTGATTTTCTTCTACACAGTCTATGCAAGTCAGAATCAACCTCCATCCACCTCCATCCTTTATGAGACCTAAGACGTGATGCAGCTCCCATGGTAAATATCATTTGTGTCTCTACCAAGGATGCAGAGAAAGACAAGGTAAATTCTGTTGCCCATTTCAGTTGCAATGCTTTCTGGAAACTTTTATCTGGCCTTGTCTGGTTTTCTTTGTCCTCTGGTGTCTTTACTGTTTGATTTATGTGCTCACAAGCCTCCAGACCTCTCCAATGTAACATTGTCATGTTAACTCGTGCTTCTGGATGCCACAAGTGTGTGGAGGCTGAGGACCATGTGGCTCTCACTTAGCGTTTGTGGAAATAACTTGAGGAGGATGACACTTCACTGCACCCTCAAGTCTTCTGGAGCATCTGACTCCTTCCGCACCTTCTTTACACGGGATTATCCTGATTATTTTCATTTTTTCCTATTTCAGTGTAGGCCATGAATGTGTTCAGAATGTCTGCTATGAGCCTCATGACTGGAGTAGATAAAAACTCTTTCCAACATTATATTGTGTGCTTTGTGCAGTGCTGAGGGTTCTTAGAAAAATTTCAGAATTCATTACTGGTCCTTCTGTGTTGGTAAATGTACAAGAGAGAATTTCTCCAGTTGTCCCCTAGGTGGAAATATTCTGAATTTTCAGAAGTGGCACGTGTAATAAAAAAATGTACGTGGAACTGCAGTCGTGAAGGGAGAGAATCAGTGATTACCTGCAGGGCCAATACCTCACAGAGTTCTTCAGTTGTGTTTATATGAGCAGGCTCTCTTGTGTCCCGGGAGCAGTTGTAATTGGTACTTTGTGTCATGATACCTTATGGGAGTTTTTTTTTTTGTTTGTTTTTTTCCCCAACATTTATTTATTTTTTGGGACAGAGAGAGACAGATCATGAACAGGGGAGGGGCAGAGAGAGAGGGAGACACAGAATCGGAAACAGGCTCCAGGCTCTGAGCCATCAGCCCAGAGCCCGACGCGGGGCTCGAACTCACGGACCGCGAGATCGTGACCTGGCTGAAGTTGGATGCTTAACCGACTGCGCCACCCAGGCGCCCCGCTTATGGGAGTTTTGCACCTGAAGTTGAGACATGTTTCTGTTCATTCTTTTATGTAGAATTTCTACCTCCCTTTTACAATGGCACAAAATAGCTCTGCAACTCATATTGTATTTAAAAGCTGAATTACCTGTGAATTAAGATAAACATACTTGAGGCCAATGAATATGCACAGGTAATGTGTTTCCCTCCAAAGCACATTTCCAGGCCCCATGCAGGACTCCAGGAATCCCCATCTCCTCAGAGGTCTCTGTGGCCTTGCACAGAAGATGTATTTTTCAGGGAGGGAAGCAGAGTGAGGACAGGAATGGGATGGCAGGTTGAGCTTTGACCTTGGGGTGGCCATGGATCTCTGTGTGGTTCTGGTCATTTCTTTCATTCCTTCATGTTCTGTCTGTTTTCAATGTGCAAATAAAAAGTCTGCAGATCTGGTGGAAGAGGACACCAGAGGGGTCCTGGACACAGACACCTGCCTCTCTGGAATACGTTCCTTTATTAGACTGGCATTACTGCCATCAATCTTCCAGAATAGGACTCCTTGGCTTTCTGCCTTTGTAAACATGTGCAGTGACGTGTGGCGACAGTAGTTTTTCCTTGTGGCATCTGGTAACTTCAGGCTATAGGTGGGACCTCATGGAAGGGTAGAGTTTTCTGACACTGATGCTCTGTTCTACTAGAACCCATGAATGAACAAGGGGTCAGGTGTTGACACCTGCTTCATTGTGTTTCAGCTCCTGTGGGCATTCTGCTTCTGTCTGTCATACCAACACACCTGTCACTTCTGTTTTGTAGGTCCCTATGGATGCAAGAGGACCTCCTTCTTTCCCAGGTCCATCCCCCACAGATACCCTTTATCACTGTTCATGGGCTCTATGGGCTACCTCCAGCTCCTTGGTGTTCTCAGTGACAGGACCCACCACCTCCACCTCGACTATTTGTGAGATGAACTGAGCTGTATGAGTTGACATGTTCAGCATGTTCAGCTTCTATGTTGTTGAGTCTTTGAGAAGACGTAGAGACGGCCTCACATGCTTTGTAATGCAAGGGTGCTGCTGGATGTGGACACTGACGCTGTTAAGATTCCTCAAGTTTCTCAGGACATACATATGTTGGGCTGTGTCATTTCCATTATTGAGCTGGGCTGCATATATCCTTTATGGAGAAGGAAAGAGTCTTTTCATAGAAAAGCAGGCATATCAGTTCTGCAGATGTGCCCAGTACACAGTCCATGTCCCTGGCTCTGTGAGAGATGAGGCAAACCCTTACCATCAGGGGCTTCAATTGTCCTAATGGGGAGAGAGTGACATGCGTTAAATTACATGGAGATTCTGGTCTACAATAATGGCAGCTCCAGTAATGGGTCCTCAAGTACAAGAGACGGAGACATGAATCTCATGGGAATCAATTGGAGACTGTGCATGAGAAGGGAGAGCTGAGATGGTGCAGAGGGGAGGGTGTTGGACTCAGTGAGATGGAGTTGGAGGCCATTTGTGGAAGGGCCCACAACCTGGGCAGGGAGAGTGAGTGCAGGGTGACATCCACACCGAGCTGCTGTATGGGTTCAAGGATAGTTCATGCAGGTATCATCTCTGAAATGTCATTGTGGCCAAAGTGCACCTAGTTCATTATCTAAATAAAGACTGTTGTTTCCCTTGGAGGTTCTCCTGAAGGTTCTGGATCCTTGTGAAAGAATGCCCTGGAGATTTGTCGTTTACCTTGGTTCTTATGGGATGCTTGTCTGCTAAGTTTGTGTGCCTCTGTGAGACTAAATGTGATGAAACGTTGTAGATTATCTGTGTGGCTTCCTTGGCCTTCAGCCTGAATCAGATTCTTAGCAGGGAAATCAGGGTTGACCAGGAAACGCCCCTGCTGGAATCTTGTCACCGCACCCCTCAACCTACTGTCATGACCCTGAATGAAGGTTTGCATCTCTGAAACTTCCCTCACAGTTTCCAGAGGCACTGCCTGTGATCCTGCTGTCTCAGCCCTCATGCCAGCTCTCAGTGGGGCCATCTCATAGCCTCAGCATTGTAATCTGAGAAGCAGGAACAATGTTGGTCTCTGAGGTCAGTGCGATGAGGAGGTGGTTAAGCACATAAGGAATTTGTAAAATGTATGGGATGAGTGGGCATTCACCCTTCTCAGGGTGGAAATGAATGTATCTGCACACAGAAGATAATCAACAGATGTTCATTCAGTTTCATGAAACTAAGGATATAATGCCTGAGGTTGGGAGATTGGCAGTTCCTGTTTCAAAAGATACAACAAAGACCCGTGTGTTTTTTCTATTAAAATTCAGGTCCTACTTTACAAAGAAGGAAAAGATAAGTATGAGAATGTGTATATTCAGGCATCTACATCTAAGATCTGAGGTAGACACACAAATGCAGCCACACAAATATGTGCTCATCCAAGGCCACAGATGTATTGTAGAAGACAAAATGCATACAAGAGAACAGAAGATCCCTTTGCAATAACTCAAAATCACTTTGACGTAGAGGGCAATCCGTTTGAAATTTGAAGAGGACAATGAACCATTACAAACCAGCTGTGGTTATTATATATTTAGAGATGGTGTCTAATCTGTCCCTTGGTCTGAATGCTTTCCCTGACCACCCTGTCCACTCCACTTTGTCCTTCCTAATGTCCCCTAATACACTTGTCTCAGTTGTGTTTCTGTGTCAGCGTCTGCTTCCAGGAAAATCAACACTCATTCCCCATCAAGTGTACACTTTGGGGTTCCTGTATACGCAGTTAGCCAACACATAGTATGTACACGATTGGTGGAAGAAGACAGATCATTCTTTGGGGTTGTAATGCCTGGAAGGGACCTATAGTTCCATCTGAGGAGTTGGATACATCCTTTAGGGAGATCTGGTCGTGGTTGTTATATCTGTAGATAGATACTCCTGAGCACACGGCGTGCGTGCTAGTTGATGGGGTTTGTGCTGATGAGGAGGGCAGGTATCTGTCTCCAGGAAAGGGTCTCTTCCGATGGTGAGGAATGGATTCAGGAGACCGGTAAGGAGGCCCTGCATTAACCTAGCTCTTGTGCCCTTGTGCACCTTCCAGCTGCCCCCAATAGCACCAATCCAGGTGGCCTCCAAGGGGGCAAATGGCGCAGCTTTTGTGGCGAGTCACATGATGTCCCACAAAGCTTCCCCTGTTGCCTTATTGAGGGATGAGGAGGGCAGAGCTCCATGGTCTGAGTTAGGTTCCTTCTACACCACCCAGGAGAGTGGGGTGTAAGCATATGGCTCCTTCTACATAGGCCAAACTAATCCACTTTGCCCCAGGGACACTGAACCCTGTGAGCCCATTTTTCCTCCCAGCTTAGGGAAGAAGCCAGCCCTCCAGGAGCTTTTGGGTCATGGCTGGGCCACCAACGGTAAATGTCTGGCTGTCCACATGCTGCCAGCATTGCTCTAGCAAATGTCAACATGAGCAGCTGCTGTACAGGGGATTCTCCTCCATTATGATCAGGGCCTGGGACAAAACAAGACATGAGAGAGGGAGAGACAGGAGTGCCCTGTGCTCCTGGACAGGGCTGCATGCACAGAGCAGATATCCTGAAACCTGGGGAGAGGTGGAGAAAGAGAAAGGCAGGGAGAGAGACATTGAATTTGTGATAGGGGAATTGGGCAAGTCCTAGAGAGTGAAAGGAAGAAATAGAGAGAGATGTGGTTAGAGAGAAACAGAGACAAAGAGGAAGTACAAGGAGAAAGTAGAGACCTGGTCCAGGAATGTGGATGGGGTGAGGTGGGCCAGAGGAGAGGGGATGTATGAAGTGTCTCTGAGTGCTGGGGTAGAAATGGCAGGTATCATGGGCATCAGTGTTCCATGACTCCAAGACTCCAACATCCCTGGGGCCAAGCTTTGCAGAGGCTATTGCATTTGAAAAGATGGGTATCCCTCATTTCTCCCGGAATTGTGGGGGCACAGCCTCATGTTCTGTCATGGAGAGGCATGTCTTGAGGGAGAGTGTGCTGCTCTTTGGCAGGTAAACGCCAGAGCCTGCCCTGTGGGGAGGGGACCCGGACTCCTCTCCCTCATTGTCCCGGGCCCTGTTGGATTTTCCCGGCACTCCTTACCAGCTGGTCTTCCTTATGTTCTGAATTCAGATAGCAGGAATTGTGTTGCCCCTAGTTCCGGCAGTCTGGACCTGGCAGAGTTGAACTGCTGATATTATAAAAAAGTATTTGACAAGAAGGTCCATATTCTCCCTCTGGAACTAGCGGTGTGCATCAAGATCGTGGGTTTCTATCCTCCTGTCCACTGCCAAACTGAGGATGCCAGATGGTAGGTGAACCCTTTAAAACACCATAGTCTTCTCTTACATCAAATTCAAAGACATTTTCTTGTCCCAGCTTTCTTTTAATTTTGAAGAGATGACAATTAGTAATTGAAGGCATAATGGTCCTATAGGAATTTGACCTCTATGACTGATGGACATTACTTCATACATCTGTATCCCTAAAGCACATTTCATTGGAAATATTAGCCAAGGACACATACAGTAAATTCATAACAGATGCATAGCTCCCTGGAAGTTGCATTCTGACCCTGCCACATATGTGTCATCAAAGATATTATTAGTGACTATTCAGATAAGCTCTCAACATCAAGATGGTGATGTTAGAGAATCTGGTATAAATGGAGTTTCACAGATTCTAAATTAGGAACGATTTTTTAAATTTATAATGTTTCTGTTTTTCTTTTTTGGAGACAGCCTGAGGGAGGAAGGGGGGAGAGAGCAGGAGACACCGAATCTGGGGCAAGCTCCAGGCTCTGAGCTGTCAGGACAGAACCTGACACAGGGCTCAATCTCATGGACTGCAAGATCATGACCTGAGGGGAAGTCGGATGCCTAACTGACTAAGCCACCCAAGCGCCTCAAGGAATGATAGTTTATTGGCAAAAAAAAAAAAAAAAAAGATAAATTAAAGATAGCGTAAAGGATGTCGACTTTTAATTGAAATATTCTTCACACATTTGTTGTATTAGTTTTAGGCATACATTTTAGTCATTCCATATGTCTATAAATTATGTTGTACTTCAGCACAAGTGTAACTATCCTGTGAAAGCATGCAACAGTATTATTACAGGATTGACCCTATTCCATTGACTGTCCCTTGTATCCCTAGGACTCATTTATTCCATAGCTGGAAGCAGTTATCTCTCTCTCAAAGGTGTCAATTCTTTAACCTAAACACTCTGGTGGTAAACACAATTACTTGCTCAGCATGTGTAAATTGGCAGTCTATTTTTCTGTGGACATTGCTTAAAACATTACAAATGATGTCATTATGTTAATAAAATTGGTTTCATTCTTCACTCAAAAGAAAGGAGAAGGAAAAGATTTCTTTGTGTCCCAGTCCCTGTCACTAAGACCCTTCCCAATGTGGAGAACAGGCTGAGTTGCCCAGAGCACCTTCAGTCCCTCAGCTGAGCGACCAGGGCCTTCAACATTGCAGGAATTCCCATGGTAGCCAGCAGAGAGAGCACAAGCACCACAGACCCGGAGGGGCCGGTTACTCTGCCTAGGCAGTGATGGCCAGCAGAGGGTGCAACATCGGCTTTTCTGACCCAGGGCACCTCAGAGCAGGAAGGGCTGCTGTTGCTCCCAGAGGGCACAGGGCCTCTGGCGCTGTCTCAGGACAGAGAGCAGAGCTGCGTTTCCAGCGGGTTCTGCCGCCTGCGCCAGGGGAGACCTTGCGAGCTTTGCGAGCTTTGCAGCAACTTGGCATCTCCTGAGTCGCCAGAGAGAAGCTGCCTTGTTGCACTGAGTGCTGAGGAGGGGGCACTGGGTGGCTTCCCTGGGCAAGCTGGTTGCTGAGCTGCACAGTCCTTTGCATTTTCTGGGCTGTTCCCGTGTGTCATTCCACCCCTTCCAGGACAGTTTTTGAACAAGACGTATTTTACTAAAGGACTTGTGGATTGCGGGGTCCCGCGACATCACCTCATCGATGCAGTCGATAGTTTGTTCCAGATCCAGGCTTGTTTCCGGTAAGAAACCCTGACAGAAATTCAGAAGAATGGGAGCTGCATTCCATTAGGATGTGAATACACGAAATGTTCTTCTCAGGACCTTCTAGAAGAATGAGCTGGGACCCACTTTCCAAGTCCTGCTGGAACCAGAGACCGAGGTAAGGGCACAAACTGTCCCCCACATCATACATGCTTCTTAAAAAATTTATGGTTATTTTTCCAACCTAGTGAAGTGATTGAAAACTACAGAAAACCTGGTAGGTAGGTGTCTTAACCTTATGTGATCTTTTACTTTAAGTTGCACTTAGTAAACATGCAGTGTAATATTAGTTTCAGGTGTACAATATAGAGCAACACTTCCACGGGTCACCCGGAGCTCATCCCAGGTGCACTTCTTAATCCCCAGCAGCTGTTTCACCCATTCCCCCACCTCACTGTGGAACCCCTCAGTTTGTTTTCTAGTTAAGAGTCTGTTTGTTTGTCACTGTCTCCTCCCCCCACCCCTTTGTTTCGTTTCATTTCCATGTGTTAGTGAAATCATCTGGTATTTGTCTTTCTCTGACAGGCTCTTTTTCACCCAGCATAACATACTGTCGCTCCATCCACCTCGTGCAAAATGACAAGATTTCATGTTTTTATGGCTAAATAATATTACATACCATATACTACATCTCAGTTCATTCATCAGTTGATGGATGCTTGATCAGTTTCTGTAATTTGGCTGTTGTAAAAAACGCTGCTGTAAACATCATGGTGCATGTATCCCTTTGAAGAATTATTTTTGTATTCTTTCTCTAAATCGCTCATAGTGAAATTGCTGCATCGTAACATAGTTCTATTTCCTTTTTTTTTTTTTTTTTTTTACGAATCTCCATGATGTTTTCCAGAGTGGCTGCACCAGTTTGCATTCCTTCCCACAATGCAAGAGGGTTTCTCTTTCCCCACATCCTTGACAACACCTGCTGTTTCATCATTCATTGAGCTTAGTCATTCTGACAGATGTGACGTGTTATCTCATTGTACTTTTGGATTGTATTTCCCTGAAGATGAGTAATGCTGAGCATCTTTTCATGTGTCTCTTGGCTATGTTTATGTCTTCCTTGGGAAAATGTCCATTCATGTCATCTGCCCATTTTTAATTGGATTTCTCATTTTGGGGGTGCTGTATAACTTTATATATTTTGCACGGTAACCCTTTATCAGATGTCGTTTACAAATATTCTGTATGTGTTTTAGGTTTGTAGATTATTTCCTTTGTGACAGAAGCTTTTTATTTTTATGAAGTCCCATTATTTTTGCTTGTGTTTCCCTTACCTCAGGAGATATATCTACAAAGATGTTTGTGCAGCCAATGTCAAATAAGATACTGCCTGTGTTAGGTATCCTCTGGGATTTTTATGGTTTCACGTTTCACACATAGTTCTTTATTCATGTTGGATTTATTTTTGTGTATGTTGTAAGAAAGTGGTCCGTTTGTGTTTTTGTTTTGTTTTGCAGGTTGCTGTCTAGTTTTTCCAAAACGATATGTTGAGGAGACTTTTTAAAGTTTATGTATTTATTTTTGAGAGAGAGAGAGAGAGAGAGAGAGAGAACATGCAGAAGAGGGGCAGAGAGAAATGGAGAGAGAGAATCCCATGTATGCTCTGCACTCTCCTGAGATCATGACCTGAGCTGAATCCACAATCACATGCCTTGCAGCCACCCATGTGTCCCAAGAGTATCTTTTTTTCCCCATTGGATATCCTTTCCTGCTTTGTTGAGAATTAATTGACCATGTATGTTTGAGTTCATTTCTGGGTTTCTATTCTATTGATCTCTGCGTCTGAGTTTTTGTTGTTGTTGTTGGTTGCCAGTACCATAGTGTTCTGTTCAGTACAGCTTTGTAATGTACCCTAAAGTCTAGAAGTGTGATGTCTCCAGCTTTAGTTTTGGTCTTCAATTTCTTTTGGCTGTTTGGGGTCTTTGTCATTCCATACAAATTTTGGGATTATTTGTTCTAGTTCTGTAACAAATGTTTTGTTTGTGTGATAGGGATTTCATTACATGTGTAGATTGTTTTGTGGAGTGTAGACCTTTTAACAGTATTTTGTTCTTCCTATCCGTGAACATGAAATGTATTTCCTTTTCTTCGTGTCCTCTTCCATTTCTTTCATCAGTGTTTCATAGCCTTTAGAGTACAGATCTTTTACCTCTTTGGTTAGGTTTATTCCAGGTATCTTGGGGTATTTGGTGCACCTGTCAATGGGATTGATCCCTTGTTTTCTCTTTATGTTAATTCATTATTCATCTACAGAAATGCAATAGATTTATGTACATTGATTTCTGTATATTTTGATTTGTTGAATTCATATACGAATTCTAACAATTTTGGGGGGAGTCTTTCATGTTTTTTTTATAGAGAGCATCATGTCAGTTCCAAATAGTGAAAGTTATATTTCTTTCTTGTCAATTTGGATGTTTCTTATTTCTTCTTGTTGTCTGATTGCTGTGGCTAGGACTTCTAGTACTATGTGGAATAGTGGTGAGAGGGATGTCCCTGTCTTGTCCCTGACCTTGGAGGAAAAACTTTCAATTTTTCCCCATTGAGGAGGAGCTGAGCTGTGGGTTTTTCATAGATGACCTTTATATGTGCAGGTAGGTTGAGTCCCAATCTACTTGCTAGGGGGTTTTATCATGAATGGATGTGACATTTTGTCAATCGTTTCCTGCATGTCTTGAAAACATCATATTGTTCTTATCCTTTCTTCTATTACTGTGGTGCATCATGTTGATTGATCTGTGAATACAGAACCACGCTTGCAGCCCAGGAATATATCCCACTTGATTATGGTAAATGATTCTATTAATGTATTGTTGACTTTACTTTGAAGGTATTTTGATGTGAATTTATGCATACGTACTCATCGCGGTATTGGTCTGTAGTTTTATTTAAACACTTTTTAACATATTTAAAATATTTATTTAGAGACATATTGTACATAAAAGTGAGGGAGGGGCAGAGAGACATGGAGAGAGAGAATCCTGGCCATTCTCCACAGTTTCAGCACAGGGTCCTATGTGGGCATCGAACCCATGCGCTGCAAGATAATGTCCTAATCCGAAATTAAGAGTTGGACACTAAACCGACCGAGCCACACAGGCGCCCCAGCAGTTTTCAGTTTTAGTGGAGGCTTTATCTGGTTTTGGTATCAGGGTAATGGTGGTCTCATAAGATGAATTTGTAAGTTTTCCTTTTTTTATTTTTTGTAGTAATTCAAGAAAAATACATATTATCTCTTCCTTAAACGGATGGTAGAATTCATTAGTGAAGCCATCTGGCCCTGAACTCTTGTGTTGGGGGGAAATTCATTTTATTATTGATTTGATTTCTTTCTGTTTTCAGATTTTATGTATCTTCCCGTTTCAGTTTTGGTAGTTTGTGTGTTTCTAGGTATTTGTCCATTTTTCTCAGAGTGTCCAATTTGTTGCATATAGTTTTTCATAATATTATCTTCTAATTGTATTTTTGTGGTGTTGACTGTTATTTCTTCTGTGTTATTTGTGATTTTATTTACTTGAGTCCTTTCCTTCTTCTTTGTGAAAAGTATGCCTAAGAGGTCTTCATGTTGATTACTGTTCTCAAAGAACCAGCCCCTGGTTTCATTGATTTGGTCTAGTGTCTTTTTGGTTTCTATATCCCTTATTTCTGCCTTAATCTCTATTATTTCTTTCCTTTGGCTGTTCTTCTCATTCCTTTAGTTATAAGTTAGGATTGTTTGGGATTTTTCTTGCTTTTTATGGTAGGCTTGTACTGCTGTATACTTCCATCATAGACTGCTTCTGCCACATTCCAAATATTTTTTTGAGTGTATTTTCATTTTCATTTGTTTCAGTGTATTTTCTCATTGATTTCCTGTTTGACCCATTCATTTGGTAGCATGTTATTTAACCTCCCTTTATTTGTGGCCTTTCCCCCTGTGTGTGTGTGTGTGTGTGTGTGTGTGTGTGTGTGTTTGAGTGTATGTGCGTGCACGTGCATGGTTAACTTTGAGTTTCCTAGCTTTATGGTCAGAAAAAATGCTTGGTCTGATCTCTGTCTTTGGGTACCTGTTGAGGCCTGATTTGTGACCTAGAATGTGATCAATTCTGGAGAATGCCCCATTTGCACTTGAAAAGAATGTGTACTCTGTCATTTTAGTATGGAGTGTTCTGAATATATCTGTTAAACCCATCTGGTCCAGTGTGTCATTCAAAGCCATTGTTTCCTTGTTGATTTTCTGTTTACAGGTTCTGTCCATCGATGTGAGTGATGTGATAAAGTTCTCTACTATCATTACATTATTATAAATGAGTTCTTTTATGGTTGTTGTTAAATATATACTTGGTGGTTGCATGTTAGGGGTATAAAAATGTACAATCATTGGATCTTCTTGTTTGGTTGTGCCCTTTAGTATGAGATAGTGTTCATCTTCATCTCTTGTTACAGCTTTATTTATTTTTTAAATTTAAGTCTTAGTTGACATACAGTGCATTCTCGGATTCGGGAGTAGTGTTCACTGATTCATCCCTTACATACAATACCCAGTGTTCATCACAACAAGTGCTGTCTTAATACAGGTCCCCCATATAGCCCAGAGCTGACCCATCACCCTCCATGAACCTTCACTTATTTTCTTTATCATTAAGAGACAGATGTGGTTTGTTACCACTCTTTTCTTTTCCTGCCCCCTTCCCATGTTTTCATCTGTTTTGTTTCTTCAATTCCACATGAGTGAAATCATATATTTGTGTTTCTCTGATTGGCACATTTCACTTAGCATAACACATTCTAGCTCCATCCACATCATTGAAAATGGCAAGATTTCATTCTTTTTGAAGCTGAGACATATTTGATTGTATATACATATGTATGTATGTATGTGTGAACATACGTATATATACATACATGCATGTATGCATGTATGTGTACGCACATACATACACATACATGCATATACACGAATACACAGACACACACATACACAGGCCCCACAACTTCTTTATACCTTCATCAGTTGATGGATACTTGGGCTTTCTCCATAATTTGGCTACTGTTGATAAAGCTGCTATACATATTGGGTGCATGCAATTTTACTACTTGGTATTGACCTAAAGGGTACCAAACTACAGTCTCGGGTTAAAGTTTTTTTGTCCGATATAAGTATTGCTAATGGGTTTCTTTTGATATTATTGGCATGATAAATGTTTTTTCATTCCCTCAATTTAAATCTGCAGGTGACTTAAGTCCAAATAAGGCTTTGTAGACAGCACCTAGATAGGCCTTGGGTTTTTTTTTTGTTTGTTTGTTTGTTTGATTGTTTCTTTTCTTTTTCTTTTTTTTTTTTTTTCCATTCTGACCCCCTATCCAAGGTCTTTTGATTGGAGCATTTAGTCAATTTACATTCAGAGTAATTATTGATAGGTATATATTTAGTGCCCTACTGGTTGTTTTGCCATTGTATCTTGATGTTTTCTCTGATCCTTTCTTGTCTGTAACAATTTTGGTTTTTCATTTCCACTCAAACAGCCCGATTTAAATATTCTTTTCTTTTGACTGGTAGTATATTTCTTTACTTATTTTTAATATTTCTTCTTTTTTAAAATTTAAGCTCAAGTTAGTTACCTTATAGTGGAACACAGTTTCAGGATTAGAATTTAGTGATCCATCAATTACAAAATGTATCCAGTACTCATCCCAAGTGCTGTCACTAATGCCCATCACCCATTTAGCCCATACCCCTATTCAGTAACCCTACCAGGAACTCTGAGCTTCTTCCCTCTATTTAACGGTGTCTTATCGTTTGACTCCATCTCTGTTTGTATCTTATTTTTCCTTTCCTTTCACTACGTTCTTCAGTGTTATGAATTCTCTCACCTGTGGAATTTAATATGATGTGTGTCTTTCTCTGACATATTTTGCTTATCATAATAAAGTCCAGTTCACTCCACATTGTTGCAAATAGCAAGATTTCACTCCTTTTGATCGCCGAGTAATATTCCATTGTATGAATATACCACATCTTCTTTATCCATTCATCTGTCAATGGTCATTTGGCCTCTTTGCACAATGTCGCTATTGTTGATAATGCTGCTATAAACATTGGAGTGCATGTGCTACTTTGAGTCAGCGTTAGTATATCCTTTGTGCAAATACCTAGTAGTGCAATTGCTGGGTCCTAGTGCAGTTCTATTTTTGGTTTTTGTAATGAATCTCCATACTATTTTCCAGAGTGGCTACACCATTTTGCATTTCCACCAGCATTGCAAAAGCCTTCCCTTTGCATTCTTGCCAACATGTGTCATTTCCTGAGATGTTAATTTTAGCCATTCTGATAGGCGGGAGGGGATATCTCATTGTGGTTTTGATTTGTATTTCACTTATGAGGAATGAGGTTGAGCATCTTTTCACGTGTGACAAATCTGGATGTCATGTTTGTTAAAGTGTCTCCTCATGTCTTTTGCCCATTTCTTCACTGGATTATATGGTTTTTGGGTGTTGAGTGTGATTAAGTTCTTGATACATTTTGGATACTAACCCTTTATCTGATATGTCACCTGCAAATATCTTCTCCCATTCCATTCAGTTGCCTTTTAGATTTGCTGATTGTGTCCTCTGCTCTGTAGAAGCTTTTTATTTATTTATTTATTTATTTATTTATTTATTTTTCAACGTTTATTTATTTTTGGGACAGAGAGAGACAGAGCATGAACGGGGGAGGGGCAGAGAGAGAGGGAGACACAGAATCGGAAACAGGCTCCAGGCTCTGAGCCATCAGCCCAGAGCCCAACGCGGGGCTCGAACTCACGGACTGCGAGATCGTGACCTGGCTGAAGTCGGACGCTTAACCGACTGCGCCACCCAGGCGCCCCTAGAAGCTTTTTATCTTGAGGTCCAAATAGTTTATTTTGGTTTTTATTGCCCTTGCTTCTGGAGATATGACAAGCAAGAAGTTGCTGAGGCCAGGATCAAAGAGGTAGGTTGCCTGTTTTCTCCTCTAGGATTTTGATGGTTTCCTGTCTTACATTTAGATCTTTCATCCATTTTTAGGTGTGTGTGTGTGTGTGTGTGTGTGTGTGTGTGTGTGTGTGAGAGAGAGAGAGAGAGAGAGAGAGAGAGAGAGAGAGAGAGAGAAGTTTAAGAACATAGTCCAGGTTCATACTTCTCACTGTCCAGTTTTCCCAGTACCATTTGCTGAAGAGTCTCTTCTTTTTCCTTTGGATATTCTTTCCTGCTTTGTGAAATATTACTCAGCCATATGTTTGAGGGTCCATTTCTGGGTTCCCTATTCTGGTCCTTTGATCTATGTGTCCGTTTTTATACCCGTACCATACTGTCTTGATGACTAATGCACCATAAAGTCCAGAATTGTAATGTCTCCATCTTTGTTTTTCTTTTTCAACATTACTTTGGGGTCTTTTCTGGTTCCATACAATTTTAGGATTGTTGTTTCTAGCTCTGTGAAAAATACTGGTGTTATTTTGACAGGAATTGCATTGAATTTGTCAATTGCTTTGGGTAGTAGTGGCATTTTAACAATATTTGTTCTTCTAATCCATGTGCATGGGATGTTTTTTTCATTTCTTTGTGTCTTCCTCAACTTCTTTTATAGACATTTTATGGTTTGTTCTTTTATTTTTTTTTAATGTTTATTTGTTTTTGAGAGAGAGAGAGAGTGAGCAAGCGAGAGCGCATGAGAAGGGGAGGGGCAGAGAAAGAGACAGGGAGACACAGACTCTGAGGCAAGCTCCAGACTCTGAGCTGTCAGCACAGAGCCTGTCGAGGGACTCAATCCCACAAATGCAGGATCATGTCCACAACCGAAGTCGGTACTTAACCGACAGAGCCACCCAGGAGACCCTCTAATGTTTAACTGTACTGATCTTTTCCCTCTTTGGTTGGGTTTATCCCTGGGTATTTTATGTTTCAGTGCAGTTGTAAAGACATCAATTCCTTGATTTCTCTTTCTGTTGATTCATTACTGGTGTATAGAAATGCAATCAACTTCTGCATGTTGATTTTATATTCTGATACTTTCCTGAATTCCTGTATCAATCCTGGAAATTTTTGGGTGGAGTTGTTTGGATTTTCCACGGAGAGTATCGTGTCTGTGAGCAGGGAAAGATTGACTCATCCTTGCCAACTTGGACACTTTGTATTCTTTTTGATGTCTGATTGCTGAGGCCCGGACTTCCAACAGTATGGTGAATAACAGTGCTGAGAGTGGACATCCCTGTCGTGTTCCTGACCTTAGGGGGAAAGCTCTCCGTTTTTTGCCATTGAAGATGACATTAGCTGTGGGACTTTTGTATCTGGATATTCTCATGTTGAGGCACGATACTTCTATCCCTCCTTTCATGAGTTTTTTTTTTTTTCAGGATGAAAGGATGTTGCTGCATTTTGTCAAACGTTTATTCTGCATCTATTGAGAGGATCATGTGGTTGTTGTCCTTTCTTTTATCATTGTGATGTATCGCATCAGTTGATTTGCAGATATTGAATTGGTTGTGCATCCCAGGAATAAAATACACCTCATTGTGATGAATCATCCTTTTTATGTATTGTTGGATCCAGTTTGCTACTTTTTGTTGAGAATTTTTGCATCCAGGGTCATCAGGTACTTGGCCTGTGTTTTCCTTTCTGGTGGTGTCTTTGTCCAGTTTGGACTCAAGGCCAAGCTGGCCTCATAGAATGAGTTTGGAAGTGTTCCTTCCATTTCTCTGGCCATGACCTTATCTTGTTCTTTCATTTGGGATGCATTCCTCTTGTCTTGGCATTTTGGTTGAGTATATGCCTTCTCTGTTACCAAATCTCATTATGTTACCTGCCTCTGGGATGAAGGGCTTTATGAAGAGGAGATCATCTAGTGTCCAGGGCCTGGCACATCAGGGATTGCCTTTGGTGTGTGTTGCATGCATTGTTTTGTGTTCTGGCTGCACTATCCTTCAAGCCAGTTGTATGAGCAATGTATGGTCCTTGGCCAGAATGTGGTGAGACATATCTAAGTCTGCTCCGATCTTGTTAAATGTGACTTGAAACGATTGCCACTAGAAGTGAAGCCCTGCAGAACTGTCTGGTCAAGAGACGTTGTCTGGTCATAGGCTTCTACTGGTGTTCTGGGGAATGGGCCAGCTCCATTGGGACCGAGGCAAGCTTCAATGACCTAGAAGGCCAGTCTCGCCAGAACACAGGAAGTTGGGGTTGGTGTAAGCAGCTTAGGCACCCAGTGTGGGGATTGCCTTGTTTCCAGCAGATGGCTCTGTGTTTTTGGTTTTTTTTGGTTGGTTTTTTTTTTTTTTTTTTTTTTTTTTTTGTTGGGCGGGGGGGATGGTGTGCAGAGCAGGGAAATGGTGCCACGCAGCTCCTCTGTCCTAGCTCTTTGTCCCCTCATTGTGAACACTGCTTCTCAGGGATGCTCTCCACGATGAGTGTGTAATCTCCCCAGTGTGTGCACCAGGTGTTGTACAGATCACTGTTTCCATGCCATCTGCCTGCAAGTTGTTGGCTGCCTTCTCGTCAGGAGTAGGCCAGTGCCATCGTGGCTGTATCCCAGCCAAAACTGCTAGCCTTTGAAACTCCACATTTTCGGGGTGCCTGGATGGCTTGCTTAAGTGTCTGACTCTTGATCCTGGCTCAGATCATGACCTCTTGGTTGTGGGATTCTCTCTTTCCCTGTTGTCTTGCCCCTCTCTTGCATGTGCTCTCTTTGTTTCTCTCTAACTTGAATAAACTTTAAAAAAAAGTGGCATGGAATACCTTATTTAGGCAAGACTGCCTCTCTGAGGGGAATGTCAGGGATCTATCAGTTAAATTTCCAGCACAGACTAGGAAATTCTTTGCTGACTGGTTAACGGTTACATTCCTGCAGGAATGAAATTAGGTTTAGTGACATGTGGCCTTAAAGTAAGTAACTCCATGATGGGCCTATGATTTTTCTTAACATTCCAAACCCAAATTTTTACACATACATTTTTTCAATTAAATTTATAACCCTAAATAATATTTTAGTCATCTACTGCCGGCCCAAAGATCATATCCTGTGAAACTGTGACCATTTCCTAATCATAGGTGAAGATCGACTTTGTGGCTCTAAGATCTTTGTAGCTCTAAGTTACTTTGATCTATGTTACTAAGATCTTTGTGAGTCTAGGTTACTGCTGGCCTTTTGAAGTCTTTGACGCAGGGACCCCCCATCCAGGTTGCTGACCCATCACTTAGGCACAGAAGCACCCTTTCGAAGTCACCCCGCGCTAAAGTGTTGTCTTTCCCTCTTGTACTTCTGGGACTTACCCTTTGGCAAGTCACATATCCTCATACAAACATGTCAAATGGGCCCAGAGAAAGCTGCTTGCCTGTGACTCCCCCTTCATGGTCACATCTTATCCTTCTGAAACCCCTTGAACTCCCTATCGTTCTTCCAGTCTTTGGATATCTCTTTGATTTGGAAATATTTGATTCTCTTTTATTCCTGCTAAAAATATGCGTGAAAATATTAAAGCAAGGGTTCTTTACAATAAGTGAGCTAGTCACAATGCTTCATCTGGCCGCGTGTATGTTTTTATTTTTGACAATGTTCAGGCATGATGTGACGTACATCCTGTAAAATCTGAGTATCATTCATGATCTAGCATAACCACCTTTATGGAAAGCCATTCAATGACATGCTTGTTCAAGATCAGAAAAATACTTAATTTACATACCACATAATAGAGTGGTATATGCATACGTTATTATCTTAAAATATGTAAAGTAGATGTTTCTATGAAGTGTTTACCATGCATTCAGTTTTCTGTACTATGAATGCTATTATTTAAATTAAACAATAGTAAGAACAACAAGAATAGGTACATGGCCATCACTAGTAACTAATACTGGAACTAGTTATATAATCTTATGTGTAGAAAAACCATGATTACTAATAATCTTTTCTTTCATGGTGGGTTTCTAGTTACCAAAAAAAAAAAATAATAATAATTGGGAAGATAATACTGAGTATCCACATACATCAGGTTGTTTTCTCACTATTGATGTCATAATGGTTGGTACATGATCACAATCAATATATCAAAGAGATATGGTAGTATGAAGTAAAGTTTATATTTGTATTCAGATTGCTTCGGTTTTAACCTCTCCTAGCCCAGACTCATCCCACCTGGCACATTACAGTCATCCTGTCTCCTTAGGCTCCACTTGGCCATGACAATTTTTAGATTTTTCCATATTTTACATAAGCTGCAAAGTTTTGAGGGTACGTTTGTAGAATGTATTTTGTAGAATGATCCTTGGTGGGATATGTCTAATGTTTGTTCAAATGCTTAAGCCAGAGTTACTGTGTTTTGGAGCAGAAGATCCAGAGGCATAGTGCCATCCATAATTATCACTTCACATTAAAGATTGTTTACTCTGAAGATTGGGGTCTTTTTTGGTTCCATACAAATTTTAGGACTGTTCTCGTTCTGTGAAAACTGCTGTTGGTATTTTGATGGAAATTGCACTAATTGTGTCAATTGCTTTGGGAAGTATAGACATTTTCACTATATTTGTACTTCTGATCCGTGAGTACGGAATGCCCTTCCATTTCTTTGTGTCATCTTGAATTTCTTTCATCACTGTTTAATACTTTTCAGAGTATAGGTCGCTCACCACTTTGGTTAGATTTATTCATAGATATCTTATTTTTGGTGTACGACTGTAAATGGGACAGTTTTCTTAATTTCAATTTCTACTGCTTCTGTATTGTCTACAAATGCAACAGATTTCTGTACAATGATGTTGTATCCTGTGACATTGCTGAATTCACTTATCAGTTCTAGCAGTTATTGGGTGGACTCTTTAGGGTTTTCCATATATAGTGTCATGTAATCTGCAAATCGTTTCGTTTGTCTGCTGGCTGTGGCTAGGACTTCCAGTAATTTGTGTACTAAAAGTGGTAAGAGTAAACATCCTTGTCTTCTTCCTGACCTTACAGGAAAAGCTCTCAGATTTTCCCCATTCAGGTTGATTATAACTGCAGGGTTTTCATAGATCACCTTTATGACGTTGATGTATGTTTCTTGTAAACCTACTTTAGGGGGTTACATGCATGAACGGATGTTGTACTTTGTCAAATGTTCCTTTCCGCATGTATTGAAATGACTGTATGCTTCTTTCCTTTTAACGTTTATTAATTTTGAGAGAGACAGAGCGTGAGCAGGGGAGGGGCAGAGAGAGAGGGAGACATAGAATTCGAAGGAGGCTCTTGGATCTGAGCTTTCAGCACTGAGTCTGACGTGGGACTTGAACTCAGGAATCATGGGGTCATGACCTGAGCTGATGTCGGACTGCTAAAGGATTTAGCCTCCCAGGTGCCCCCCGATCATATGGTTCTTATCCTTTTTCCTGTTGATATATTGTATCACATTGATTGATTTGCGAATACTGAACCACCCTTGCATCTTGGGAATAAATCCCACTTAATTGTGGGATATATTTACAGTTGTTATATCTCCTTTTGGACTGTACCCTTTACTGTTATATTACGTCCTCCTCTGTCTCTTGTTATGTACTTGGTTTTAAGTGTATTTTTTCTGATACAAATATTGCTACTCCAGCTTTTGTTTTTTCATCCATTCTTACACCCTATGTCTCTAGATTGGAGCATTCATTCCATTTACCTTCAAAGAAATGATTGATATGTACGTATGTAGGAGGTTAGAGTGGGAGAGAGCCAAAGCATAAGAGACTCTTTCAGTCTGTTCACTTAATTTTGTTGAGTACTCTAATGCTGAGGGATTCATAATTGGATTTATTTTCACTAAATGGTACGAACTGCAGTTCCAATCATGACAGAAAGCACGTGCTTCCTGTGTTAGGTATACAAGAGCAAGGCAGATACCCTGGGCATTTGAGCTGAGTATGTCACTCTGTCTTTTTGCCAGCCCTTTTCCCTTCCCTGGGAGACAAGGGTCTCGTTTTGGTCACACAGAAATGTAGGTGAAATCAGCAGAGAAGGGTCCCTTCTCTTCTCTTCCGTTTGTCTCTCAAACTCCCTGTCACTACCTTCTGCCTGTCCCTTTCCCTGACTCAATCCCCCAGGCCCACTGCTCCACTCCAGCCATGATCAGGGTGTCCTCCAGCTGCTGGCCTCTACTCTAGCCATCGCTCAGTGAGGAAGCTACAGGAAGATTATGTAGTTCATGGGTCTGATCAAGAAATCTCTGCTCCTCAGAGTCCTCCTACATGTGGTGCTGTCTGTGGAGACCTGGCATCCTGGGCATGGGTCTGACCCTCCCTCCTCTCCACAGTCACTGTTGGTCCCTCATCCTTCTCCACCATTAGAACTTGGCCATTTCCTAAGGACAGATACCTGTCTATCTGACCCCAAGGCACAATGGGGTCAGGGAATATTTCCAGAATAGTTGAGCATAAGCACCCCATCAATCTAGATATAGGAAGTTCCCATCATCCCGGAAAACTCCCTCAGGCTCCCCTGCACAAAGGGTGATCTTGCTTCTATCCTCCATCACCACCATTTCTGGCACTTTGTTACCTTTATGTACAGGAACCCCACTGTGTGCATTCAATGGGGAGCGAGAGTAGATGGCCCTAGAAGCAGACGCTGACACAGAGACAAAACGATGAAAGGTAGATTATGGGACAGTAGGAAGGACAAAGTGGAGGGGACAGGATGGGCAGGGAGAGCATTCAGGTAGATCTGACACCTTCTTAAAATGTATATACAAACACGATTGTCTGTCACCGTGCACAGTCCTCTTCACTGTCAAAAGAGTTGTCCTATAAGGCAAAGAGATTTTGGTTTATTTCCCTGTGGTCTTATGTTTTCCTACATGCATTCTGTCTTCTGTAGTTTCTCCGTGGCCTCAGATGAACACTGTAGTGTGTGGCTGCATCTGTGAGATTATGTGTAATAGAAAATGATTGTCTTCAGATCTAGGTCTCTGAATGTACACATTCTCATAATTATCTTTTCTTTCATTGTGTGACAGGGCCCGAATTCTAATAGAAAAATGAGGGACATTGTCTTATTTTTTAAAACAGTGATTCCCACTCCCTGGGATGAGTTGTTAACAGTCTTAGTTTAATGAACTCCCGAGACCATCTATTTTGGAGGATCATTGTGTGGAGATATCTTAATTGAAACTGTGAGAAGCATGAGAGGACACTTCCCAGAGATTTTGCAGATGCTTTCTGCACTGAGTGTCTTCTTTTTCTCTTGTTCTTAGAAACAAATATTACCCCTTAGAAACAAATATAACACAGCTGAGGCTCTGTGTAGGTCCCACTGAGAACTGGTATTAAGGCTGAGACAGCAGGAACACAGGCAAAGCATCATAATATTATGAGAGAAGTTTGAGGAGATGCAAAGCTGTAGTCAGGGTGATGACAGGGGTCTAGCAGTGGTGGCATCTGGCCAGCCCTGAATTGTAGGTTGACCCAGGCTGAAGGCCAATGCAGGCACTCAGCTGATCTAGACCCTGTCTCCACTTTTAGTCTCACTGAGGGATATGAACTTGGGCATACACCATTTTCATAAGACCAAGTTAAATTCCCCATATCTCCAGAGCTTTTTTTCCCCCACAAATATCCAGAACCTTGAGGAAAATCCAGGGAGACAACAATCTTTTTAGATGATTACCTGTGTGCACTTTGGCAACACGCTGACATTTTAGAGATGAACACTGGATTGTGCACTGAGAGCGATCCCACATAGCAGCTCTGTATGGACCTCATACTCCCTGCTCAGGCTGTGGCCAGGAATGACCTCCAACTGCATCTCACTGACCCCAACACCCTCCCCTCTGCACCTCCTCAAACTCTGCTTACTGTGCTCAACTTCCCTTCTATTCCTGTATGATTCAAGGTCCCCCCGTTTTTGCACTGGATCCTTCACTGGTGTTTCCATTATGGTGATCACAAGGTCTGCATCATTTAATGAATGTCCCTCTTTCTTTTATTTTTTTCAATATATGAAGTTTATTGTCAAATTGGTTTCCATACAACACCCAGTGCTCATCCCAAAAGGTGCCCTCCTCAATACCCATCACCCACCCTCTCCTCCCTCCCACCCCCCCATCAACCCTCAGTTCTCAGTTTTTAAGAGTCTCTTATGCTTTGGCTCTCTCCCACTCTAACCTCCTTTTTTTTTTTCCTTCCCCTCCCCCATGGGTTTCTGTTAAGTTTCTCAGGATCCACCTAAGAGTGAAAACATATGCTGTCTGTCTTTCTCTGTATGGCTTATTTCACTTAGCATCACACTCTCCAGTTACATCCACGTTGCTACAAAGGGCCATATTTCATTCTTTCTCATTTTCACGTAGTATTCCATTGCATATATAAACCACAATTTCTTTATCCATTCATCAGTTGATGGACATTTAGTCTCTTTCCATAATTTAGCTATTGTTGAGAGTACTGCTATAAACATTGGGGTACAAGTGTCCCTATGCATCAGTACTCCTATATCCCTTTGGTAAATTCCTAGCAGTGCTATTGCTGGGTCATAGGGTAGGTCTATTTTCAACTTTTTGAGGAACCTCCACACTGTTTCCCAGAGTGGCTGCACCAATTAGCATTCCCACCAACAATGCAAGAGGGTTCCCATTTCTCCACCTCCTCTCCAGCATCTATAGTCTCCTGATTTGTTCATTTTGGCCACTCTGACTGGCGTGAGGTGATATCTGAGTGTGGTTTTGATTTGTATTTCCCTGATGAGGAGCAACATTGAGCATCTTTTCATGTGCCTGTTGGCCATCCGGATGTCTTCTTGAATGTCCCTCTTTCACACAGGACACCTGATGCTCCAAAATTTCGGGGTGCACCTCATTCATTGCAGAACCTAACACATTGTGTCTCCAAAATACACACCAGTACTGCTGATACGTCTGCTTTTGTGTAAAAACTCCTCTTTCATTTGACAAGAGAAATGTATAGCTCACTGTATTACAGGGACACGACACTTCCCATTGTATGTATGTCCTGAGAAACTTGAGATATGCTACGGTGTCCTCAGGCAGCTTGTAGTTGGATTGCCAAGACTCACAACCATCACTACATCATTGCCACAAAGTCAATCATGAAGAAGATGAATATATTTTACCAGCCACTCATCTAGTTCAGGTCATCTTAACAAATAGAGTAGGTGGAGGAGCTGGTGGAGGAGGGGGGTGTGGCCTATAGCCCATAACTGGTGGTAAAGGGTGGTCCATGGGGTACAGCCTCCAAGGCGATCCTGGGAAAGGACCAGGACTCTTGCATACAAAATAGCCTGCAGAAAAGAAATTAGAGGTATGTTCATAGGAGAGAACAGAGCACCAACACCAGCAAAAAGCAGAAACCCAAAGCAGCAGTGCTCATATCCTACTAGCTTCGCCACCACCAGTTTCCAAGATGGCAACATCAGCGCCAAAATCTCTACCCATACTTTGGGTTCCACTTACAGCTTTGGGGTGAGGAATGGATGTGATTGGGATAAACTAGTGTCTCCACGTGTCTGGAAATGTAGAAACAGCAAGGGCCCTTTTTCTAGAAGATTTATAGGCTGAATACTAAATTAACAAAGTAGGATATTCCAGATAGGAAGGCAACTATGTCCAGGATCACGCTCCACCCTTCATCCCCTCCGCCACAGAGGCTGTTTATTGTGTCTATGAAGAACTACAGAATGAGAAGGAATGACAATGCCAGTGTCCACACATGGAATCATAGCCCTCGTGGCTCAAAGCTCTGCCTCTAAGTCCCTGCCTGTGCCCAAACTACTTCTGTCCCAACAATGAGGTCTCCTCCTCTCTAAAGTGCTATCCATGGGCACAGAGACACATGGGGAGATGGGGATCCTGAGGGCCTGCAGAGGACCTTGGAAAGCATGCTCTTAGAGAAACAGCTACCCTATACATGTTAGTTGGGTTCAGCTAATTTAATTTACTTGAGAGATACTTCTCAGCTTAAGTGCAGTACACTTTGCAGGGTAATTGTGTCCTCTGGAAAAATGAGCTGAAATTCCAAAAGACAAAATTAACACAAATGCACTTTGATGTCTGGTGTAAGTTTCCATGTTTTTAGCTGTACCTGTGACACAGGACACGAGAGAACGTGCTCATGTGAACACAAGTGAAGGACACCGTGGGGACTTGCCACACAGGTACTTTTGGATTTTTTTTCTCTTCACAACTTAAGTTTCAGTGCGTGTTTTCTATGACAAATATGCCACCTCTTATAGTTGAGAGTATTTATGCCCAGGGCACACCTGAGGGGATTCTGGACAGCATGTTTACCAAAATGCTGATGGGTATGAAATTTACTTTGTCTAAGACCATTCTAAATGACACATACAAAAATATAGGTTGGAGTGAAGGCAGTTCGCATTTTCAAATTGTAAGGATACCCACAGGTTTTTCTGACCACGTTAAAACCCTCGAAAGAAGGAAACAGGAGAGGAAGACACAGCAAGAGCAATAATTCCACATTGAGGAGATCCACAGAGAATGAGCCAAAGTAGGAGACTTCCAAGTGGAGGGTGGTGTCATCCTCCTTGATTTATTCCAGGAACACATTGGAAAAGCCCTATGGTCCCCACCTTTAGGCATGCTTAGCTGCTCAAGTTACCACAAACAGATGCCAGCTGGAAAACAGGGAAGCCCGTAGACTCGGCGGTAAAAGTTTTGCATTTGGGAAAAAAACAAAAACAGCAGACATACCATACGACACACAAACCAGAGATAATGGCAGGAGAGTGTCCTGTACAGAAAGATGTGGCTGTCCGTAAAGACTTATAACTGAAAATGGCCACAGCATTTACTTTGTGCTTCTCGGCAGTTTTGGCAGAGCCAATGTCGATGTCACTCTTGGTTGTGACACCTACTTGTGGACCTGCAAAAAGCCCTAGAATGGATGGAGGTTTATTCTGATTTGAGTAGACTGTTTGGAGATCAAAAACAAAAGACCCTCCCCTGATACTTCCGACAACTTAAACTCTTTGCCCCAGTGAGACCCCAAATTACATGCACAGGGTGTCCCACATACCTCCAGTGATCCCCAAGAAGAACTTGAAGAACCATCCCTTATAACTTGATGAAGACTCCTAAAAATCCCTGATTCAGATGTATTCATCACTCAGCGAACAACTATGGATGGCTGGGGGCACAACTAGATGGACATACGTTATGTTTTGCCTCATGCCTCACAGATCCCAGCACGTGGACTGTGTACAGGGCACTTCTGGTGAAGCGCTACGTCTGCTTTTCTGCATACGGCCCCATTCCTTCTCCACAAGAGACGCCTGTACCAACCCATGGTGGGGGAAAGGACAAAGATGAGATCCTGAGAAACTTGAGGAATATGGTAATGGCAGCAGACACATTCCCCTTGCATCACAATGGTCTGTGGTACCGCCTCTGCACCTTGGCCCAAGACCTAACAGCAACAAAAATAAGGTGAGTGTGTCTTACAAGTCAACTCCTAGTGCTTAGATCATCTTACCAAGTGTTGCAGGTGGAGGGGTTCCAGGTGGCCCCAGGGCCACCAAGGTTCAGGATCCTGAATTAGGTGGACGTGCCTAATAGTCCATGGGGGCGGGGGCGTCTCCAAGGTAGGGCATGCAGAATCATCCAGTCAATGGAGGAGGTCCCCAGGATCCAGACTGCCCTGCAGAAGTGACAGCTACATCCATATGCCAGACAAGAGAACCAATACCAAAATCAGCTGTAACCCAGAGAAGAATGTGTCAGCACCTGCCACCTTCTCTGCCACCGGGATCCAAGAGAGTAGCATCAGTACCTGAAAACTCTGTCCCTGCCACTGGACACCACCTACAGCTTGGGGTAGTAGATGCAAGAGGTTAACCTACTGCCACCACACATCATTGCCCATGTCTGTGGAAGTAAAATGGCAAGGGTCCTGTCCTAGAGGCTTAACAGAAGTAATTACAGATTAATGAAGTAGCATTCTCCAGACAGGCAGCCATCGATGTCCAGGTTCACCCTGCATCCCTCCTCTACAGCGACTCCAGATGCTCTGCTTTTGGTATATTAAGAACACACACATGAAAAAATGAGTGGGAATACACAGCTCATATTCTGCTCATGGAATCACAGCCACTCCTGGCAAAAAGTTCTGTAGCCGGACCCTCACTGTGCCTCCTCTGGTCCTCTCCCTGAGAAAGGAGTCTTCCCTCTTGAAGTGTTGTCAATGGCCTCTGAGACCTCTGGGGAGTGAAGGATGCCTGGAATCTTGCAGGGGAATGAGAGTCTTCTGTGAACAACAAGTCACTTGTGAATGTCTACAAAGCTCAGATGTGTTCATCTTAATTCATAGGGAATTATGACCTTAAGCATACTACAGGACACAGAGTAATTATGTGCAACAGAAAAAAAGAAGGAGAAATTCACATAACAGATTTCATGCAAGTGTTTTGGTATAAAACTCCTGGTATGTGTCATGAGACTGTATCAGCTCTAACAGTGACTGGGTACAGAAACCAAAAACTGCTCATAGAAACACAATTGAAGGACACAGTGTTCAAACTATTTTTAGCAAAGGTATAGCTGGAAGGATTCCAGGCAAGTCATTTACCAACAAAGACAGGAAGGTGATGAGTGATGACACTGGCTTTATCTAGGACCACTCTAAATGGCACAGGGCACAAAATATAAAGTTGGAGTCATGAGGTCATTTCTAACAGGTTCATCTCCTAGCCAGAATCAAGAAAGAAAGACATAGCAGCCACACTCTTCCCACAGAGGTGAGGTCTGGAAGGGGTCACCCAGGCCAGGAGACTTCTGTTTGGAGTGTGCAGTCATCTTCCTCTCATTATTTCTTGAAACTCACAGAAAACCCTTAAGGTAGGTACTCAGTCTCTAAGCGCTTTTGGCTTCTAAACTTACCACAGAAAGCTGACAGACTAAAAATGGAGAAGCCTGTGGGCTCCTGGGTTATGAGCATGCGTTTCGAAAACAAGAAACAGACCTATCACACAACACGCAAAACGAGACAAGGCTGGGAGAGCGTGCTGTACATAAAGATGAGGGTTTCCCAAAAGAGTTACAACTGAGAATGGCCCCGGCATTTACCTTGTCCTTGTCTGCAGACAAGGTTGCAGACAGCTCTTGGTACAGCCAGAGCCGCTGTAACTCACAGAGGTTTCAGCAGTTTCTCGATCTACTAAAGACCCTAGAAGGGACAGAGGTTTATTCTGCTTTCAGAGGACTGGGCAGAATGAAAACAATCCAACTCATTCCTCAAATATCTTAAACTTTTCCCTACAGTCAGGTCCTTGACCAGAGGCAGAGGGTATCCCACATGCCTCAGGTGACCCCCAAGGATAAGGGAGAGAACCGTCCCCTCACCTTGATAAAGACCTCACGGTGCCCTAGTTCATGTTGTTTCGTAATTAATCACATAAGTGTGGACAGGTCAGGCACAACTAGCAATTAAGAATTCATCAGTAAAGCAGTTTTCTCCGTATACATCATGGGAAATCATGATGTCATTACAGATCAAGAATTAATATGAGGATGCTTGAATTCAGCATCCGACTCTTAATTTTGGCTCAGGTCACGATCTCACAGCTTGTGAATTCAAGCCCAGCGTTGGGTTCCTCACTGAAAGTGTGGAGCCTGCTTGGCATTCTGTCTCTGCCTCTCTCAAAATAAATAAACTTAAATAAATTTAAAAATAAAAAAAGAATAACATTGAGAATACTGGTTTGGTGTATATCCTCAATGAGTCCTCAAGAAGCGTGCATTTCTTCAGACTTCAGGCAAATTGTTCAATCTCTCAGCTTATCTACAAGCCGTCTTCCACATGAGAGCTGTTAGTATATAATGAAAGACTAATTTTACACTATTGAGAAAAGGAAAACTGTGAGATGTTAGCAGTGAAGCTGCAGAGTTGCACTGATAACATCAGAGGACTGAGCTAAGCTTTATGGAACTTGAATTGAGGGATGTAGGGCTACATCCCAAAAGCAAACAAAAATAAAGACGGTTAAAACTAGTGAATAAATGACCTTCTCCTCAAATAAAGTCTTCACATTGAGTCTGGGTGGGAAGAAGGATGAGGCCCATGTCCTGTCATCCTTTCCAGGCTCTTCAGACAGGGGGAGGCTAGAGGAGGTGGGAGGGTCACAGTCAGAGGAGGGGCATGAGCTCCACCAGTCACAGGAACAAGTGCCTCACTGTGTGCAACACCAGAGGAGAACACCCTTCTGTCACCCCTTCAGACCACCTGCCGTCCTTAGTGCTTGTGATTCTTTCCAGACCACACAATGATCATCCACAGGAACAGGCTGCACAGCAGAAGTTAAGATTGCAGCACATCACAACGTGCTCCTTACCTGTCCTTGGAGGGTTCTGCGTCTCTGGTCTTGCAGCCATTGGTTTCTGGCTCGTGTATCCCTCAGGCAGCCTCTTTGCTTCCATTCCATCCAGTCTTGGATACAGAAAAATAATGGACTTCTATAAGAGTCGCAAACACCACGTCGTCTACTAGACAACTAACAGTGCAGGCGTCATCCCTGGAAACACCCATAAAAACGCAAGTCAAATGACCACACCTGTATTTCAAGTAAGCGACCTCCGTGCCCTGCTCCGCCATCTCCCTGTCCCAGATCTGAGTCTTGATCTGGGGAGAAAAAACACATCCACCTTCAGTCGCAAGGTGGTGCCACACTGTGCACCAAAGAAAGAGGAGGAAACAAGAAAACACTTACCTAGTTGTCCTGAGCATTCTTCTCATGAACTGCGAGCTGAAAAGGCCAACAATGAAAAGCCCGTGGTTAGGGATTCCAAGGGCCACTACACTCACCTGCATGAGGTGCTAAGGGTTCAGTATGTCAGGAAGAACTCAGGTTACCTGGTATCTAAAGGTGAGCTCTGCCTGCTGCAGCTGTTCCCGTGTTTGTTCCATTTGTTGCCTGTGAGTTACAATTGCTCTTGTCAGATAAGGCTCAATATTGGGTACGATTTTAAATAATCTGCCCACGTTCCCAACAACCTCGTATCTGTCCCCTGATACAATTTATTCTTACACATGAAACACTTTGCACATGATTATCAATGTACAGTAGGATCAAAGCTATTGTTACATCCTTTCCTTACTCATTATTCCATGCCTGTAGGGTTCAGAGTTCATAGAATTCCTTCCCATTTTCAATCTTTCTCTAACTCATCATGTGACAAGTGTCTTTTATCATAAAGCTCTATTATTCTATAACTTATATCCTCACCATGTTTCCCAGGGTTGCAAAGACGAGGGCCATGAAGTGGCACTACCACATTGATGGGTATGATTCATTGTACGACACACTGCTTTCCTACAGATTATGACAATTGACACCACCCCGGAGGAATGTTAGCATGGACAAAGTTTCCACACAGTCTGGCCACTACTTGAGATCTGCAAATGTTTAGAAACTTGTTTTATTCTTTCTAAAACTTACCTTTTTTATCTGTTAATACTCTATGCATATGTTGACTTTAAACATTGCAAAAAGATTAAAAACACAATAATGAACAGCGGTTTCATTAGCTGCTGGTAATTACTAGCTGAACTCACTTGTTTATTTCTTCTGTAGCTATTTTCTTTTTTTTAATGTTTATTTATTTTTGAGACACAGAGAGTGAGCACATGCATGAACGGGGGAGGGACAGAGAGAGATGTAACATAATCTGAAACAGGCTCCAGGCTCTGACCTGTCAGCACAGAGCCTGACACGGGGCTCGAACTCATGGACTGTGAAATTATGACCTGAGCTGAAGTTGGACGCATAAATGACTGAGCCACTCAGGCGCCCCTTCTGTAGCTATTTTCGAATTTTACCTGCAGCTGCCAGCTGATTCTTCTTTGCCGCCAGTTCACAGTGTCATTTTCAGCTTCCTAAGATGGGAAAGATACATACACAGTCAGGAACAAGGTCCAGAAGTTCCCCCTTTTTACCTCCCAGCACTCTTGAAGGCCTATGCAAATATCCCTTTCCCCACTTCTCCCATAAATGCACAGACTGACAACCCAATCAGAGAAATGAAGTGAACACCCCATTTAAATTCAAGAAAATTCAACTTCTGTCTGCTGCCACGTCTCTGCTATTGGAGCTGTCTTTCTAGTTCTCTTGTTTCCTCTCCTTTATCATAAAGTCATCAAATAACATTGTACTTTGTGCCTTCCCAGAGTTGGTCTTTTGTTTGAGATGGTGAAGACTCATTTCATCAGTGAGTGAAAAACCGTATCTGACCAACTGTACCCATTAGGATGACACAGGGGATCATCACTAGTCTTACACCTCCATGGGGAGCCCTGATTCTCAGTCCAAAAGTTGTACCATGACACAGGCAATCACCTGAAAGACGACCTTCCAGAATATGGTTTCACTAAAATTGCAGCTCACTCCCAGACATCGCTAGCGTTCAGGACTGCAACCCCTGCCTCCACCTTCAAAAGGCCAATCTTAGAACAACATCTCCTGACGTACAACCTGATATGAACTGTCACACAGTCTGGGTTTACTTCCAGGAAACAGATTTCAGGTGGAAAACTCTCAACTTCATGGAGCCAAATCTACTTTAACAAGACTCATTCCATGGATAGTGAAGGCAGCAAAAGGCAATGCTTGGCAAGGCTGGGTGGCTGTGTTGCCTTCAGACTATTCTCTTTGTAGTGTTGATTGAGACGGATTCAACTTGACACTTTATGTACTCAAGAATCACATGCAAAATTGAAAATCTCTTAGAAAATGACACAAAAGCACTAGACAGAGAAAGGCACATGCATTTCCTTCTGTCCTCTCAGGCAGTCCTTCAGCAAATGGTTGCTGGAGTGGTTGTAATGTAGTGGCTCTGTTGTAAGGGGTTGAAGATAGAGAGGTGGTCAGGGTGCTGTACCCACTCACAGAAAGAGCTTACAAGTTAACAAAACCAAGATGCCAGTGAGACAGAGCAAGCCCTAACCTCAGCTGTGGGAAGGACAAACATAAAGGTGAGTCTCCAGGGAAGAGAAGGAAGACTTCACTTTCCAACACGAGTGAGGGACTCTCAAGTCCCCCATCTCCTCCTGAGAACAAAAGGAAATACTGTACAAAGGAGGAAACATGTGACTGAATGCACCAAATATCTGACAACCCCACGAAGACACACAAGACCAAGATGGAGAAGAAGGAAGCCCAGGACAAAGCCAGCCCGGCAGTTGGACCCAAACTCCCTAGGACTCATCATTGATGTGGGGGGCATACATTTGAACAGCAAGGAAGCTGAACAACTTTATGGACACAGACTTAGAAGTAAACAAGTGTAGTTCAGGGGCGGCCAGCAAAGATGAGCCCTAGTGAAGCTGTGGGCTTTGGCCAAGACTCAGAAGAGTTACACTTAAAAAATCAGGGGACAGGAAACAACTTGACTTTCTTAGGGATTGGGCCTGCAGTGAACAATCTCACTGGAAGAATGGATGCAGGGATCCAGTACTGCTGGTACCCATACCCACTTTCCAGAAAGCAACTTCCATTGTTTCTGCAGCAAGGTAATTCAATTTTTTCCCCACACATTTTTGACCCATGTCTGGTCCTAAACAAAAATGACCTAATTGCTGGGTGACAAAACAGTGTGATGCGATTGAAACCTATAGGAAAGTGTAGGTGGATCCAGAGTGGATCCAAGTATTAACGTTATTAATGATGGTACCTTCCCTCTTCCGCCCCAAAAACATGGCACAATGTGTGACAAGCACTTAGGACAGAAAGCAAGGTAGGAAGGGAAGGTGCAATTCTACTGAATGCATTTGGCAAAAATACTCTGGACCCAGTTCCAAAAGAAATACAATTATCTCTACTGGCTGCCATGTTCTCCCAGACAATCCAGTCCTTGTGACAATTCTCACATGAATGTCTTACTTTTCTAAATTTTTTTAACGTTTATTCATTTTTTGATAGAGACAGAGTTTGAGTTGGGTAGGGGCAGAGGGAGATACAGAATCCAAAGCAAGCTCCAGGCTCTGAACTGTCAACACAGAGCCCAACACGGGGCTTGAATTCATGGACCGTGACATCATGACCTTAGCCGAAGTTGGATGTTCAACCAACTGAGCCACCCAAGGCGCCCCCATCTTACTTTTTTGTAGGCACTTTTCTTTGTTCATAGAATTCTTCCAGGTTATATGCTTTCTCCTTCAGCTGTTTGACTTTTGCTTCCTTTGTGGCTTTCACGGACCTCAATGCATCACACTTGTCTTCCAGGGCGTTTTTATTTTCTGGAGAAAAAAGGTATTTTCTTGATAAACGTGCACATGACCTGAGTCTTGATTTTGGTGAGACACAAAAAGCGCAAGAACCATGAAGGCATGAAAGTATTCTTTCCCTTACCAATGCAAAGTCATTGACATCATATGGGGATTTCCCCCCAACAGAAAATGTAACTTCTAATTGACAGTTATTGGACCTCGAGACTCTTAGCTCTACATCCTCAAATTCAACATTTGCATCTTGTGGTCAAGGCAGATATGAGGAAAGACTTCCACGGAAAACTGATCACACAACAATTTGTACCTCACACAGCAAGATCGTGCATTGCAATCAACGAACACCTTGAGGCATGAATATAACTAGAAGATAAAGATGATGGAAAATAGCTCATGTCTAACAACTCATGGCTTTCATAGTGGTATACGTATGTGTGTATGTATGTATGTATGTATGCATGCATGCATGCCTGTTTATCCCCCCATTCACGTTGAAAATTTACTATTCAGCATTCAGAGAGAAAGAGACTATTGAACACCTGGGTGGCTCAGTCAGTTGAGCATCAGACTCTTGATTTTGGGTCAGGTCATGATTGTAGGATCATGTGATCCAGACCTGTGTTGGGCTCCACACTGAGCGTGAATCCTGCTTAAGATTCTCTCTCTTTCCCTCTGCCTTCTCCCCCACTTGCATGCCCCCTCGCTAAAATTGAAAAAAATCATAAAACAATTTAAACATGCTTTTTAAAGGGAAAGAATTATACACTTTGGCTATAACCCGTTCTCTCTCAACTATATTTGGGTATTTTCTACATATCTTGGAGGGCGGGGTTGAATGATGTGATAATTACCTAGTTGTGAAAATAAAAGATAACTCCTAGTCCTTGAAATTGCAAAACTCATCTTGGCGGTCCTAGTAAAATTCCAGCTCATTGGTCAGAAAGAGTTTTGGCTCCCAGAGACCCACTGTCTACTGTGGTAAATGGCAGGCAAATATGCTGTGCTCACTTCACCCAATGAACAAAAAGCCTCCAAAGCCAAATTACGGTAAAACTCAGCAGACAACTCTTACCACTTCCTGTTTCTTCACATTTCTTTGTCTCTGAGTTTGCAAGGTAGCAAGTGCACTTTGAACGGTGTCATTTAAAATTTCATTAAAGTGGGTGCCTGGGGGGCTCAGTCCGTTAAGCATCTGACTTCAGCTCAGGTCATCATCTCATGGTTTGTGAGTTTGAGCCCTGTGTCGGACTCTGTGCTGACAGCTCAGAGCCTGAGGCCTGCTTCGGATTCTGTGTCTCCCTCTCTCTCTGCCCCTCCCCCGCTCATGCTGTGTGTCTCTCTAAAATAAACAAAAATAATTTTATGTTTACTTGTACTCAACAAGTACAAAAAGATAGAGATCATACCATGCATAGTTTCAGCCCCAATGCTATGAAACTCGAAATCAACCACAAGAAAAAATTTGGAACGATAACAAATACTTGTAGACTAAAGAACATCCTACTGAACAATGAATGGTGGAATGCAAGCTGCTGCAGCCAGTCTGGAAAAGAATACGGAGGCTCCTCAAAAAGCTAAAAAGAGAGCTATCCTACGACACAGCAATTGCAATACTAGGCATTTATCTAAGGGATACAGGTGTGCTGTTTCGAAGGGACACATCCACCCCCATAATTATAGCACCACTATCAACAATAGCCAAAGTATGGAAAAAGCCCAAATGTCCATTGATGGATGAATGGATAAAGAAGATGTGGGGTGTGTGTGTGTGTGTGTGTGTGTGTGTGATGGAGTATTACTCAGCAATCAAAAAGAATGAAATCTTGCCATTTGCAACTACATGGTTGGAACTAGAGGGTATTATGCTAAGTGAAATTAGTAGTCAGAGAAGGACAAATATCATGATTTCACTCATAGGAGGACTTTAAGAGACAAAAACAGATGAACATATAATGGAAGGGAAACAAATAATATAAAAACAGGGAGGTGTAGAAAAGAAGCGCACACATAAATATGGAGAACAAACAGTGGGTTACTGGAGGGGTTGGGGGGGATGGACTAAATGGGTAAGGGGCACTAAGGAATCTACTCATGAAATAACTGTTGCACTATACGGTAACTAATTTGGATGTAAGTTGTAAATAATAAAAACTAAAATTAAAAACAAAGAATGAATGGGTGAACCAAGAAGTTAAAGGGAAAATTAAAAAGTATGTGGAATCCAATAAAACTGATAACACCACAGCCCAAAACCTCTGGGATGCAGCAAAGGTAGTCATAAGAGGAAGTTTAGCAATCCAGGTCTTCCTAAAGAGGGAAGAAAAGTCTCAGATACACAACCTAAGCTTATACCTTAAAGTAATGGAAAAAAGATCATCCAATAAAAACCAAATCCAGCAGAAGACAAGAAATGATAAAGATTACAGCAAAAATCAATGCTTTCAAAACTGAAAACAAGAACAAAAACAACAACAACCCCCCCCACACACACACACACAGAAACAGTAGAAGAGATCAATGTAACCAGAAGCTGGTTCTTTGAAATAATTAATAAAAGTGATAAACCACCAGCCAGTTGGATCAAAAAGAATAAGGAACGGACCCAAATAAATAAAATCAAGAATGAAAGAGGAGAGATCACAACCAACACAGGAGAAATACAAACAAGAATAAGAGAATATTATCAGCAATTATATACCAATAAAATGGGCAATCTGGAAGAAATGGACAAATTCCTAGAAATATACAAACTACGAAAACTGAAAGAGGAAGAAATAGAAAATTTGAACAGACCCATAACCAGTAAAGAATTGAATTAGTAATCAAAAATCTCCCAAAAATCAAGAGCCCAGGGCCAGATGGCTCTCCAGGGGAATTCTACCAAACATTTAAGGAAGAGTTAACACCTATTCTCTTGAAGCTGTGCCAAAAATAGAAATGGAAGGAAAACATCCAAACTCTTCCTATGAGTCGGCATTACCTGGATTCCAAAACAAAAAAGGAGAAGTATAGACCAATTTTCATGATGAACATGGACGCAAAAATCTTCCACAAGATATTAGCCAACCAGATCCAATGATACATTTAAACTTTATTCACCACGACCAAGTGGGATTTATACCTGGAATGCAAGGCTGGATCCATATCCACAAAATAATCAATGTGATTCATCACATCAATAAAAGAAGGGACAAGAACCACATGATGCACTCAATAGATGCAGAGAAAGCATTTGGCAAAATACAGCATCCTTTCTTGATAAAAGGATTCCACCAAAACCTGCTAAAATGATCCATGAATTCAGCAAAGTGGCAGGATATAAAATCAATACACAGAAATTAATTGCATTCTTGTACACAAACAAAAAAGCAACAGAAAGAGAAATCACAGAATCCATCCCGTTTACAATTGCACCAAAACCCGTAAAATACCTAGGAATAAATCTAACCAAAGAGGTGAAAAATCTATACACTGAAATCTATAGAAAGATTATGAAAGAAATTGAAGATGACAAACACAAAAACGAAAAACATTCCATGCTCCTGGATAGGAAGAACAAATATTGTCAAAATGTCAATAGTACCCAAAGCAATCTACATATTCAAAGCAATACCTAGCGAAATAACACCAGCATTCTCCACAGAGTTACAACAAACAATCCTTCAATTTGTATGGAACCAGAAAAGACCCTGAATAGCCAAAGCAATCTTGAAAAAGAAAACCTAAGTAGGAGGTATCACAATCCTGGACTTACAGCTGTATTACAAAGCTGTAATCATCAAGACAGTATGGTACTGGCACAGAACAGACACTCAGATCAATGGAAAAGAATAGGAGCACAGAATTGGACCCACAGATGTGTATGGCCAACTAATCTTTGTCCAAAAGAAAGAAGATCCAACGGAATAAAGACAGTCTCCTCAGCAAGTGTGCTGGGAAAACTGAACAGTGAGATGCAGAAGAATGAGCCTGGACCACTTTCTCACACAAAAAGACACTCAAAACGGATGAAAGACCTAAACGTAAGATAGGCAGCCATCAAAATCCTCAAGGGGAAAGCAGGAAAAAACCTCTTAAGGTTGGCGTCCACAACTTCTTACTCAACACGTCTCCAGAGGGAAGGGAAACAAAAGCAAAAATGAACTATTAGGACCTCATCAAAATAAAAAGCTTCTGCACAGAGAAGGAAACAATCAGCAAAACTAAAAGGCAACCAACAGAATGGGAGAAGATATTTGCAAACGACATATGAGATAAAGGATTAGTATTCAAAATCTATAAAGAACATGCCAAACTCAACACCCGAAAAACAAGTAATCCAGTGAAGAAATGGGCAGACATGAGCAAACATTCCTCCAAGGAAGACATCCAGATGGCCAACCGACACATGAAGAAATGCTCAAAATCACTCATCATCAGGAAAATACAAATCAAAACCACAATAAACACCCCTTCACCCCTGTGAGAATGGCTAACGTTAACAACGCAGGCAACAACAGATGTTGGCGAGGAAATGGATAAAGAGCAACTCTTGCACTGCTGGTGCACTGGTGCACTGTCTGGCACTGCTGGTGCAGCCACTCTTGAAAACAGTATGTAGGTTCCTCAAAAAAATGAAAGAACTGTTCTACAACCCAGCATGTGCACTAGTAGGTATTTATGCAAGGGATACAGATATGTATTTCGAAGGGACACGTGAACCCCAAAGTTTATAGCAGTACTATCAACAATAAAGTATGGAAAAAGCCCAAATGTCCATCAACAGATGAATGGATAAAGACATGGTATATATACATACATATATACATAGTATGTATATGTGTATGTGTCTATACATATATGTATATGTGTGTGTATATATATATATATATACACACACACACAATGGATTATTACTTAGCAATCAAAAAGAATAAAATCTTGCCGATTGAAACTACATGGATGGAAAGCCTCCTGGGACTAAACACTAACCGTAACCATAACCCTAACCATAACCCTCACCCTACACTTAACCCTATCTAGCACATGAAATGTAAACCAGATCCGCAGCCGCACATGTGCCCTCACTTCAGCCCTCCATGGAATTAACAACATTGGTGTTGCTTCGGACTTAGTGACTTCCCTATACCGAACCCTTACCCTGGCTAAGTGTCTGTCCCCATGGGGACCCGATTCCAAAGTCTGACAACATCACGCACATGGGTTCGAGAATCGGTGCAACAATACTCGGCATGGAACGTGGAACATAACCATGTCGTTTGCAAAGTGTGATTGCGGCTGCACGACAGGATTCCTGAGGCCTATTCCAAGGGTGGCGCAAACATCTCTCTGCCCTTGGATCCTAAGAAATGATACTAACCAGTACGCTCCCTTATGCACTCCACTCAGCCTTTCGGGGAGACAACTGCACTCTTGTGGGTTCAGTGCCTGGAGCCTCATGGGACCTAAACCTAACCCTAACCAATACCCTAAACATAACCCTCAACTTACACCTAACCCTATCTCTAACTGAACCCTATACTTGACTCCCACCTTCGCTAGGGCCCTCAACACAGCCCTCAAGGGAGATCATGAGACTGGAGTCACTTTAGCCCTGTTGACTTCAATAGACTGAACTGTAACCCTAGCCAAGGCTTTCTCCCCATGGGGACCCAATTCTAAAATCTGACAACAGCACCCACAAGGGTTCGAAAATCGGTGCAAAAATACTCAGCATGGAACGTGGAACATAACCATGTAATTTCAAAAGCGCGACTGCAACTGCACAAGAGGATTCCTGAGGCCTACCCGATGGGTGGCCCATACATTTGCCTGGGCTTCGGAACCCAAAGACTAATCCTGACAGGCACCCTCCCTTGTGTCCTACACTTAGCCCTTCAGGGAGACAATTGCTCTGCTGTGCGTTCAGTGCCTGGAGCTTGCTGGGTTAGGACCTAACCCTAACCCTAATCATAACCCTAATGGTAAACTTCAACCTACACCTAACCCTATGTCTAACCTAAACACTACACTTGACCCACACACTCGCATGGGCACTCAATTCAACCCTCCAGCGAGATCACGAGACTGGAGCCTCTTCAACCATGGCCACACCGATGGAACGAACTCTAACCCTAGCTAAGGCTCTGTACCCATTGGGACCCAATTCCAATGTCTGACAACAGCTCGCACACTGGCTCAAGAATTGGTCCAGAAATAGTTGACATGGAACTTGGAACCTCACCATGCCACTTCCAAATCGTGACTGCAGCTGCACGGGAGGAATCCTGAGGCCTACCCAAAGGGTGGCCCATACATTTGTTTGGACTTGGAACCCAAATACGAAGACTGACGGGCACCCTTCCTTGTGTACTACACTCAGCTCTTCAGGTTGACACCTGCTGTGTTTGGGGTCTGTGTCTGGAGTCTGGTGGGACCTACACCTAAACATAACAGTAACCCTAACCACAAATGTCACCCTACACTGAACCCTATCTATCTCATTAAGTCTACACAAGACCCACAGCTGTGCATGTGCCCTGACTTCAGAGCTCCATGGAATTGACAACACTGGAGTTGCTTCGGCCCTGGTGACATTCCTGGACCAAAACCTAAACTTATCTAAGTGTCTCTCCCCATGGGGAACCAAGTCCAAAATCTGACAATAGCACACACGAGGTTCGAAAATAGGTGTAGAAATACCTGGCATGGAATGTGTATCATCACCATGTTATTTGCAAAGCACGACTGCAGCTGCACAACAGGATTCCTGAGGCCTATTTGAAGGGTGGCCCATACGTCTCTCTGCCTTTGGATCCTAAGGACTGATACTGACCGGCACCCTCCCTTGTGTACTCCACTCAGCATCTGGGGATACAACTGCTGTGCTGTGGGGTCAGTGCCTGGAGCCTCTGGGGACCTAAACAAAACACTAACTGTAACCTAAACATACCCCTCACACTACAACTAACCCTATCTACCACACTAACTCTGAACCAGATCCACAGCCATGCGTGTTCCTAATTTCAGCCCTCCATGGAGTTCACAAAAGTGGTGTCGCTTTATTCATGGCGACGTCCCAGGACTGAACCATAACCCTAGCTAAGTCTCTATCCCATGGTGCCCAAATCCAAATCTGACAAGAGCATGCACACTGGATCGAGAATCAGTGCAGAAATAACCGGCATGGAAAGTCGAACATCACCTTGTCATTTCCAAAGCACAAGGGCAGTTGCATGAGAGGATTCCTGAGGCCTATAGGAAGGGTGGCCCATACATTTCTCTGGCCTTGGACACAAAGACTAATCCTGACTGGCATGCTCCCTTGAGCACTCCACTACGCCCTTCGTGGAGACTACTACATTGTTGTGCGTTCAGAGCCTGGAGCCTCCAGAGACCTAACCGTAACCCTAACCATACCTCTAACCATTACCCTACCCTACACCTACCCCTGTATCTAACCCTACCCTACATTGAACCACACCCTCGCATGTGCCCTCAGGTCAGCCCTCGAGGGAGATCAAAACTGGAGTTGCTTCGGCCCTGGCGACTTCCCTGGACCAAACCCTAATGCTAGCTGAGTCTCTCTCCCCCGGGGACCCAATTCCAAAGTCTGACAACAGTACGCACACGGGTTCAAGAATCAGTGCAGAAATACTTGTCACGGAACATAAAACATCACCATGTCATTTCAAAAGCGCAACTGCAGCTGCACGAGAAGCTTCCTGAGTCCTACACGAAGGGCGGCACATACATTTGTCTGGCCTTGAAGTCAAAGGCTAATCCTGACCAGCACCCTCCCTTGTGTACTCGGCCCTTCAGGTTAACACAAGCTCTGCTGTGGGATCAGTGTCTGGAGTTTTCTGGGACCTAAACCTAATCCTAATGCTAAACATAATCCTGACCCTACACCTAACCCTATCAATATCAATAAGCTACACCAGACCCATAGCCACACATGTACCCTCACTTCTTCCCCCCATGGTACTCACAACACTGTTAGGGCTTCTGTCCTGGTGAAGTCCCTGGACCAAAACCTAAACCTAACTGAGGCTCTGACCCCATGGAGACCCATTCCAAAGTCTGACAAGAGCACATACACGGGTTTGCGTATCCGTGCAGAAAAACTCGACATGGAACATGGAACTTCACTATGTCATTTTCAAAGCAGAACTGCAGCTGAACGAGAGGATTCCTGAGGCCTATGTGAGGCTTGCCCAATATTTGTTTGGCATTGGAACCCAAAGACTAATCCTGACTGGCACCTTCCCTTGTGTACTCCACTCAGCCCATCGGGGAAACAACTGCTCTGCTGTGGAGTCAGTGCCTAAAGCCTCCTGGGACCTAACCCTAGCCCTAATGTAACCCTAACCGTAACCCTCACCCTACACCTAACCCTAACATTAACCCAAATCTTACACTTGACCCGAACTGTCCCATGGGCCCTCAATTCAGTCCTCTAGGGAGATCACAAAACTGGAGTCGATTTGCTACTGCTGACTTCCCTGGACCTAACCCAAACCCTAGGTAAGGCTCTCTCCCCGTCGGGACCCAATTCCAAGTCTGACAACAGCATGCACACAATTTCGAGAATTGGTACAGAAATACTCGACATGGAATGTGGAACATCACCATGTCATTTCAAAAGAACGACTGCAGCGGCACGAGACAAATCCTGAGGCCTAACTGAAGGGTGGCCCTTACATTTGTCTGGCCTTGGAACCCAAAGACGTATCCTAACTGACACCCTCCCTTGGGGACACCACTCACCTCTTCGTGGAGACAACACCACTGTTGTGGTTTCAGTGCCTAGAGCCTCCTGAGACCTAACCCTAACTCTAATCATAACCCTAACCATAACCTTCACCCTACACCTAACCCTATCTAGCACACTAACTCTAAACCAGATTCACAGCCGCGAATGTGCCCTCACTTCAGCCCTCCATGGAATTCAATACACTGGTGTCGCTTCAGACTTGACGACTTCCCTGTACTGAACCCTGACCCTAGCTAAGTGTCTATCCCCATGGGGACTCATTTCCAAAGTCTGACAACAGCACATACACGGGATGGAGAATCGGTGCATAAATACTAGGCATGGAACGTGGAACATCACCATGTCATATGCAAAGCATGAAAGTAGCTTCACGAGAAGAATCCTGAGGCCTACCTGAAGGGTGGCCCATATATTTATCTAAAGTTGGAACCCAAAGACTAATCCTGAACAGCACCCTCCATTGTGTACTCCACTACCCCCTTCAGGTAAACAACCGTTCTCCTGTGGATCAGTCCCTGGAACCTGATGGGACGTAACCCTAACTCTAACCGTAAACCTATCCGTAAACCTAAACATAAACCTAACGCCACACCTAAACGATCTCTAACCATAACCCACACTTGACCTGCGCCCTCAAACAGGCCTTCAAGACAGCCCTTGAGGAAGATCACAAAACTGGAGTTGCTGCAGCCCTGGTGACTTCCCTGGACTGAACCCTAACCCTAGCTAAGGCACTCTCCCCATGGGGACCCAATCCCAAAGTCTGACAACAGCACGCACATGGGTTTGAGAATCGGTGCAGAAATACTCAGCATGGAACATAGAACATCACCATGTCATCTGCAAAGACGACAGCAGCTGCAAGAGAGGATTCCTGAGGCCCACCTGAAGGGTGGGCCATATGTTGGTCTGGCTTTGGAACCCAAAGACTAATGCTAACTGACACCCTCTCCTCCGTACTGCACTAAGGCCTTCAGGGAGACAACTACTCTGCTGTAGAGTCACTGCCTCAGTCACCTGGGACCTCACCCTAACAGTGAACCGAACCATAACCCTCACCCTAAACCTAACCATATCTAGCACACTAACTCTACAGCAGACTCACAGACACACAAGTCCCCTCACATCAGCCGTCCAATGAATGCACAACAGTGGTGTTGTTTCAGCCCTGGCGACATCCCTGGATGGAACACTTACCCTACCTAAGGCTGTCTCCCCATGGGGACCCAATACCAAATTCTGACAACATCACATGCCTGAGGTCCAGAAGCAGTGCAGGATCCCTAGGGATAGAACCGGGAATCTCAGTATTTCATTTCTCAGGCCCGACCGAGGCTGCCCGAAAGGATTGCTGAGGCCTACATGACCAACGGCATACAGTTGTCTGGAATTGGAACGGAAAGACTAAACCTGACCACCATCCTCCCATGTGCCCTCAACTCAGCCCTTCAGGAAGACAACTGCACTGCTGTGGACTCAGCGCCAGGTGCCTCCTGGGACCTAACCCTACCCCTAACCAAAACCCTCAACCAAAACCTAACCCTATGTCGAAACCTAAGCCTACACTTGACCTGCACCGTCACATGGGCTCTCACTTCAGCCCTTGAGGGAGATCACGAGACTTGAGTCGCTTTGCACTTGGCGACATCCCTGGACCAAACCCTAACCCTAGCTAGGGCTCTCTCCCCATGGGGACCCAACACCAAACTCTCGCAACACCACGTGCCTGGGGTCCAGAAGCGATGTAGGATCACTCAGTATAGAACCTGGAACATCACCAAGTCATTTCCAAGGCCCGACTACAGGTGATCTGGAGAATTCCTGAGGCCTAACAGACGAGTGGTCCATAGAATTGTATGGCCTAGGACCCAAAGACTAATCCTGACGGGCACCCTCCCTTGTGCCCTCAACTCAGTCTTTTGGAGAGACAACTGCACTGCTGTGGGTTCAGCGCAGGTAGAATCCTGGGACCTAACCCTAACCAGAACCCTCAACAGAAACCTAACCGTATCTTCAACCATAACCCATGACTCACACCATTGCATGGACCCTCAATTCAGCCCTCGAGGGAGATCATGAGACTGGAGTCGCTTCGGCCCTGGTGTCGTCTCTGGACCGAACCCTAACCCTAGTTAAGGCTCTCTCCCCATAAGGACCCAATACCAAACTGATAACACCACGCGCCTATGGTACAGAAGCAGTGCAGGATCACTCAGCATAGAATCTGGAACATCACCATGTTATTTCCAAGGCCCAGCAGCAGCTGTCCGAGAGTATTCCTGAGGCCTACCCGAACACTGGCCCACACCGTTGTCTGGCCTTGGAATCCAAAGACTAATCCTGAGAGCACCCTCTCTTGTGCCCTCAATTCAGCCCTTCAGGGAGTCAACTGCACTGCTGTGGTTTCAGCGCCTGGAGCCTGTTGGGACCTAACGCTAACCAGAACCCTCAACCAAAACCTAACCCTATCTCAAAAACTAACCCTACAGTTGAGCCGCACAGTCACATGGGCCCTCACTTCAGCCCTCAAGGGAGATCACAAGACAAGTTGCTTTGGCCCTGGTGACGACATCCCGGGCCAAAACCTACCACGAGCTAAGATTCTTTCCCAAGGGGACCCAATACCAAAGTCTTAAAACACCAAGCGCCTGGGGTGCAGAAATGGTGCAGGATCACTCAGCATATAATCTGGATCATACCATGTCATTTCCAAACCCCAGCTGAAGCTATCCGAGAGGAATCCTGACGCCTACCCAACCAGTGCCCATAGAGGTGTCTGGCGTAGGAACCCAAAGACTACTCCTGACCAGCACCCGCACTTGAGCCCTCTACTCAGCCATTTGGGTAGACAGCCACACTGCTGTGGGTTCAGTGCTTGGAGCCTCTTGGGATCTAACTGTAACCCTAACCCCAACCAGAACAGCCAACCAAAACCTAACCCAGTCTCAAACCCTAACTGTACACTTGACCCGTACCACCACACGGGCCCTCACTTCAGCCCTCGAGGTAGATCACGAGACGGGAGTTGCTTCAGCCCTGGTGAGGTCCATGGACCTAACCCTAATCCTAGCCAAGGCTCTTTCCCCATGGGGACCCAATACCAAATAACAACACCATGTGCCTGGGGTACAAAAGCCATGCAGGATACTCCACATAGAACCTGGAACATCACCATGTAGTTTCCAAGGCTGGGCTTCAGGTGCTCGAAAGTATTCCTGAGGCCTAACCGACCAGTGGCCCAAAGAGTTGTCTGGCCTTGGAACCCAAAGACAAATCCTGACCGGCACCCTCCCTTGTGCCCTCAACTCAGTCCTTCGGGGACACAAGTGCATTGCTACGGGTTCAGCGCCTTGAACCTCCTAGGAACAAACCCCAAACCCTACTCCTAACCCTAATCTGAAATGTCAACTGAAACCGAAACCTAACTCGAACCCAAACCCTACAATTGATCTGAATCATCATATTGGCCCTCACTTCAGACCTCGAGGGAGATGATGAGACTGGTTTTGCTTGGAGCTGGTAACATCACGAACCCTGACCCTAGATAAGGCTCTCTTGCCATTGGACCCCAAAACTACATATGACAACACCACACGCCAGGAGAACACAAGCTGTGCAGCATCACTCCGCATAGAAGCTTTAATATACTATGTCCTTTTGAAGGACCGGCTGAAGCTCCAGAGAGATTTCCAGAGGCCTACCCGAATAGTGGCCTATACAGTTGTCTAGCCTATGACTCAAAGACTAATGCTAATCAGCACCCTCCATTATGCCTTCAAACTAGACTTTCAGGGACACAACTTTCACTGCTCTGGGTTCAGAGCTTGATGTCTCCTGGAATATAACCCTAAACCTATCCCTAAACCGAAACAGAAACCTCAACCAAATCCTAACACTATCACAACCCTAACCCTACAGTTGACACACAACGTCGCATGGGTCCTCAATTCAGGCCTGGAGGGAGATCACGAGACTAGGGTCGCTTCGGTCCTGGTGACATCTCTGTAACAAATCATACCCCTAGTCAAGGCTCTCTACCCATGGGGACCCAGAAGCAAAGTCTGACAACACCATGAACCTGGGGTCCAGAAGTGGTGCAGGATCAGGACATAGAACCTGGAACATCACCATGTCATTTCCAAAACCTGGGTGCAGCAGGCCTAAATGATTCTAGAGGCCTACCAGACCACTCTCCCATAGAGTTTTCTGGGATGGAACCAAGAGATTACTCCTGACAGGCACACGACCTTGGAACCTCAACTCAGCCCTTCGGGGAGACAAGTTCAATGCTGTGGGTTCAGCCTCTGCAATGTCCTAGAACCTAATCCTAACCACTAACCCTAAACCTAACCCAAACCCTAACTTTAATCCTAGCCCTAAATCTTATCCCTAACCCAAACCATGGCACTAACCCTACCCTAATCCCAACCCCAACTGCAACCATAACACTAACCCTTAACCCTACTCCATAACCCTGAACCCAAACTCCAATCCTAACCCAAATCCTAACTGTAACCATAAACTTAACCCTACACCTGAACACTAAACTCTAACCCTAATCCCTAAACCATAAATCCTAAACACTAACCCTAAACTAAACATTGACCCTGACCCTAACCCTAAATCCTAACCACTAACACCTAACCCCAAAAACCTAACCCTTACCCCAAACCCTAAACTCTAAACAATAAACCCTATATCCTAACACCTATCCCCTGACCCAGTCACTACCCTGACCATGACCCTAACCCTGAAGCTCATACTGACACTGACCCTAACACCTAAGCCCTACCCTAACCATCACCCAACCCTAACCCCTACCCTAAACATAACCTTCACCCTAATCCTAACCCTTTAGCTCTAACCATCTAAACCTAACCCTAACCCCTAACCCTAACCCCATGGACAGTCCTTCATCACAAGTCATGGGCTATGAACCACCTCCCCCTCCTCCACCTCTTCCATTTGGGTAGATAACCTGAATTGGATTAGGGATTTGTAAAGCATATTCATCTACTTCGTGAAATACTTTGTGGGAAAAATGTAGAGATGGTTGTTAGGGCTTGGCAATTCAACTGCAAAACTGCCTGAGGACTTTGTAACATATCTCAAGTTTCTCAGGACATATGTTCAATGGACTGTATCATTTTCCTGTAATGAGGTCAGCTTTAGGTTTCTCTTGCCAAAAAGACAGGATTTTTACACAAAGACAGATGTATCGGGTGTACTGGTGCATATTTTACAGACACAATGTTTTGAGTTCTGTGAAGGATGAGATGCACCCCTAAGTGTAGGTGCCTTAGGTGTCCTGTGTGAAATGGGGCACATGCATTATGAGACACAGACCTTGTGTTGACCATAATGGAAGCACCAGTGAAGGAGTGGGGTAAACTTGAATCACACAGGAATAGAAATTTGAGGAATTTGAGGACATTAAGCAGAGTTTGAGGAAGTGCAGAGGAGAGGGTCCTGGGTTCAGTGAGATGCAGTTGCAGGCCATTCCTGACCACAGCCTGAGCAGGGAGCATGAGTTCCACAGGAGCTGCTATGTGGTATCACTCACAGTGCACAATACAAGGTTCCTCTCCAAAATATCTTATTTGTTAAAGTGCACCTAGGTGATCATCTAAAAAGTTTGTTGTCTCCCTGCGTTGTCTGAAGGTTCTGGATATTTATGGGTGAAAAATGCCCTGGATAAATAGGAAATTTAACTTGGTCTTAAGGAAATGCTTGTCTGCCTTAGTTCATATCCTTCAGTGAGACTAAAAGTGAAGACAGGATCTAGATCAGCTGAGTGCCTGCATTGGCCTTCACTCTGGGTCAACCTACAATTCAGGGATACCCAGATGCCACCCCTGCTGGATCTATCTCCTTAAACTTCTCTCACAATATCCCGAAGGTTTCCCTGTGTTCCTGTCTCAGCCAGAATACCAATTCTCAGTGGGACCTACACAGAGTCTCAGCTGTGTTATTTGTGAAAGGTAATATTTGTTTCGAAGGACATAATGAAAAGAAGACACTGAATACAGAATGCATCTGCAAAATGTCTGGGAAATGTTCACTCACCCTTCTCACAGTTTCAATTCAGATATCTCCACACAAATGATCATCAAAAAAGATGCTCACAGAAGTTCATTAAACTAAGATGGTTAACGCCTCAGCCCAGGGATTGGGGATCGCTACTTTAAAGAAGAAGACAACGACACACTTATTCTATTAATATTCAGGCCCTACCAGACAAAGAAAGAAAAAGATAATTACGAGAATGTGTATATCAGAGTTCTACATCTGAGATCTGAAGACAATCATATTCCGTTACATATAGACTCGCAGATGCATCCACACACTAAAGTGTTCACCTGAGGCCACAGATTAAGTACTGAAGAGGGAATGCATGTAGGAAAACATAAGACCACAGGGAAACAACCCCAAATATCGTAAATCTCACTGCCTTATACGACAACTATTTAGAAATTTGAAGAGGACTGTGTGAGATGACAGAGTATGGTGATTTTATGTCTTAAAAATGTGTCAGATCTGCCTGCATGCTTTCTCTGCCCACCCTGCGCTCTCCACTTTGTTTTTCTTAGTATCCCTTAATAGTACTTTCACTGTTCTGTCTCTGTTTCAGTGTTTGCTTCTAGGAGGACCTACTCTCACCCCCCATCGAATGCACACAGTGCGGTTCCTATACACACAGGTAACAAACTAGCATAAATTGCAGTGATGGAGGATAGTAGCAAGATCGCCCTTTTTTGCAGAGGAGCCCGAGAGAGTTTTCTGGGGTGATGGTAACTTGCTATATCTAGATGCATGGGGTGCTTGTGCTCATTTATTTTAGAAATATTCACTGACTCCTGGTGCTTGGGGTCAGATAGACAGGTACCTGACCCTAGCATATGGCTGATTTCTAATGGCGGGTAAGGATCAGGGACCAGCAGTGACTGTGGGAGATGAGTGAGGAGGCCACACATGGAGTCAGATCCTCCCTCAGGATGCCATGATTCCACGGACAGCAACCTTGTGCAGGAGGGCTGTGAGGACCACATATTTCTTGATCAGTCCTGTGAACTGCATAATCCTACTCCAGATTTCTCACTGAGGGTTGGAAAGGGCAGAGGCCAGCAGCTGGAGGACACCCTGATCATGGCTGGACTGGAACAGTGGGCCTGGGAGATTGAGTCAGAGAAAGGGAAGGCAGAAGATAGTGGCAAGGATTTTGAGAGATAAAGGGAAGAAGAGAGAAGGCAATGTTTCCTACTGACTTCCCCCACATTTCTGTGTGAACAAAAGGAGATTCTTGTCTCTCAGGGAAGGGAAGAGGGCTGACAAAAAGAAAGAGTGACATTCTCAGCTCAAGTGCTCAGGATATCTGCCTTGCTCTTGAATACATATCACAAGAAGCCTGTACATTCTGTCATAAGTGGAACTGCAGCTCATACCATTTAGTGAAAATTAAAGCGATGATGAAGACCTCATCATTAAGTTAGTGCAACGAAAGTATGTGAACATACAGAGAGATACAATAGAGGCAAAAGTCCAAAGGTAGACCGACTGCAAAACTTATGGGAATATAGACTATTGGAAAAGAAGATACCCCAATGTCGGCTTTCAGACACCTGGGCAATATGTGAAAACGTGGGGAAAAAAAGTAGTCCTTACTTCAAAAGCAACATTAGCATTAGACACAAAGGGATCGTGATGGAAGGTTTAGGGAGAAACCCTATGATTTCATGGTGCTGTACCCATGGTCCTGTACCCTCAATCTCATCAAATTATACCCTTTAACTTGAGGCTTTGTTATATGTAATTATACCTCATTAAAGAGAGTTTCAAAACATAAAATAATAATATCAAATGTGGGAAAGTTCCTTTCCAATCCTGAAGTGCATGTGTGATATGAGTCTGTCTTCCCATGTCTCAAAAATCCAAAATAATAAGACATTTAAAAAATTAATAATAGCAAAGTAAGAGGACCCTGAGCTCACCCTGTCCCATGTTTTCAACTGCATAACATCCACATCCAAGTCCATGAACCAGAGAGTGATCCAAAGACTGGCAGGACAAACTCCACACCTAAGAAGAGAGAAGCTGCATCAGAAAGGTTAGGAATGTCAGAAAGGTGGAGGCCATCTGCTTGCAGAAGGGGCAGAAAAAGTGAGGCCTCTCACCAGGGAGCTGACACAGGGAAGACTAATCTCCATAACATTGGGCATTAAAATTTAGAGGGACTGAATACCTTTGTGTTCAGATCCTGGAGCTTTGGAGGTCAGCAGACCCAGCACTTGGAGATCCAGGAGGATGAGTGATAGCCAGATTCCTGCCTGTGAGGAGAGGCAATGTAAACATGGCATTTTACACAATGCTGCGGGAACAGGAGACAGATGTATTCATGCTGATTCCTGAGTGTGTTGGAGGACTTCTCCAACGAGGGAGCTCACAGGCACCATTCTTCTCCCCCAGCTTCCCAGAATAAGCATAGAAGCACCCACAAGATGATGAGGCTGCACAGATACTTGCTAACTAACCCATTAGCAGAGCGCCAGTCCCAAGGGTTCACTGGGGGACTCACCAAACCAAGCCTGCTGGTCTCAGGGCAAACATTTTTCAAACCACAATGGCACCCTGTGTGACAAGCTGCATGCATAGCTGTCACAGCACGCTGTGCACATCTGCACCTCACCCAGCTGTACATATCCAGGCACCCTCAGCTGTCTCACTAAGCCACATGTCCCCAGGCACAGACATGCTGTGTGCATATCCTCAAGCCCCTAGCTTCCACCGCTGGTCCACAGCCCCCAGCCACCAAAGGACATCGGAAAATCTGGCATAGGACTAGTAGCCCTGTGAAATTTTGCTAACACTCCTGCCCTGTGCCCAAGTTATCCAGGGGGCACACCACCCCACAGCTGGCATGCCTGGGTCTCACTAACACCACTGAGACAAAGCACAGCCCACAATAGGCACGCAATCAGTGCAGACACCTAAACTAAAAGGAAAAGTAACCCAGACACAGCAGCAGGCCGTGAACAATACCCATACGATCGCCTCCTAAAGGTCCAGGTCCTATGAACGGAGACGTGCACTGCTGAAGTCTCCAGAACCTCTTCTTCATCACGTTATTAGTTTCAAGAGCAGAAGGTACAGCTGACTTTCTTAACACAGAGAAATAGAGACAGAGAGACAGACAAAATGGACACACAGAGATGATTTTCCACAATGAAAGACCTAGTCAAAGCCACAGACAGAGATCTAAGACAAAGAGATGCAAGTAACATACCTGATACAGATTTGAAAGCAATGATCATAAGGATACTCATTAGAGTTGTGAAATGAGTAGAAGAGTGAGACCCCTGACTAGAGATAAGAAATAATACAGTAGACATTGAGGACACAATAAGGGAGAGACACGCTTGCTGGAGCTAAGAGAGGGATGGAAGAAGCAGAGGAACAAACCAGTGACCTCAACGACTGAGTAATGGAAATTAATCACATTGAACCAAAGAGAGAGAACAGAATTCTGCAACATGAGAGGAGACTAAGGGAACTCAGTGACTACAGCAAGGATAACAATATTGATATTGTAGGAGTCTCAGAAGAAAGAGAAAAGGGGGCAGAAAATTTATTTGTGGAAACAATAGCTGAAAAATGCCCTAATTGGGGGAGGAAACAAACATCCACATCTGGGAGGCTAGAGAATTCACATCGAAATGAACAAAATCAGGCCAACATGCAGACATATTGTAAGCAAACTTGCAAATTACAGTGACAATAAAGAAAAACTCTTAAAAGCAGCAAGACAAGGAGACTTCACTTAGAAGGGAAGACCCATAAGGCTAGCTACCAGATTTCTGAACAGATACTTGGCAAGCCAGAAGCAAGTGACATCACATATTCAAAGTTCTGAATGGAAAAATCAGCAGCCAAGAATACTCTATCCAGCAAGTCTATCATTCAGAATGGAAGGAGACACAGGATTTCCCAAACAAAAACTAAAGGTGTTTGTACCACTAAACCAGTCCTGCAAGAAATATGAAGAGGGACTCTTTGAGTGGAAAGGAGACCAAAAGTGACAGTATAGAGTTAAAAGACACAAATCAAGTAAAACATGAATATTTCTGTAAAAAATTGTTAAGGAACTCAGAGATACGGATTTGAAATATAATAACATCTACCAAAAACCTAGGGAGGAGAACATAATGGGTTGCAAGGTAAATGACTATCAGCTTAATACAAACTGCTAAACGCAGAAGAGGTTATATAAATAACCCAGCATAACCATATATCAAAAAACAGTCACAAATATGCTAAGAATAAAGATAAATAAATTAAAATACTTCACTAAAGAAAATGAGCAAAACATGAAAGACAGACAAGAAAGGATTGGAGAAAATCATTAGAAACAACAAGAAAACGTGTAATAAAATGGCAATACATACATACATATCAATCATTTCTTTGAAGGTAAATGGAATGAATGCTCCAATCTAGAGACATAGGGTGTAAGAATGGATGAAAAAACAAAAGCTGGAGTAGCAATATTTGTATCAGAAAAAATACACTTAAAACAAAGTACATAACAAGAGACAGAGGAGGACGTAATATAACAGTAAAGGGTACAGTCCAAAAGGAGATATAACAACTGTAAATATATCCCACAATTAAGTGGGATTTATTCCCAAGATGCAAGGGTGGTTCAGTATTCGCAAATCAATCAATGTGATACAATATATCAACAGGAAAAAGGATAAGAACCATATGATCGGGGCACCTGGGTGGCTAAATCCTTTAGCAGTCCGACATCAGCTCAGGTCATGACCCCATGATTGGTGAGTTCAAGTCCCACATTGGATTATGTGCTGAAAGCTCAGAGCCAAGAGCCTCCATCGAACTCTGTGTCTCCCACTCTCTTTCTGCCCCTTCCCTGCTCCCACTCTGTCTCTCTCAAAATTAATAAACGTTAAAAGAAAAGAACCATACGGTCATTTCAATACATGAATAATAAGCTTTTGACATACTTCAACATCCTTTCATGATTATAACCCCCTAAAGTAGGTTTACAGGGAACATACCTCAATGTAATAAATGTTTTCCACAAAAACCCTGCAGCTATAATCAACCTTAATGGAGAAAATCTGAGAGCTTTTCCTATAAGGTCAGGAAAAAGACAAGGATGTTTACTCTTACCACTTTTAATAAACATAGCACTAGAAGTCCAAGCTACAGCCAGCAGATAAATCAAACGAAATGAAATGAAACAAAATGAAACGAAACAAAACAAAACAAAACAAAACAACGTAAATTAAATTAAAGGAAAGGAAAGGAAAGGAAAGGAAAAGAAAAGAAAAGAAAAGAAAAGAAAAGAAAAGAAAAGAAAAGAAAAACTAATCCAAATCTGGAAGAAGTGAATATTTCATACTTTGCAGATTACATGACACTATATATAGAAAACCCTAAAGAGTCCACCCAATAACTGCTAGAAGTGATAAATGAATTCAGCAATGTCACCGAATACAAAATCATTGTACAGAAATCTGTTGCATTTCTAGACAATAACGAAGCAGTAGAGAGAGAAATAAAGAAAACAGTCCCATTTACAGATGTGCACCAAATAATAAGGTATCTATGAATAAATATATCCAAGCTGGTGAACGACCTATACTCTGAAAAGTATAAAACAGTGATGAAAGAAATACAAGATGACACACACAAAAAAAATGGAAGGATATTCCATACTGATGGATCGGAAGTACAAATTTCATGAAAATGTCTATACTTCCCAAAGCAACTGACACAATTAATGCAATCGCCATCAAAATAGCAACAATATTTTTCATAGAACTAGAACAGACCTAAAATTTGTACAGAACCACAAAAGACCCCAATCTTCAGAGTAAACAACATTTATGTGAAGTGATAATTATGGATGGAACTATGCCTCTGGATCTTCTGCTCCAAAAACAGTAGTCAGCCTAAGCATTTGAACAAACGTTAGACATATCCCAACCAAGGATCATTCTACAAAATACATTCAACAAATGTACCCTTAAAACTTTGCAGATTATGAAAAATATGGAAAAATCTAAAAATCGTCATGGCCAAGTGGAGCCTAAGGAGACAGGATGACTGTAATGTGCCAGCTGGGATGAGTCTGGGACAGAAGAGGTTAAAACTGAAGCAATCTGAATACAAATATAAAATTAGTTAATACTACCATATCTCTTTGGGATATTGATTGTGATCATGTATCAACTTAGAGGACATCAATAGTCAGAAAACACTCTGATGTATGTGGAGACTCAATAATATCTTCCCAATTTTTCTGGTTACTAGAAACCCATCACGATTGAAAAGATTATTAGTAATCATGGTTTTATGTTTTCAACACATAATATTATATGACTAGTTCTAGTATTAGTTACTAGTGATGGCCACGTACCTATTCTTGTTGTTCTTACTATTGTGTAATTTAAATAATAGCATTCATTGTACAGAAAACTGAATGCATGATATACACTTCATAGAAACATCTACTTTACATATTTTAAGATAACGTATGTATACACCACTGTATTATGTGGTATGTAAATTTAGTGTTTTTCATATCTTGAATGAACATGTCATCAAATGGCTTTCCATAAAGGCGGTTATCCTAGATAATGAAGGATACTCAGATTTTACAGGATGTACTTCACATCATGCCTGAACAGTGTCCAAAAAAGAAAACATACGTACACATGGCCAGATGGATCACTGGGACTGGCTCACTTATTGTAAAGAATCCTTGCTTTAATGTTTTCACGCATATTTTTAGCAGGAATACAAGAGAATGAAATATTTCCAAATCAAAGAGATGTTCAAAGGCTGGAAGAATGATAGGGTGTTCAAGGGGTTTCAGAAGGAAAAGATGTGACCATGAAGTGGCGGTCACAGAGAAGCAGGTTTCTCTCGTCCACTTTGACAGGTTTTCATGAGGGGATGTCCATCACAGCATGTGATCTGCAAAAGGGTAAGACCCAGAAGTACCAGAGGGAAAGACAACGCTTTAGGAAGTGGTGACTTGGAAAGGGTGCTTCTGTGCCTAAGTGATGGCTCAGCAACCTGAATGGGCATCCCTGGGTCAAAGATTTCAGAAGGCCAGCAGTAACCTAGACTCACAAAGATCTTAGTAACATACATCAATGTAATTTAGAATCACAAAAATCTTTGAGCCATAGAGTTGATCTTCATCTATGATTAGGAGATGGTCACAGTTTTACAGGATATGATCATCGGGCTAGCAGTAGATGACTAAAATATTATTCAGGGCTATGTTTTTAATAAAAATATTGAAGTGCAAAATATGGGTTTGGAATGTATAGAAAACACACAGGACCATAATGGAGTTACTTACCTTAAGGCCCCATGTCACTAACCCTAAATTCATTCCTGTAGGAATGTAAACTTTAACCAGTCAGCAATGAAATTCCTAGTCAGTGCTGGAAATTTAACTGATAGACCCCTGACATTCCCTCAGGGAGGAAATCTTGCCTAAATAAGGTATTCCATGCCACTGAATTTAAGTTTATTTATTTTGAGAGAGAGAGAGAGAAAGAGAGCACATGCAAGGGAGAGGCAGGAATAGAGGGAGAGAGAGAAACCCATGACCACGAGGTCATGATCTGAGCCAGGATCAAGACTCGGGACACTTAACCAAGCGATCCAGGCACCCCGAGAATGTGGAGTTTCAAAGGTTAGCAGGCTTGGCTGGGATACAGCCCTGAGGGCATTGGCCTAATCTTTCAGAGAGGGCAGAAAACTACTTACAGGCAGATGGCATGGAAACAGTGACCTGTACATTGCCTGGTGCACAGAGTGGGGAGATTATACACTCTCATGGAGAGCATCCCTGAGAGGCTGTGTTCACAACAAGGGGACAAAGGAGCTAGGACAGAGGAGCTGTGTGGGACCATTTTCCTCCTCTTCCCCACAGCATAGACACAGAGCCATCTGCTGGAAACAAGGTCATCTCCACACTGGCTGCCTAAGATGCTTACACCAACCCCACATTCCTGTGCTCTGGTGAGACTGGCCTTCTAGGTCAATCAGGCTTGCCTCAGTCCCAATGGAGGTGTCCCCTTCCCCAGAAGACCAGCAGAATCCCATGACCACACCACATCTCTTGACCAGACAGTTGTGCAGAGATTCACTTCGAGTGGCAGTCATTTCAAGTCTCATTTAAGAAGCAGATCAGAGCTGACCTAGATAAAACTCAGCACATTCTGGTCAAGGACCATACATTGTCCATACAACTGGCCTGAAGAATAATGCAGCCAGAACACAAAACAGTCTATGCAACACACACCACAGACACTCCCTGATGTGTCAGCCCCTGGACACTAGATGACCTCCTCTTCATAAAGCCATTCATCTCACAGGCAGGTAACACAATGAGCTTTTGTAACACAGAGAAGGCAAATACTCAGCCAAAATGCCAAGACAAGAGGAATGCATCCCAAAGGAAAGAACAAGCTAAGGTCATGGCCAGAGAAATGGAAGGAACACTTCCAAACTCATTCTATGAGGCCAGCTTGGCCTTGAGTCCAAACTGGACAAAGACCCCACCAGAAAGGAAAATTGCAGACCAATTTCCCTGATGAACCTGGATGCAAAAATTCTCAACAAAAATTAGTGAACCGGATCCAACAATACATACAAATAATTATTCACCACAATGAATTGGATTTATTCCTGGGATGCACCACCAATTCAATATCTGCAAATCAAATGATGTGATATATCACATTGATAAAAGAAAGGATAACAACCTTATGATCCTCTCAATAGATGCAGAAAGAGCATTTGACAAAATGCAGCACCCTTTCCTGATGAAAAAAAAAAAGCACTCATGAAAGGAAGGATAGAAAGATCTTGTCTGAATATCAGTATATCCAGATACAAAAGTCCCACAGCTAATATCACCTTCAATGAGGAAAAACTGACAGCTTTCCTAAAGCTCTTTCCTAAACTGAGAGCTTTTCCTAAAGTCAGGAACACGACTGGGATGTCCACTCTCACCACTGTTATTCCACAAACTGTTGGAAGTCCTAACCTCAGCAAGCAGACAACAAAAAGAAATACAAGGCATCCAAATTGGCAAGGAGGGTCAAACTTTCCCTCTTCGCAGACATGATACTTTCCAAGGAAATCCAAAAGACTCCATGGAAAAACTGTTAGGACTGATACTGGAATTCAGGAAAGTCTCAGGATATAAAATCAATATACAGAAGTTGATTGCATTTCTATACACCAATAATGAGTCAGCAGAGAGAAATCAAGGATTGATGTACTTTACAACTGCACTGAAAACCATCAAATACCCAGGGGTAAACATAACCAAAGAGGTAAAAGATCAGTACACTTAAAACAATAGAGGGGCGCCTGGGTGGCTCCGTCGGTTAAGTGCCAAATTCGGTTCAGTACATGATCCGGCATTTGTGGGTCTGAGTCCCATAATGGGCACTATGCTGACAGCTCGGAGCCTGGAGCCTGCTTCAGAGTCTGTGTCTCCCTCTCTTTCTGCCCCTCCCCTGCTCATGTGCTCTCTCTCTCTCTCTCTCAAAAATAAACAAACATTAAAAAAATAAAGGAACAAACCATACAACATCTTTGAAAGAAATGGAAGAAACACAAAGAAATGGAAAAACATTCCATGCTCATGGATGAGAAGAACAAATATTGTTAAAATGTCAATACTACCCAAAGCAATTGACACATTCAATGTAAGAGATTCTATTTTGGTACCCTTTGGGTAAATACCTAATAGTGACATTTCATGAACCCAGTATTTATAGCAGCATTATCAACAGTAGCCAAACTATAGAGAAAGCCCAAGTATCCATCAACTGATGAAGGTATAAAGAAGTTGTGGTGTGTGTGTGTGTGTATACGCATATGTACATATGTGTACGTTCATATATACATACATATGTATATACAACGAAATATAACTCAACTTCCAGAAGAATGAAATCTTGCCATTTGCAATGATGTGGATGGAGCTAGAATGTATTATGCTAAGTGAAATATGTCAATCAGAGAAAGACAAATATATGATTTCACTCATGTGGAATTGAAGAGACAAAACAGATGAAAACATAGGAAGGGGGCAGGAAAAGAGAAGAGTGGTAACAAACTACATGAGTCTCTTAATGTTAGAGAAAAAAACTGAAGGTTGATGGAAGGAAATGGGTCAGTGCTGGGCTAGATGAGGGACCTGTATTAAGAAGAGCACTTGTTGTGATGAGCACTGGGTGTTGTATGTAAGGGATGAATCACCAAATTCTACTCCCGAATCCGAGAATGCATTGTATGTCAAATATGACTTAAACTAAAATAAATAAATAAATAAATAAATAAATAAATAAATAAAGCAAGCAAGCAAGCAAGCAAGCAAGCAAGCAAGCAAGCTATACAAGAGATGAAGACAGACACTATCTCATTCTAAAGGGGACAACCAAACAAGAAGATCCAATGATTGTAAATTCTGATGCACCCAACATGCGATCATCAAGTATATAAAATATTTAACAACAACCATAAAGGAACTCATTTTTTATAATATAACGATAGTAGACGACTTTAACACATCACTCACGTCAGTGGACAGAAGCTGTAAACAGAAAATAAACAAGGAAACAATGGCTTTGAATGACACACTGGACCAGATGGGTTTAACAGATATATTCAGAACACTCCATACTAAAATGACAGAGTACATATTCTTTTCAAGCGCACATGGGACATTCTCCAGAACTGATCACATTCTGGGTCACAAATCAGAAGAAGAACAGCAGAAGGAAGGAAATAATAGAGATTAAGGCAGAAATAAGGGATATACAAACCAAAAAGACTCTAGACCAAATCAATGAAACAAGACTGAATCTTTGAAAACAGTAATCAACATGAAAACCTTCTAGGCAGACTTTTCAGTAAGAGAGAAAGGACTCAAATAAATAAAATCACAAATAAGACAGGAGAAATAACAGTCCACACAACAAAAATACAGTTAGAAGATAATATTATGAACAACTATATGCAACAAATTAGAAACTGAGAAAATTCCTAGACAAATTCCTAGAAACACACAAACTACCAAAACTGAAATGCAAAGAAACATAAAATCTGAAAACAGAAAGAAATCAAATCAGTAATAAAAAAAAATCTCCCCCCAACACAAGAGTTCTGGGCCAGATGGTTTAACTGATGAATTCTATCATCCATTTAAGAAAGGGGTAGTAAGTATTCTCCTCGAATTATTACAAAAAATAAAAAAGAAGGAAAACTTACAAATTCATCTTATGAGACCATCATTACCCTGATACCAAAACCAGATAAAGCCTCCACTAAAACCGACAACTGCTGGGGCGCCTGTGTGGCTCCATCGGTTTACTGTCTAACCCTTAATTTTGGATTAGGACATTATCTTGTGGTGCATGGGTTCAAGTCCCATGTTGGACCCTGCCATGACAGTGTGGAGCATGGCCAGGATTCTCTCTCTCCCTATCTCTGTGCCCCTCCCTCAATTTTATGTACTCTAAGGAAAGAAATAAACATTTTAAAAATGTTTAAAAATTTTTAAATAAAACTGCAGACCAATAGACTGATGACTATGTATGCAGAAATTCTTATTAAAATACCTTCAAATTAAAGTCAACAATACATTAATAGAATCATTTACCATAATCAAGTCGGATATATTCCTGGGCTGCGAGGGTGGTTCCATATTCACAGATCAATCAACATGATGCACCACAGTAATAGAATAAAGGATAAGAACAATATGATGCTTTCAACAGATGCAGGAAAACTATTTGAAAAATGTCACATCCATTCATGATAAAAAACCCTCAGCAAAGTACATTGAGACTCAACCTACCTGCACATAATAAAGGTCATCTATGAAAAACCCACAGCTTATCTCATCCTCAATGGGGAAAAACTGAAAATTTTTCCTCCAAGGTCAGGGACAAGATAGTACTGACCCCTCTCACCACTGTTATCCCACATATTACGGGAAACCCTAACCACAGCACTCAGACAACAAAAAGAAATAAGAGGCATCCAAATCGGCAAGGAAGAAGGAGCACTTTTGCTATTTGGAACTGACATGATGTGCTCTATAAAAACATGAAAGACTCCCTTAAAAATTGCTAGAACTGATATATATGAATTCGACAAGTCACAATATACAGAAATCAAGCTACATAGATGTATTGCATTTCTAACAGAAATCATGAATTAACACAGAGAGAAAGTAAGGATCAATCCCATTGACAGGCTCACAAATACCACAAGAAACCAGGAATAAACCTAACCAAAGAGGTGAAAGACCTGTACTCTAAAGGCTATAAAACACTAATGAAAGAAATGGAAGATGACACAAAGAAATGGACATACATTTCACGTTCATGGATGGGAAGCACAAAATACTGTTAAAATGTCTACACTCAAGACAATCTACACATATAATGAAATCCCTATCACACTAACAAAAACAAGTGTCACAGAACAAGAAGAATCTCAAAATTTGTATGGAATGACAATAGTCCCCAAACAGCCAAAACAAACTTGAAGAAGAAAAGCAAAGCTGGAGACATCACAATTCCAGACGTTAGGTTATATTACATAGCTGTACTGATCAGAACAGTATGTTACCGGCAAAACAACAACAACAACAACAACAACAACAACAACAACAACAACACCACCACAAAGAGGCAGAGATCAATAGAATACAAACCCAGAAATGAACTCATACCTATATGGTGAATTAATTCTCAACAAAGCAGGAAAGAATATTCAATGGGAAAAAGATAGTCTTGGGGCACATGGGTGGCTCAGTCAACAAAGCGTGTGATTGTGAATTCAGCTCAGGTTATGATATCAGGGCAGTGCAGAACATGCGTGGGATTCTCTCCCTCCATTTCTCTCTGCCCCTCTTCTGCATGCTCTCTCTCCCTCTCACAAATAAATAAATAAACTTAAAAAAAGGCTCCTCAACATATGGTTTTGGAAAAACTGGACAGCAACCTGCAAAACAAAACAAAAACAACGGACCGCTTTCTTACAACATACACAAAAATAAATCCAACATGGATAAAGCCCTATATGTGAAACCTGAAACCATAAAAATCCCAGAGGATAACACGGGTAGTATCTTATTTGACTCTTTGTAAATATATCTCTAGAGGTAAGGGAAACACAAGCAAAAATAATGAGACTTCATAAAAAGTAAAACCGTCAGTCACCAACAAAATAATCAACAAAACTAAAACATCAACAGAATGATATTTGCAAACGACATCGGATAAAGGGTTAGTGTCCAAAATATATACAGTTATACAGCACTGAAAAAATGAGAAATCTGATTAAAAATGGGCAGAAGACACGACTGGACCTTTCCCAAAGGAAGACATATACATGGTCAAGAGACACATGAAAAAATTCTCAACAATACTTATCTTCAGGGAAATACAATTCAAAAGTACAATGAGATAACACATCACATCTGTCACAATGACTAAAATTAATGAAGGATGAAACAGCAGGTGTTGCTAAGGATGTGGGGAAAGAATAACCCTCTTGCACTGTGGGTAATAATGCAAACTGGTGCAGCCACTCTGGACAACATCATGGAGATTTCTCAAAAAAAAACCAAAAAACAAAAAACCTGGAAATAGAAGTACCTTAGGATCCAGCAATTTCAATACAAGGTATTTCCACAAAGAATACAAAATCTTCAAAGGGATACATGCACCGTGATGTTTACAGCAGAAATTTCTACAACAGCCAAATTACAGAAACTATCCAAGCATCCATCAACTGATGAATAAATTGAGATGTGGTATATGGAATGTAATATTATTTAGCCATAAAAACATGAAATCTTGTCATTTGACATGAGCTGGATGTAGTGAGAGAATGTTATCCTGGGTGGAAATAAGCCTTTCAGACAAAGACAAATACCAGATGATTTCACTAACACATGGAAATAAAACAAAACAAACCCGTGGGGAAGGAGACAGTGACAGACTCTTAACTAGGAAACAAACTGAGGGCTTCCAGAGCAAGGTGGGGAATGGGTGAAACAGCTGCTGGGGATTAAGAAGTGCACCTGGGATGAGCACCAGGTGATGTGTGGAAGGGTTGCTCTATATTGTACACCTGAAACTAATACTACACTGTATCTTTACTCACTGCAATTTAAATTAAAGATAACGTACGTTAATGACAGGTACCTACCAGGTTTTCTGTAGTTTGCAATCACTTCACTAGGTTGGAAAAATAACCATGAAATTTTTGAAAAACCATGTATGATGTGGGGGACAGTTTGTGGCCTTACCTCGGTCTCTGGTTTCAGCACGACTTGGAAAGTGGGTCCCAGCTCATTCTTCTAGGAGTTCCCAAAACGAGCATTTCATGTATTCATGTCCTAAAGGAATGCAGCTCCCATTCTTCTGAATTTCTGTCAGCGTTTCTTCCCAGAAACAAGCCTGAATCTGGAACAAACCATTGACTGCATCGAGGGGTGATGTCGTGGGACCCTGCAATCCACGAAGCCTTTAGTAAAATACGTCTTGTTCAAATACTGTCTGGGAAGGGGAGGAATGAAACACGGGAACAGCCCAGAAAATGCAAGGGCCTGTGCAGCTCAGCAACCAGCTTGCCAAGGGAAGCCACCCAGTGCCCACTCCTCAGCACTCAGTACAATAAGGCAAATTCTCTCTGGCGACTCAGGAGATGCCAAGTTGCTACAAAGCTCCCAAGGTCTCCCCTGGGGCGGGCGGCACAACCTGCTGGAAATGCAGCTCTGCTCTCTGTACTGAGGCAGCGGCAGAGGCCCTGACTCCTCTGGGAACAATCAAAGCCCTTCCTGCTCTGAGGTGCCCTGGGTCAGAAAAGCCGATGGTGCGCCCTCTGCTGGCCATCACTGCCTGGGCAGAGGAACCCGCCTCTCTGGGTCTGTGGTGCTCGAGCTGTCTCTGCTGGCCATCATGGGCATTCTTGCAATGTCGAAGGCCCTGGTCGCTCAGCTGAGACACTTAAGGTGCTCTGGGCAACTAAACCTGTTCTCCACATTGGGAAAGGTTTTAATGACAGGGCCTGGGACACAAAGAAATCTTTTCCTTCTCCTTTCTTGTGAGTGAAGAATGAAACCGAATTTATTAACGTAATAACATCATTTGTAATGTTTTAAGCAATGTTCACATAAAAATAGAACGCCAATTTACACTTGCTGAGCAAGAGGTAATTGTGTTTACCACCAAAATACTTAGGTTAGATAAAGAATGAACACCTTTGAGAGAGATACCGGCATCAGCTATGGACTGAATGAGTCCTAGGGATACAAGGGACAGCCAATGGAATGGAGTCAATCCTGTAATAATACTGTTGCATGCTTTCACAGGATAGCTACACTTGTGCTTAAGTACAATATAATTTATAGACATCTGAAATGACTACAATGTATGCCTAAAACTCATACAACAAATGTGTGAACAATATTTCAATTAAAAATAGACAACCTTTACACTATCTTTAATTTCTCCTTTGCCAATAAACTATCATTCCTGGGGCGCTTGGGTGGCTTAGTTGGTTAAGCGTCCGACTTTGACGCAACTTGTGATCTTGCTAACAATGACTTTGAGCCCGGCGTCAGGCTCTGTCCTGAGAGCTCAGAGCCTGGAGCCTGCCTCAGATTCAGTATCTCCCACTCTCTCCCCACTCCCCAGCTCGGGCTCTCTCAAAAAAGGAAAAAAAGAAACATTAAAAATGAAAAATCATTCCTAATTTGGAATCTGTGAAATTCCATTTATACCAGATTCTCTAACATCACCATCTTGATGTGGAGAGCTTATCTGAAAAGTCACTAATAATATCTTTGATGACACATATGTGACAAGGTCAGAATGCAACTTACAGGGAGCTATGAATCAGTTGTGAATTTACAGTATGTATCCTTGGCTAATATTTCCAATGAAACGTGATTTAGGGACACGGATGGATGAAATAATGTCCACCAGTCATATAGGTAAATATCCTATAGGACCATTATGCCTTCAATTACTAATTGCCATCTCTTCAGAATTAAAAGAAAGCTGGGACAATAAAATGTCTTTGAATTTGATGTAAGAGAAGACTAGAGTGTTTTAAAGTGTTCACCTACCTTCTGGAATCCTCAGATTTGTTGTGGACAGGAGGATAGCAACCCACGATTGGGATGCACACCGCTAGTCGCAGAGGGAGGATATGGACCTTATTTTCAATTTTTTAAATCAATATCAGCCATCCACCTCTGCCAGGTAGACTTCAGGACCTGGGGGCAACATGATGCCTGATACCTGGGTTCAGAACTTGAGGAAGGCCAGCTGGTGGGGGAGAGGGGAAATCCCTGGGGCAGTGGCCTGGGGCACTGGGGCCCCTGGGGCAATAGGGCCTGGGGCAGTGAGGGAGATGGCCCCAGGACACCTCCCCACAGGGCAGGCTTGGAGTTTACCTGCCAAAGAGCAGCACAATCTCCCTCAAGACATCCCTCTCCATGACAGAACATGAGGCTGAGCCTCACAATTCCAGAAGAAATGAGGGATACCCATCTGTTCAATTCCAATGGCTTCTGCAGTGCTTGGACATAGGGATGTTGGAGTCTTGGGGTCATGGAACTCTGATGCCCATGATACAAGCCCTTTCTGCCCCAGCAGTCAGAGCTACCTCATACATCCCCTCTCCCCTGATGCATCTCACGCCGTCCACATACCTCCAGCAGATGTCTACCTTCCTCTTTGTACTTCCTCTTTGTCACTGTTTCTCTCTAACCACATCTATGTTTCTTCCTTTCACTCTTTAGGGAGTGGTGTAACATACGGTGCTAACCTTTATTCTTATACATGTGAATATCCAATTTTCCCAGCACCAGTTATTCAGGAGACTACTCTTCTCCACTGTGTATTTTTGACTCCCTTGTCAAATAGTAGTTGGCTGTGCATTCATGGGTTTAGTTTGGGCTCTCAATTTCCATTCCATTGTCTTGTATGTGTGCTTATCCCAGTGATATAACTGACTTCTTGGTGTTAGAATGAAGCTTGAAATCAAGAAGTGTGATGCCTCCTATTTTGTCCTTTTTTGCATTGGCTACTTTGGGTCTTTTTGTGGCTCCAAATACATTTTAGGATATGTGTTTCTAATTGCATACAAATTGCATTGGAGTCTTGATAGAGATTGCACTGAATCTCTAGAGGGCTTTGAGTACTATGGACATTGTATCTATATTAATTCCTCTTACAGATGGACATGGGGTGGCTTTTCACTGACTTGTGTGTTCTGTTTCTTTCATCCAAACTGAATTTCTTCCATTTCTGCACACAGGTTTTATAGTTTTCTGTAGAGATCTTTCACTTCCTTGGCTAAATTTATTACAATACATTTTATTGTTTTTGATGCTATTGTAAACGGGATTGTTTTCTTTCCTTCTTAGATATTTTGGTTAGTGTATAGGAATGCTACAGAATTTGATATGGTGACTTTCTTTTTTGGAAATTTACTGTATTTCTTCATTAGATATTAAAGGTTCTTTTACATTAAACTTTTTATTTCATTCCTTTACTTTATTTAAAACAAACATGTTATTTGGGAATAGCTGACACACTATGTT